>NC_056033.1:31554663-31903413 GCF_004379255.2 Salvia splendens | reverse complement strand
CGAACCAAACGCTGATTCCTCCGAGCCATCCCTTGGCCAAACACACCCACATACATCATAATATCAAAACACCCAGATTCACACTCATTGCACAAAAACACATCACCCAGAAACGTACATCTCGCAGAACTGCGCAGTTTACTTACAAAAATCATTATAAAATCATCCGACGTCCAATGAAGCTGAAATTTACACACCACACAGAAGACACACCCAAGTTTACACAGTTAAAATTTCGTACCAAAAGGAGATCGTTTGCTCAGTCAAAAAGGGGTCGGAACCCACTGTCAGTCACCACCGAAGACATACCCCACACAAGCACATAATCACAAAGCCTATTCAGCATCTAAAACATTCAAAACGTCCTAAATGCATGTGTTTTCGAAATTATCATGAGTTAGGGTCTTGGGTTACCTTTCCCGGATAGTTCAAACGCTTTACTTCCTCTTCCGACTCCGATTCACAACGAGAGAGAGTAACACCTTGAAGAATCCAAGATTCGATGAGAGGGAGTGAAAGGAAAAAGGTGAGAACCGAGGGGGAGAAAGAGGGAGACCTTACCGTGATGATGAGAACGATTGCGAGAGAGAAAAGAGAGAAGCCGATGTGGGGGAGAGATTGGAAGGGAGAAAGTGTATCGGTTATGTGGGAGTGGGGAGAGGTTGAGAAAGTAGTGGGGAGAGGGAGAGAAACCGAGAGAGAGAGGGAGAGAGAGAGAGATTTAATTTATTAATTAGGATTTTATTTTGTTTTTCAATTAATCATAAAAAAATCTAAATAATCACATACAAAAATAATATAAAACAATTAAGACTTACCAACCATATCTTAAACAAGATATTCACAAATTCAAACCTTAATTAAAAGAAACCAAAAAAAAATCGGATATTACATCAGGTCTGAGAATTTGTCATATACTAATTCATAGTTAGCATAAAATCTATCCAAACAGACATAAAATCTATCCATATCTATCTAGTGTTTTAAAGTAAACAGGCCTTAAATAAAGAGGCGTATTGGGCCGAACTGGACAAAGCCCACTAGACTACATGAAGAACCGATCAGGTGAAATAATTTCGTCCAGATCAGAATTGGGCCGGCCCAGGCTTCTTAGTGGCATATTCACATATTATTGTCGTCCATATCGTTTAAACAAATGGTTTCAACTAATACAGTTTTGGTCTAAATTATGTAAATTGTGAAGCTCAGCAAAGTTCCTTGCATTAGTATAGTACAATGGCCTAAATCTAACGTCATTTATTTTGTTTTCTTTTTTATGTAGAAGTTACTATTTTATACCCCATCACTTACTTGCCAACAACATTTTGGGCCCATTTTTTATGAGAAGTCGTACATAGTAGATGGATGTCAAGACTCAAGACGCTCTTCATATTTTGTCTAAATAAAAAAGTTATTGCCTTTCTTAATCGCATAATTATATAAGGATATCTTTTCAACCTTAATTTTTGGCTTTCTCTCTTAAATCAAAACTTTTTATTATTTTTTTAAAAATCCGGTAAAAAGTTAGACAAAGAGTGTACCACTATAAAAATTATACTCCCTTCTTCTTCTAAAAAATAAAAATATTATATGGATAATATGAATTTTAATGTAAATTAATAAAACACGAGATACAGAGAAAATATAGTTAAAATACGGGAACCTACAGCTTTAGTGATGGAATGTGTGGTGGGGAATTTTAAAAATCAAAGTAAATTGAATTTGATTAACAGATTTGAATAATAAATGAGATTACTTTTTAGAAGCGGAGTTCATTAATTACTACTTTTAGCACCTATAAATTGATGTACAAATAAGAATGATTATAATATAGGCAAATTATCAAATAAATCAATACTCCTCCGTCCCAAGTTACTTGAGTCGTATTCCTTTTTGGGTTGTCCCAAGTTACTTGAGTCATTTCCCTTTTTGGCTAAAAACAAAACATCTAATCACACCTATTTTATTATTTCTCTTACTTTACTTTCTCTCATCTCTCATACTTTATTCTCTCTTCTACTTTATTTTACTTTATTTAACTCATTAAATACAACTTTCTTAAATCTCGTGCCGAAAAGAAACGCCTCGAGTAACATGGGACGGATGGAGTATAATATAGACAAATTATCAAAAAAATCAATATATTCCGTTCAGTTATGGTCATCTCATAGTAGTACTATTTAAAAATGGAACTATAAATATCAATTTTGAAAAGTTTGCTAATTATCTCATCTAATTTTTTAGTGGCCTACATGCACGAATGACGTATGCATATACTAATTTAAATGATATCGCTGATATAATTAGGAGTATAATTTATATATACAATTAATAATTATTTAAATCTTAAATTAAGATTAGTTTCTTCCATAAAGTTTTAAAAATTACATAGTATTAAATAATAAATTTTTAATTTTTTTCGTTTACTCATTCGTGTCAAATAATGTCTTTTGATTATACATAAAATGATGTTATTTTATTAAAATAAATATTTTCTTTTTTAATATTTACCTTTATGTTATCTTAATAAAATTGGTATCTCTCTCCCTCCTCATCTCTTTCTAACCAGGGACAGAGATAGCACTGGCCAAGCCACCGCTCCAGCGGGGGCTTGGCTGGTGCCGGACCCAGTATCCCGCCCTGGCCGCCATCGTCGTTCTGCAACTGTGCGTATGAGAAATTTGATTTAGGGAAGAAGATAGTCTTACTGGGCTATTAGTTATATTTTATGTTGGGCTTGGGTCATTAGAGATTAGTGATTGGAATAATTAGTATATTAAATCTTATTTATACAGCTTCACATTATTAAGAAGATACGATAATAAATATTCTCTCACTTTCCAAGTTTCCACGCACCATTTTTAGTTTAATATTTTAGTGATCTTCTTAATATTATAGTGTATACTTTATTTAGGATATTTCTTTAGTCTCTTTTTTATATTCATCTATTTTTTCAATATTATGAACATTTATATACTACTACTTTTTATACATATTATAATATGTTAGTGTAAGTTTTGAGACAATTACTTCCTTTTTACTATAAAAATATTGATGGTAAAGTTAAAGATCTCTCTCATAGAGTATTCAAGTTATCCAGATATTAGTGAAATATTTTTTTGAAAAAAAATTGATAATAAGATTATTATTTATAGTTTAAAGTCATGCTGATCCGTCTAATACAATTACTACTCCTAAAAACTCTAAAATATTACAATTACAAATATTTTAATACTATTTTTAAATTCAGCACCGGCTTCCTTAAAATCCTCGTTCCGTCCCTGCAGTGGCGGACACACACACATGAGGAGAGGGGCTTAAGCCCCTCCCAAACCTTTTTTTTTAAATATATTTCTACTTAAAAAATATTTAAATTTTCTTTGAAAGTAATGGCGAGCAGGTTTCGAATGACAAGCGAATTCGGACCAAGTTATATTGAAGATAACCGAACCGATTGGATCAGTTAGCAAATGTCGTTGACACTTGATCGATGCAACTCGCTCTCACTCGTTTACCCACCAAAGTAATTTATAACTCTCAATTTTGTACTACTTTAACAGTAAAGCGGCAAGTTCGGGGTCGATCCCACAGAGAAGTTGGTGTATCAAGTGTGTGAATAGTGAAGAGGGGGTTGGCTGCTGCCACGCTTTAACTTGGGAGTTTTTAACTACTGATTTTACTATAGGCAGAATCAAACTTGCTAGCTTGATCAAGGTAACTTTAACTATTGGGTCAAATGCTCGAAGATGAAATTAAAGCAGTAAATGTGAGGATGAAAACGGAAGTAACTTTGATTAAAACTAAACTCATTACAACGGGAAATTTAAACTAAGCTAATACTTGGGCAACTAAGAAAGCAATTAAAACCGAGAAGAGCCTCGGCGGGAAACTTAAGACTACGCCGACAGATAACAAGTATTCTGTAGTGCTTCTTCAATCCCCCTTTCTAACTAAGCATACTTTATCTAAGCTAAACTAAGCTATTCTAGAGAACTGAACTAAACACTAGAACGAAGCTAAACTAGACGGAAAGTAAAGGATCGGATCTCTTTTGTGTGGTGGCACATCCTCTATTTATAGGCTCGACACGACCTCCAGCTGGATAACGATCTTGGCAGAGAATATTCGCTCATGCTGAGAGTGAGCGACTCATTGATTGCTACGTGCTCTTCTTCTAGAATGACGACGCTTTTCAGCAACAGAATTGTGACTCAGCTTCGTCCTTGCGTCTCATATTCCAGCACGTGTCCCCTTCTAGAAAGTCGTCCTTGATAACAGAATGCTGCGCACCATCCAGCTCATACCCTCGCGTGTCCTTCTTCTGACATCCCGTGGCCCCCTCCTTAACTGTTTAATTACTCCCCTTGATCAACTTCCCCCGAAATCTGGCTTTTTTGCCTATTGTACTTGCTTGATCAGTCTGACCTAATTGCCTTGGTCAAGTAGCATTTCTGCACATTTAACACTTATTTTGCGCGATAAAACTGATCAAGTAGCGTACATTTTACCCCTAAACCGATGCATGAAATGAGCCTTATCAAGTAACTTCAGCCCTCACGAAGTTAATGTGTTAGATGTCTAAATTGTTGGAATTTAATTGGAAGGAGGGGTTGAAATTGAAAATTGCAGTGAAAAAATATATATAACAAAGACCGCCGCGCTGTTGGGGTTGGGAAGAAGATGGAAATAACAAAAAAGTTGTTTAATGAATATAAAAATAATAATAGTAATAAAATCTGGAAAGACAATCCCTTATCTCTATTGAAACGTGTTCCACTTTTCATAACAGTATAAGTATAACACTTAAATTTGAAATCGTTTCCACAAATTATACTTGACTAACGATTTTATGGCTCTTCTTTACCACTTTAATTGGTGTGTCCATTTTTCCCTTTTTCTTGTCATAGTTACTGTATTACATTCGTAAGGTTAATTTACATAGTATTTTATGGTTTATTGAACTATTTAAAAGTTTTTTTTTGGTTTTCATAATTTTAATTTCTTATAGAAAGTAAACTTACATTCTAATATTCTTATAGAAAATAAACTATATTTCTAGGAGTAAAGTTTACATTTTTAATTAATTTAGTATTTTTTTCTTATATAGAAATGGAATATTTTTTTTGAAAAAATGCGAAAGGGTAATTATTCATCTTCTGTCTTCTCTAAGTGCTAGAATTGTTGAATTAGTGGAAATCAGTATACAAGAAGTTGAATTGGATTTGAATTATACTACGTATTTATGTTGGCACTTTATGTATTAAATATTTATACAATTTTATTATCGTTATTGGGATTTTTAATATATATATATATTAATTTTATTTATATTAATATAAATTAATTTATATATTAATATAGTATATATTAATATTGATAATGAAAAATTTTAGTAAAGCCCCTGCTAAAATTTATTTCTGCATTCGCCACCGGGTCATGGTTTCTAACCTGATACACTCTCTTTCTGTAACCTCATACACTTCCTTTCTCATGTTCTTCTAGTTTAGCCAGTCAACATTGTCGACATAGAAGAAAGAAAAGTAAAGGGGAGAGAGAGATATTCACGAAAGATGAAGTAAAAAAAGACAAAAAAAAAAGGAAAAAAAAAGAAAAGGGAAAACAAAAAAAAATATTTGTCGTTTAGAGTGTTATCAGACGACTCCTTTTTTTCCTCTCGAAATTTTGTCTATATAGATAATTTTAGTTGATATAGCAACCTCGATCGCTCGAATTAGGAATGATGATATAGTTGCACGTCTTTCAAATTTGGTTCTATTTTGTGAAAAATGTGAGATCGAATAAATTTTGACCAAACTTATAATAGCTCCATTTTTTTAAAGTACGAGATTGAATAAATTTTGATCAAATTTAGTGATTTATTTAGCAATTTATTTTTAGTGTTACTAGACTATGTCTTTTTGTCCACATAGGCATTTTCTGATGATGCAACAGCGTTGATTTTACATAAATTAAGCAAAATTATGATTTCGAAAATTTTGAAACTTAATGATATATAGTTCCATTTTGAAAAGATTGGAATCGATAAGAATTTGAGCAGGTGATTTATTTTAAATTTACCTTATGATATATTCTAACCTTCTCATGTGAAGTGTTTCTGTTTCTGTATTATCCTATTTAAAGTGATATGTTTAAATTAAAAATAATATATATATATATATATTATTTTTTCTCATATTTTATTTATTTTTAATAAAAATAACAAAATATCATTACAAAATTTTGTGTTGATAAATAAATGTTTCATATTTAGGGGTATAAATGTAGATATATACCGAGTAATAATAAAATATCAAATTATTGCAGTAAATTTAATAAAATATTGACAAGCGGACATCGCTTGTGGACACCGGTGTTCCGACGACGTCCGTCGGGAGATCCGTCGTGACGTCCGCCATTGCGAGTTCCCGGCGGACGTCCCGATTTAAATTTTTTTAAAAACAAAACTCTATATATATGTATGCTATTTTAACTATGTATTTTTTTAATAATTATGTATGTTTTTTGTTTTAAATAAAGTGGTTGCATTTTCTCCATATTCGTGTCGAAATTTTAATTTCGCAAATTGTTTAATTTGGTGAATTTGTGAATTTTTATTATTGTGGATGTCAGTCGGGATGTCCTTCCGGATGCCCATTGTGCAGTGGGATGTCCTTATGACGTGGCAGAAGGTGTTTTTGGAAAGTCCGTCGAGATGTTCGCCGGGACATCCGTCCCACTGTAGATGCTCTTAGCCAAAGGCCCAAAACAATAGTAAAGACTAGTAGTACTATTTGATATATACTCCCTCCGTCCCACGTAATTTGGGACACTTTGACCGGACACAGGTTTTAAGAAATATAATGAAAAGTGAGTTGAAAAGTTAGTGGAATGTGAGTCCTACTTTTATATATTAGTTTTATAATTAAATGTGAGTTAGAATGAATTAGTGGAATGTGGGGTCCACTACAAAAAATGGTAAAAGTGAAATGAGTCAAATTATGTGGGACGGCCTAAAATGGAAAACTGAGTCAAATTATGTAGGACGTAGGGAGTATCAAATACTACTATTGGTCAGTGAAATTATTGGCGTAAAATTTTACAGTTGAATGAATTATTTGCAACAGGTTTGCAGTTCCAGGCATTTCAATATAGTCGACTTAGACTCCGTTGGTTTATTGGTTATAAATTGTATGTCAAAATATAAAATTGAGATACAATTTTTTTGCTTTAGTTTCAAAAGTTAATTTATACGATAATTAATTGAGTAGAGCAGAATTGTGAGATGTGGGTAAATATGTAGGAGTATTAAAGTTGCATGTATTGTCCCTATTTTGGGATATTGTCCTTTCTGTTTATGAGGATTTAATGTAAGATCATAAAGACAAAGAGATTGTCTTTAACATTTTGGAGCCCAGATGCCTTGCCTTTTAGGGATTGAAAGAGAAATGTCACTTGCTGGACTACCTAGGATAAGAGCATGCACAACGGTGGACGGACGGCGTCCGTCCGTCCGTGCCTTTGGCAAGAACGGGGCCTGCCGCCGCTGCGCTCGCGCCACTGGCACGGCGCTGCTCGCTGCATCGAGCACGTCCGTGCCAGCGAGCAGGCGACGTGGCGAGCAGCGATTGGGCAACGGCATAGCCGTTGCCTTTGAATTTTTTGTATTATTAAAAATCGGTTTTTAATTAAAAAAACCGATTAAAAATAAAAAAAAATTCACTTCCCAAAAAAAATATATCCGTTTTTTACCGTTTTTTTTCCACTTTTTAAATTTTTTTTATTTTTTTCCCCCAAAATACACATTTTCATCTATAAATACCCCACTTTCACACCAAAAAATTCACACCAAACTATACAAATCTCATCTTCATTCTCCCATATTCATTCTCATCTTCATTCTCTCATATCCATTCTCATCTTCATTCTCTCATATCCATTCTCAATCTTTCTTCCACTCCTACATCATAACAATGTCCGGCCAAGGCGATGACCCCCCGCCCTCCCACGGTTGGAACCCCGAACGGTTCGGTTCACAACCGTTTCCTAGTCCGGAAACGGAATATTCAGCCCCTCCTCAAACCCAAAGTTCGGGCGTTCCGGGTGGCTACCGGCCATACCCAATCGACGACCAAGGTGCCCCCGAAGGGCGATACGGGTGGACACTGGAGCCTAGGCCGACCGCCCCCTCCCAAACTCTGACTCCTCCTACTCGCGGTGTCCGCACACCGTACACTCCGGCGGAGATGGATAAATTGTTCACGGCGTACTTGGAAATCTCCGAAGATCAGGTGGTTGGCACGAACCAATCCGGCGATCACTTTTGGTGGCGCATCGCTCGCCGGTACAATGAAAATCGGCCGCCGGGAACGGTCGAGCGCAACGAGAGTATGGAATTTGTAATTTGTAATATTTATTGTGGTTTTTTAATGAATTTTAATATTATGGAAATGTTTTTGTTTAATTGAATTTTAAATTGAATTGTGCTCGTTTTTGCGGAAGTGCACAGTTGTGGGTGTTGTGCTCTTGCCAGAGAGCAGGCAGAAAAAGTGGGGTCAGGCCCACAATCGTGCTCGCTGGCAAGAGCACGGTTGTGGATGCTCTAATAATCCTAATTGTAAGTTCAATTTTTTCTTCTACATCTCAAATTATTGGGTCCTATACACCTAAAACCGCTCTCCAATTACAGCATAAAATTTTCAATTATCATTTTGGCCAATCCTCCCCTAGTAATTTCGGCTAAAATATCACCGACGCGGAATATGGAAAAGTCGTCTTACTCTTACCAATATTGAACTGATGTACTCCCTCCGTCCCGTACTACTTGCACTTATTTCCTTTCTGGGCGTCCCAATTTATTTGTACTCTTTCCATTTTTAGTAACAATTATCACCTACAGCCGTAATTGTTGACTTTGTCTATCACTCATTCCTTAATCTCCGTGCCCAAAAAGAAAGGTGCGACTAACCCGGGACGGAGGTGTCACAAAGACTTACCTAAAGAGAACAAGACAAATAAGGAATAGATTATGTGATTAGTACATGATTGATACACAATTAATAGGTGATTGATACACTACAACATTGTTTAGGAATAGATTATTCCCTACCATACATGGATGTAATATGGCCTATATTAAGGCACACCTATTGATCAATCATACATCGAAAACATATTACAATCAATCCTCAATATTCAATATGGTATCACGAGCGGGTAAGGATTCAGAAAAAATTCATCATCATCCATAGAAACCTTTCCCAAACCTTCGGCCAAACCAGCGACGGTACCCAAACATGTCGCACATGGAGGGATTCAACTCCGGCAACAATGAACTCCAAACCACCGAAACATCCACCCAGAATGTGATGGTGTTTCCACCCGAGTTAGCCCGCAATTCGCGGAATTCTTGAAACAGAGCAGCCTCAAATCAGCCTCTGAATCACCCAAAACCAACACCGATTCAACAAACCATCACCCTCATCATCCAGAATCATTAGGCGACATCACCGTCAAACCGAAACTGAATGGGGAAAATTATCCCTTCTGGTCCAATCTAATGGATCGCAGAATCGGGGGAAGGGGCTGTCATCTCACATAGACGGAGTTACAAGGCCCCCAGCCCGATCGGATCCGTTCTTCCCAAAATGGCAACAACGCGATCATTGCGTGTTCAATTGGATTATCAATAACATCGAGACAGACCTGATCAATGAAGTCTCGCAATATGAGACGGCGTATGACCTATGGGAGGGTCTCGCCATCACATACGGCAGCGGGGGTGACCCACTCCAGATTTACGACCTGCATCGGCAAACCAACACGGTCAAACAAGAAGGAACCTCACTCGAAGCCATATGGAATAAATTCCAAGGGCTATGGATATCGATTGACCGTCGAGAAGTAAAACCAATGGATAAACAAACACTACGACTATACCAGTTTCTCACTGCGTTGGATGACAAATATGATACGATAAAGAAGGATATAATCAGACGCGACCTGTTACCAACGGTGCGCGAGGCTTACGGTATTGTTCGACGCGAATCAAACAACGACGCTATTCTCGGCGCCGGATCTGGAAAAGACGGAATAGGCTCCGGTCTTGCTGTCACCGACCGTGGACGCTCCAACCAGCCACCTACCTCCGCCGCTAATCGGCCATGGAACCGACGCTCCGACGATGACAAAAGTCGATTAACATGTTCCCACTGCGGCGGAAAAAAACATACCAAGGAAGGATGCTTTCACCTCATCGGATTCCCCGATTGGTGGGACGATATGAAGAAGGCAAGAGCGGCGAGGGCTCTGAACAAAAACGGTGGAGGAAGAGCATCAATCGCGATTACTGACCGGGCTGCCGACACCGGAGCCCCGGTGGGTAGCGCCGGCACAGCGCGACGGGAAGTAGCCGACGGAGGAGCGTCACACGCCGGGGACGAGCCTGCTCGAGCATCGGCGGCTAGGGTTTGTGAAGGAGGTAATTTTTTACCCAATTCGAACTATAATTGTGCTGAAATGAGACATAGAGTCCAAAGACCCCACAAGTTCCAATTTGAGCCCCAGAGACCACATAAATCCGAAATGGGACACCCCAACTCTCGATATTCCCAGTTTGACCCCGGTAAAATGCCCTCTCACACAAAAACCTCACAAACTTCTGGAAATTACCGAAAACCACCCCCAAATACCCCAGAATTCGAAATCCACCCCAATATCTCTTGCCAAAATAAATTCCAGGCCCTTGCACACTCATCGATGTCTGAAAATCGCGATAAAGATGACGCATGAATATTTGACTGTGGTGCTACTTATACTATGTCTTATGCACTCACTGATTTTACTAATATTTCTGCGTCACATAAGAAGTATGTGCAGACAGCAAACGGAAGTGTAATTCCAGTACAAGGGGCAGGCACAATCAAGTTCACTCCAACACTACAGATCTCGAATTGTCTATATGTGCCATTATTTGCACACAAATTACTCTCAGTTAGTCATGTAACTAGAGAATTAAAGTGCAAACTTCTAATGGAGCCACAATTTTGTGTTCTACAGGATATCAAGACGGGGATGACAGTTGGGCATGGCACTGAACAACAAGGCTTGTATTATGTGGACAAGATGGCTCAACCCGGTACTGCGATGCTGACTCACGGACCAACAGAATCACAGGGTTGGCTTTGGCATCGCCGGTTAGGACATCCTTCCATAGTATACATGCGTATGCTTTTTCCCAATCTAGCCAGTACTCAGTTGTCTTTCAATTGTGATACTTGTTTTTTTGCTAAGAGCCATAGACACTCATATAAGCTCAATAACACTCGTATGGACACTACTTTCTCTTTAATTCACTCTGATGTTTGGGGCCCGACACCTGTTTTGGGTAGCCTTGGATTTAAGTATTTTTTGTTATTTATCGATGATTGCACGCGTTTGACATGGGTATATTTTTTGAAATCCAAATCTGATTTTTTTGAGAAGTTTACCTTGTTCTACAATATGGTGCACACCCAATATAACAAACAAATCAAAGTCCTTAGGTCAGACAACGGGGGGAAGTTTGTTAACTCAAGAATGCAACATTTTTTTGTGGAAAAAGGGTTAGTACATCAAACTACGTGTCCACACACTCCTGAGCAAAATGGGGTAGCTGAGCGGAAAAACAGGAAAATCTTAGAAATGACTAGAGCCCTTCTAATCGACTCACACTTTCCAAAAACCTTTTGGCCAGAAGCCGTAGCCACCTCAGTATACCTTCTCAACCGGCTACCCACACATATCCTAAACTTCAAAACCCCCTTTGATGTCTTCTCTACACAAAACCAGATCCCACCACCACTTACACTTGACCCCAAAATTTTCGGGTGCTCTGTCTTCGTCCACATACCTAAACATGACCGAACAAAATTCTCTCCATGTTCTGTTAAATGTGTCTTCGTGGGATATGGGAAAGATCAGAAGGGATATCGCTGCTTCGACCCAAAAACAAAGCGCCTTTACGTTACAATGAACTGCGATTTTGTGAAAAACGAATACTTTTACAACCAACTTAGCAGTCAAGGGGAGGAAACAGATTCTGAACCCATGAGTGACCCGCTAAGTTGGTTCCCGATCCCAAATCCAGACCAACCCCTTCCTTCCCTAATGCCATTGCCAAGTCCTGTGACAGAAGATGGTCCAATAGACGATGCGAGTTGCGGTACTACCGGGCCGTCTCCGCTTCATGATCAACCTTGCGAATATAGTGAACTTGCCTCACCGTCTGAACCGCCTGCGATTCCTGAGGTTAGTAACTCTGAGAATAATTCCACGCCTCAGCTTAATACTGACCATGTAAGACAGGAAAATGGAACAAGAGAAGAGCCAGGTGAGAGTGACAGAATGTTTGAGCTACCACCAAGAAGCACAAGAGGTGTACTACCAAAGAGATACTCACCCGACTGGAAGGGACGCAAAACAAAATACTCTATGGTAAACCTCTCGATTGGGCACCTCACTGAGATGGCTCGAGCGTTTGAAGTAGCCTTGTATGAAGAGGATCTTCCACGTTCAGCAGAAGAAGCAATGAAACACCAACACTGGCGAGATGCAATGAAAAAGGAGATAGATGCACTTCTCAAAAACAATACTTGGGAAAAGTGCAACCTACCAGATGGGAAGAAACCATTAGGTTGCCGGTGGGTATTCACCATCAAACGAGGGGCAGACGGATCTATCGAGAGGTACAAAGCAAGGCTCGTGGCAAAAGGGTACACTCAAACCTATGGGATCGACTATGAGGAGACCTTCTCCCCTGTGGCAAAGATGAATACAGTCAGAACCTTGCTTTCAGTGGCTGCCTGCAAAGATTGGAAGCTGCACCAGTTTGACGTAACGAATGCCTTCCTCCATGGTGAACTGAAGAAGGATGAGGAGGTGTACATGGAAGTCCCTCCGGGATACTCAGCGGAGTTTGGAGAAGGACAAGTGTGCAGGCTAAAGAAAACTCTCTACGGACTAAAACAGTCCCCTAGAGTATGGTTTGGTAGATTCTCACAAGCCATGAACAAGTATGGGTACTCTCAAAGCCAATCAGATCACACTTTGTTCATAAAAAGGAGAGGTGACCGGATGGCCTGCTTAATCATCTATGTGGACGATATGATCATAACAGGGGATGATGAAGAAGAGATAGAAGACTTGAAGAGAAACTTATCCCAGGAGTTTGAGATGAAGGATCTGGGAGCACTCAAATATTTCTTAGGAATTGAAGTACTTCGATCCAGAGAAGGGATATTCCTGAGACAAAAGAAGTATGTGCTAGATCTCCTCGCATAAACTGGGCTCCTCGACTGCAAACCGGCAGACATACCACTTATGGTGAACCATGGCCTTAAATTCGAAGATGGAGCAAAACTAGCCAATCGAGAAGAATATCAGCGTCTAGTCGGGAAGCTAATATATCTCGCCCATACAAGGCCAGACATATCCTATGCAGTAGGAGTCATAAGCCAGTTCATGCACAAGCCTCAAGAAAATCACATGGATGCAGCACTGAGAGTAGTTCGATATTTGAAAGGGACATCAGGTTATGGAGTATTGCTAAGGAAGAATGATGATCTTGAAATAGATGGATACACAGATGCCGACTGGGCAAGCAATCCGATAGACCGAAAGTCCACCGGAGGATACTTTACCTTCGTTGGAGGAAATCTAGTCACTTGGAAAAGCAAAAAACAGAAGGTGGTAGCACTATCAAGCGCTGAAGCTGAATTCCGAGGAATCAATAGTGGTCTGACAGAGATTATGTGGTTAAGGCGTTTGCTTACTGAGATCGGTCTTCCTCCTAAAAGAAGAAGTCAATTATTCTGCGACAACAAAGTAGCTATCAGCATCTCCGAGAATCCAGTGCAGCATGACAGGACGAAGCACGTGGAAGTGGACCGCCACTTTATCAAAGAAAAGATTGAAGGAGGGATTATAGAATTCTCATTTGTCAGATCAGAAGATCAACTTGCAGACATTCTTACCAAGGGAGTAAACCCAAAGGTGTTCAAGGAAGTTTTAAGCAAGTTAAGCATCGGAGATGTCGTTGCTCAACTTGAAGGGGAGTGTCACAAAGACTTACCTAAAGAGCACAAGACAAATAAGGAATAGAATATGTGATTAGTACATGATTGATACACAATTAATAGGTGATTGATACACTACAACATTGTTTAGGAATAGATTATTCCCTACCATACATGGATGTAATATGGCCTATATTAAAGCACACCTATTGATCAATCATACATCAAAAACATATTACAATCAATCCTCAATATTCAATAGGAGGGAGTATTAGTTAGTAGTAATCTTTAAGTTGCTATACGCTTACATTAGTTTAAGGAATAAGGAATTATGTTTTCCTAATTCAAGTAAACTACACATTTTTTTATGAACGACAAATGCTCAAAGCTAACGGTTAACGAGCATAGTGTATCAATAACGATTGCAATTCAAATAGTAGTAGTATAAAAGAAAAGAACTTCAAGATTATTAGTATGCCTTGAATCTGTATAGTTTGCCCCTAGCCAAATGGGGCCCGTCGTCTATATGTCTATTTATATAGAACTAGGACAAATAAGTCTGTAATTTGAAAACAATCTGAATACAATCTGTTCTCTGTTTCCTTTCCATAGACGTACGTAGCCAACACAATGTTGGTGAACCACGTAAATCATGTGTCTCTTTACATTTCTATTTGTCTCGATTACACAATTGCTCTATTCTGTCACAACAAAGATTAGTAAAACCAAATAATTGCAACACAAAACAAATTCAAGCGACTACCATATATCAAACGATACGAGCTTCTCAAACCGAATATCACAAATAAAAAGAAAAGAGAGAATATGTTAAGGAAAATAGCCAAACTAACTTCTAAATTAGGCACCGCCTACACGAACTTAAGTGTCCTACCCAAACATAATCAGTTAAACATAGTGATCTCAAACAAATTGGTATACAAAAGTTAGAAGGATTTAACCAATTTACCTTAATTAGTGATACCCAAAATCGATGCATCATCATACCTGTTGATGATTTAAAGTGACTAAAGCACACAATAAATTCAAGCGACACTCACAGAACAACAACCAATCTACTTAAATCGGGATCTGATGATCACAAATAGAAAAAAAGTCCATGAAGAATAATAACATCTGCTCTATATTTTATTTTATTTTTTTACTTCATGCTCTATCTCCCCTAATCATACTATCGAATATTTCATACAATTGAATAAGTACTAAGAAGAAATATTTCACTTTAAATGAAATGAATAGTAATTTTAAGTCATTCTGGGAAAAAGGGCTGCAAAATGGCGCATATAAATAGAATAGGAACTAAAAGTGAAGAATATGGAAATTCGCATGAACGAGGTCCCTCATTAATAAAACTGTCGAATCGATTTCAAATGTATGTACTTGTATAATGTTCCGTGCACAATTATTAGTTTGGTGTCGTGAGTTAGGTGATTTATTTATTCCACACGCCTCACCTAAAGGGGAAAGAGAAAAATATGTATACCCATAATGGGATGATTTATTAGTTTTGCATGATTATTGATTAGAACGATTTTTATAAAATAATGCTTATGATTCATTCATAATTCAAATTTCAAAATATGAACTACAATTCTACGTATGCTCTTTCGACATTTGCTTTTTTGCAAGAAAAAATTTTCAAAAATTTGAGGGAAAGTAAATGACTTAACAAAGGTTAGTAATCCACTCATTTTAGATAGATCGATATCGTCTGCGAGATAGTACCAGTGGTGGATGGAGAGGTGGAGAGCATTGAACAATTGTATCCCATATTTTAATTTTTTTTATATAGTATATTGTTTATATAACTAATTAATGTTATCACTGGAGCTCTACCGTTTAAAACGTTCGAGTGATTGAGCACATTTAGATCGTTGTTCGATGTAGGGACACCAAAAATACATGTCAAATCCAGAGACGGCAGTCGGAGACCGCTTCTTGCGCTATTATCCGGATGAGAGCCTTTGTAGAGGTTGGTATATGCCTACGTCTAAGTCGTGGGACAATTCTTCCTTTGCAAGTGTAGTTGATATTTGGTATTCAAAGTATTAGAAATATTAATGTGCATATCTTTTACCAAGAAAATGACTATACTATTTTCATGGTATAAGCCTATTTTATGCAGTGTATACTTGGATGAAAACACTTAGACGAAAAAAAGCGTTGGCTCTGAGGCCATCCACAACGCTGTCTCTATACCGTCTCTTAAACCGTCTCTTAACTACTATTTGAGCACTATTTGAGGGCCCCACTGTCCTTTTTTCCTCCATCTCTTAACTAAGAGACGGAACCTGCAACGCTCCGTCTCTTAACCGTCTCTATACCGTCTCTTAATTACTATTCATTCAATTTAATTTATAATTTTTTTTAAAACCCAATTCAATTTAAACAAACACACTTTATTAAAATTAAAACAATATTACAACTTAACATTAAAAAAAACGAAGACATAATTAAAATTCTAAAAAAATAAAAATGACATAATTTAATCTTCTCCGCCAAAGTTTTCCCAAATGTGCTCAATTAGATCCTCTTGGAGTTGGGTGTGGGCGCTAGAGTCGCGTGTCCTTGCCCGAATAGCCAACCGTTCTTGTATAGATGGATGCGCTCCACTTCGCGGCGGACTACTTGCGGTTGAGCTTCCGGGGGATTCGGGGTCGAACCAATTTCCGGCATCGGGTCCTTCGTCTCGGACAATCATGTTGTGCAAGATTATGCACGTATACATGATGTCGACCATGCTCTCCATGAACCATGAACGAGCCGGGGCTTTGATGATGTTGAAGCGCGCTTGGAGAACCCCGAACGCCCTCTCCACATCCTTGCGCGCAGCCTCCTGCTTCTGCGCAAAAAGAGCCTGCTTTGGGTTCGCTGGCCTGCCGCACGTCTTCACGAAGGTCGGCCACTTCGGGTAGATGCCGTCGGCGAGATAGTACCCCATTTTATACCGCCGGTTGTTGGCGACGAAGTTGATGGCCGGCGCTTTACCATCCAAAACTTCG
Organism: Salvia splendens; assembly: GCF_004379255.2. Taxonomy (NCBI): domain Eukaryota; kingdom Viridiplantae; phylum Streptophyta; class Magnoliopsida; order Lamiales; family Lamiaceae; genus Salvia; species Salvia splendens. The sequence continues at coordinate 31,886,342 of NC_056033.1, read as the reverse complement.
GTAAAGAGGTCGGACTGTTAGAGCACGTTTACGTCGTTGTTCGAGCCAGGGACCCCGAAGTACGCGTGCCAGATCCAAAGTCGGTAGTCGGCAACGGCCTCGAGTACAACGGTTGGGTGGGTGCCTTTGTGGCCGCTCGTGTAGGAACCCCTCCAAGCCACCGGGCAATTCTTCCATTGCCAGTGCATGCAATCGACACTGCCAAGCATCCCGGGGAATCCGTGCACTTGTTCGTGCAGGTTGAGGAGGAACTGACAATCCTCCGTGGTTGGCCTCCGGAGAAATTCGTCACTGAAGGCTGCCCGGACGCCTCTGCAGAAGTTGAGCAAGCACAAGCGCCCAGTGCTGTCTCCGATGTGCAGGTATTCATCGAATATGTCGGCCGTTTGTCCAGTCGCAAGCTGCCGGATGGCTGCAGTACATTTCTGCAGCGTCGTGTGGCTGAGACGACCGACCGCGTCGAACCCTTCTCGGAAGAACTCCTCCCTGGCCGCCAAAGTATTCGCTATGTGGAGAAATAGCGGTTTCCGCATGCGGAAACGGCGACGGAAATAGGTATCTCCCCAAATCGGGTTATCGCAGAAGTAGTCGCGTACTAACCGTGCGGCGGCTTCCTCCCGGTTCCGATTGATGTACTTCCGGGAGCGTCGTGGGGTGGTGCGGCTTCCTCCGCCTCTCGTCGTCGATCTTCTTCGAGTGATTGTTCCATTAATTGGCGCATTTGCTCAAAAGGATCCATTTGTTTGAGTTGATTGAAGATGGAAATTGAAGTGATAGAGAGGATTTGAGAGGAATAGATGTGTGTTTGTGTTTGAAATGAGTATGGAATAGAATTATTTATAGAGTAAAAAAATTAAAAATTTAAAAAATGAAAATAAATATTTAACGGTAATATTACCGTTTGAAAAAATTTTTTTATTAAAAATCGATTTTTAAAAAAAAATGAATTATTGCGTCATCAGTGACGACGCCCACTCGCGGGCCAGCGAGTGGGCGTCACGCACGCATGGGGACGTGCCACGTGTCCCTGGCGCGTGGCGAGACATCTCGTCTCGTGTCTCGCCGAGACGAGCTACGCGACGAGACGGGCGCGAGCTGGAGACGAGATGGGCGCTGCAATGCGTCTCGCGGGGGTCTCGTCTCTCCGAGACGAGACGCGAGCCGGCGCGAGACGCGTTGTGGATGGTCTGAACCTCTCTATGTACTTTAAATCAAATCAAATAAAGATATTCTTGTCCCTACTTAATGAAAGAAAATTTACTCTAAGTTGAATTTTACTATTTATTTAATGTTTTACGTAAGTAACACGAAGGTCTCAAGCTTTGTAATTTACCATCTCTCACTCACATCCTTAAAATTTCAGACCCCACGAGTGTGGTCATGGCTAGTAAATAGGAATATTGAGAGAGAGGTAAAAATGTGACAGTGGAGTGTGTAATCTGAGTCGTAGCTTTAAAGGATGAGACAATGCTACATGTTGCTTTCAGCAAAGGCTACTTGTAAAAGGACAATTTCTATCATTGTGGAGACATATAGTTGTTGTATATGCAAAATCGGGAATGATTTTACAAAATGACGATTGTTAGTATTTCAAATTTGTTGTAATTATTTGAGAGTAATTCTTCATCACCACAAAAGTTGACCTATGTAATAGCCTGAGTTACTCATCTGACAAATGGGTTGGCCCCACCATTTTTCCATTATTTATATCCAATCCATACTCTCACATTAAACACTCTCTTGTCTAAGTATAGAGAGATGGCTTCTGCAGTTGTTGCTCTTCTTCTCTTGTTCATTTCCAGTGTAGCCAATGCAGGTGAATGGCCTCCCTCCCCGGGCTACTACCCTAGCTCTCGTTATCGCACCATGTCCTTCTACCAAGGTTACAAGAATCTATGGGGCCCGTCTCACCAGACCGTCGATCATAACGGTCTCACTATTTGGCTCGATAAAACTTCCGGTTCGTCTCCAACTCCCATACTACTTACCCATAAACTCACTTACTTATCTCTACTTTGTTGCTTTTGGGATGCTAGGAAGTGGGTTCAAGTCGGTTAAACCGTTTCGTTCCGGCTACTTTGGAGCCTCCATTAAGCTTCAATCAGGCTATACCGCTGGAGTTATTACTGCTTTCTATGTAAGCTTTTTTTTTCTTTTTTCCTTCTTATTGATAAATAAATATATAATTTTTAAGATCGCATCAAGATGAACTCGAATCTTTAAACAATCAATCTACCACTAAGTCAATACACGCACATTTTATTGAATCAGGTCAATCTGAATGTTAATTTTGCAGCTATCCAACAGTGAAGCGCATCCGGGATACCATGATGAGGTGGACATCGAGTTCCTCGGGACGACATTCGGGAAGCCATACACTCTTCAAACAAATGTATACGTGAGAGGAAGTGGGGATGGAAGTATTGTTGGGAGGGAGATGAAATTTCATTTATGGTTTGATCCCACACAGAATTTTCATCATTATGCCATTTTATGGACCCCTAAGGAGATCACGTAAGACTCTAATTCTATATGCATTAGGATCAATTGGGAGACTCATTTTCTATTCAATATGCTTTATTGCCAACGCCTTCCATCTAATAATAAATGCTAGCCCATAACAATATGAGGTGTTGGCATCCAAAAAAGTACTACTATAACAAGATCCATGCGACATTCTTCAATACTATTAAACCAAATAATTGGAAGGATAGACACACATACCTAAGGTCCATTTGGACATTGACAATATCATAATGATATATGATGCGATACATTTTGTACCGTTGCGCTTTGTAATTATTTGATGGAAATTAAATTTCAGATTTTTTGTGGATGATGTGCCGATAAGGAGGTATCCAAGAAAGAGTGATGCAACATTTCCACTGAGGCCAATGTGGGTTTATGGGTCGATTTGGGATGCATCATCATGGGCTACAGAAGATGGAAAATATAAGGCCGATTACCACTACCAACCCTTTGTTGGGAAATTCACTAATTTCAAGGCTAGCGGCTGCTCCGCCTACTCCCCACCCCGTTGTCGCCCTGTCTCGGGCTCCCCGTACCGGTCGGGCCGTCTGACGGGGCAACAGGGCAGGGCTATGCAATGGGTGCAAAGTCACTATTTGGTATATGACTATTGCAAGGACTATAAAAGGGACCATTCCCAAACACCGGAATGCTTCCGTTAATTAATTCAAATTGTTATTATTAAAGCATCACCAGATCTTGTGATGTCTATCTTGATTTTGATACTCTTAAATTTCTTGAGATGTGTTCCTCTCCCCTCTTGCAACTAAAAAGCGTGCAAGAGTAGGAAAAATTTGCTGATTATATTATAATTTTATTATTGTATAATAATCTTGAATTTTGGAAATTATGTATAATGTGATAGATGGAAAATACTTTGTGGACAAAACCTTTGACTACTTAAACGACATCGTTTAATACATTTGGTTAGTCACGCTTTGAATAATTTCAGATGTATGCATCACATCAATAAATTCAAATGTGTAGCATGTAAGAATTTTTTTCGGCATAAGACAATTGAGAAAAATGTCAAAATTATATATATTATGTCGTTAAAAAAGTAGTCAATCAATCTTTAATTTTTCAAATGTACGTGCGAAGTCAATAAATTCATATATGTAGGTAGCATGCCAGAATTTTTCATCATTGAATAATTGAAAAATCTATAATTAGCCATTTTTTAAAGTATCATAAATGGGGACACTAACCAAACTTTGTGCCTTTTTCTAGAAATTTTCCCAAGATTTTACCACACACATGAATCAAATGATGTTCTAGATAGTAAAAAAGTGTCTGATGGATTTCCTACAAATAGCTAATTATGATTATGCGTCAAAAGTAATGTAACACTTCAATTTTTAGTAGTGGAAGCCGGAAGAAGGTTGATATATTTGTAACTATTTTCTTGTGGGTTCCTGTCAATGTATTTAATTTTGAAAAAACATTGAAATTCAATACGAGAGTGGGTGAGATGCGATAACAAGAAAATGAGTGAGGCAAGTGGTACTATATAATACGCTATTTTCGCATCGAGTTGAGTATATTCAATTGTCAATTCTCAAATAAAGCAAGATCTTTTTTTCAGTGTTTGTCTTCTTGATATGTCAAATTTTTGATCGTATATATATTTCTAGCTGGGGAAAGTTAAAATCAACGTTATTTTTCATATTTTCTCTCTCTATATATATATATATACTCCCAAATAATTATTCAATAAACGCATATACTAACATTATACATATAGAGTATTTTAAAAACATACTCATTGGTGTCATGATGTGGAAGAGGTGTGATCAATGCCAATTTGATACACACATGTACGGGGGTGGTGGTGCTGCCACAACAACCATCTCCGCATCTCTAAATATCAAATACGTGAATTAATTAAATTATGGGTAAATTGTCAATAAATCCATGCATATATGTGAGAGTATTGATGGATCAGCTGCACAAATGGAAGAAAGAAGAATTGAAGAAGAATCATTTCATATGATGAGAAGCTTCAGGGACCGTCGGATCAATCTCTGATCCTGAGATGTTTTAATCTCGACCGTTGAGATTGAATTTCAGATAAATAGTTTGTTAGGTTTAGTTGTTAGGCCATTAGCAATGGGGCGCCCTATGACGCGCCACGTCATCAGTTTTATCCTCCTACCCCCACCTGCAATGGGGCGCCCTATATGTTATACTATTGTTTTGTTAATTAATTTAAATGTTTTCAAAAACCAGCTAAGTTTGCATTCATTAAACAAAAGTTACACGATTCAAGTTGGCTAATCTACGAATTCCTAACTTCCGGCGCAGCTCATCGATCAACCCCCGAAGATATTCGGCTTCGGCGGGGTCCGTACACTTGTTGAGGGCCTTGTGCGTCTGCAACAACGTCTTCGCCATCGAGGCTGTTGCCAACTGCTCGTATGCGGCGGCCGTCGGGTTCGGGGTCGGGACCGGGACCGGGATCGGCAATGGGGCGGCGGCGGTCGAGGATGATGTCGCTGCCGCCTTCCCCTTGGCCTTCGCAGCCTTGACGCCTATGGGACGCAGGGAGGACATCGGTGTGCCGGAACTCTCAATGTCCTCGTACGTCCGGTTGAGGTCCACCGGACGAGTTCCGCTTTCGCTGCTCGTGTAACCACCAGCTTCGGTGGTCTTCGTCCTCTTTGTCGCCCCGGTGTGCAGACTCCCGCCTTGGAACTTCTGCTTGTCCCTCAAGAGCGCCCAGATGGCCTCGTGCTTGAACTCGCGGTACAGGGAGTGGTACGACAACAGCGCTTTGGAGCGCACGTCGCTCAAGCTCTCGCCGCTCCCCTGCTCCCTCGCACACTTCTCGTACTCCGACGAGAACAAGTTGATTTGCTTCTTCACCTGGTCCCAGTGCTTGCGGAGCTGCTCCCGTTGGCGCTTGTACGCGCTCGGCGGCTTCGCCGCATTGTAGCGCTTGGCGATGCGCTCCTAGTACGCCGCCTGCCTCGGGTTGTTCGCGAATATCGGGTCCTCCGATATGTCCACCCAACACCTAGCCGATATGAGGGTTTCTTCCGGCTGGTAGTTTGTATGGCCGGGGGCGTACTCTTCACAATTCCCCGGAGGTGGAAACTTCTGCGCGCGGTGCCAAGTCCGCTTCTTTTTGGCGGGGCGGAAGGGGTGGCGTTGGCGGTGGCGACAGGTCGGTTTGGTGAAGGGCTCCATGTCAGACAAACCGTACGATTCCGTGCTGAATTCGGGATCATACTGCGTGTTGACGTCGAACGGCCGATATTCGGTGGGTTCTGTACCCGACCAACGCGCCTCCCCAAATATCAGACTCTTGGACTTGAATCCATTTCGTAGTAATAATAAAAATGTGAGTTTCGAGAGTGAAATCGTGAAATGAAACGTTACAAATGAAGGTGGGATAGGGGTATTTATACAAAAAATTAAAAAACGCGTGCCATCGTCCGCGACCATCGTCCGCCGATCCCGCAATGGGGCGCCCGATGTCGCGGACGATGGCCTATCGTCCGCGACGTAGGGCGCGGACGATGACGGGGACCCACAATGTGGGCATCGTCCGCGCCCGAGGACGATGGACGCCATCGGGCGTGCCCTCGGGCGCCCCATTGCGGGTGCCCTTAGAGAGTTAGATAGATTTGTAGCTCGTTCTCTCTTTGATTGAATCAATAAGATTTCCATTCTCTCAATTCCTTCTTCTCCGATATACACGCACACACACACTCGACTCCGATCACCTCAAATTCTAACAATATATAACTTGGTATTCTTCACTCGTGTAATTAGGGTGCCATTTCCAACTGATAAACTGATTTTCAAATTTGTTGCATTTTTTAATAGTTTACGTAGTAGTAGTTGTATTAGTTCATTTCTACTTAAAATTACAAATCTATGCTGGATAAGGTTTGTTACTAATTACAATTCGAAATTGGAGTGTTAGCATAAATATAAATTATATGCAATCAGCCAATTAAATTTACTTAGTAATTGAAATAAAAAGGAAAAACGTACACGTTAGTATATTTAATTATTAACTATTTTCAGTTTGGCCTATATACTGTTTTTAGACTACGTGAGGCATCTAATCGTTGGGTTTTATTGGTCTTTGTATAATAATTAGTTAGTTGAAAATTAATAATCAAATGACAATTCATTTAAGAGAATTGAATGACAATTGTTAATCAAACATAAATCGGTAAGCCTTCGCCTTCACGAGACAGACACATAAAATTAGGGAATCCCATTATCGCCAATTATTGTCACTTTATTTAATTTCTACATTCTTCTTCGTCTTCTTCCAATTATAGTCACTTTATTTAGTTTTTTCTGCTTCTTGTTTTCTTTTCTTTTTTTTGTTTCTGTTTTTGGATAGTTAGTGACGAACCTATTCTTTCCCTCACTTTTCGTCTGAGCCACAGTTCCAATTTTATTTTATTTTAATATGGATATTATAATTTGAAAATATTAAAGAATGTGTGGAGTTGGATCTAAACCACTAATGATACGTAGTAGGAGTATTATATATTTATATATTATAATTATAATACTCTTATTAAATTTTGAAGATGATTTATAAATTTAGAATGCTTTTGATCTGAGATAAAATAAAATATAATTTTATTCAAAATTATACTAGTAAAATTTATGTGTGTTCAATACTGTATAAATTGGAGTACTAATTGAGAATGTAATGGAAAAATATTTTGATGGATAAAATTTATGTTAGATGGAGTAATATGGAGTACTGACAAACAATGAATAGTGACTCAATTCCCTAATAAAACTTACTGTATAATTATATTATGGTCATATGACTCAATGTGGTTGCATTCCATAACTTCATTTTCAATTAGGAGTTCGAGAAAGAAATGACTTTTCTGGTGTTTCGGAATTTGGATGAGAGGTTGGTGGTTGGAATTTCCTTTCTCATCGAGACATATGAATAAAAATTTTACGACATCGGGTTTCAGCGAGCTCAATGCTTCTACAAATGTGATGATCCAGCTCGCAACCTGGGTGGATTATTATTTTTACGGGTGCCTTCTAATGTTGCGTTTGACTAGTCTTTAGTGTTGATTTTTTTTACTTATAAGTTAGTAAAAGTTTTGCTCTGATTTTATTATTATTATTATTATTATTATTTATTACTTTTTTGGTTTAGACTTAGCTGGTAATTTCTGTGAAACTAAGAGCATTCGCAGCGGTGCTCGCTGTGGAGGACGGCGTCCGTGCCGCTGGCACGGCACGCCCTTGTCCGCTGCTGTGCTCTTGCCAACGGCACGGCTCTGCTCGATACATAGAGCACGGTTTGCCACTGAGCAGGGCGACGTGGCGCGTTTCTATTGGTCGTTGGCATTTTTTTTTTTTAAATCAAAAATAATACCATAAAATTTTTAAAAAAAATCGGATTCCCAAAAATATAGCCGTTTATTACCGTTTTTTGTAATGTTTTTGAAATTTTAAAAAAAAATTAATCCCAAAATCATCTATAAATACACACATTCATCATCCATTTGGGCGAAATTCGGCCACGAGTAGTGGGTTTTTTAAATTTTATGAATTTAATTATGTACTTTTTAATTTTAGGATTTAAATTATGTAATTTTTAATTTTTAAGACTTTAATTATGAAATTTTTAATTTTTTTTGTAATTCGTAATAGTATTTCGGGTATTTTTAATGCACTTTAATATTGTGGAAATGTTTTTATTTAAATTGAATAATAGAATGGTGGGACCCTTGAGCATGTCGTTGCGAAAGAGCATGAATGTGAGTGTTGTACTCTTGGGGAAGAGCAGAGAGTAAAAAAAATTAATAAAAGTAGGTTCGTACCCACATCCATGCTCTTGTCAAAGAGCACGGACGTGGATGCTCTTAGGTCTCATCCCTTGCGAGGGCTAGAGCATGCAGTTTCTTGCTCAAAAACTGACAAGAAGAAATAATTGTAGCAGCCCATCATACTTTTGGACGAGTAACAATTTTTGTCTTTGCTGATCAAATAATGCAAATAAACTTTTCAATAATTATTGCTTGAAAAAAGCATATGACGCTCCATAATATTTAATCATTAAATTAGGAGCCAAAAATGAAAATAGATAAAAAAAAGTTAACTAATTTTTGTTGCGGAATTGATACCACTCTATGTGACAGCAATATTATTTGCTAAGATTGGTGTTTTTCAGGACCAACCAATATTGCTAAACTGGAAGTCTATTTCAGGACCAACCATTAGTTTGAGAGAGAGATGACCAACCATTAGTACGGCTACGAACATTCATGATGTTAGGTTGGTGGCTCCTAGCGGTGAAGGGGTGATAAGAACTTAAGAAGTGCAATTTTAGTAGGTTAGAGACTACCTTTACTAAGAGTATCCCCATCCGTGCTCTTGCCAAAGAGCATGGATGTGGGTCCGAACCCACTTTTATTACTTTTTTACTCCATGCTCTTGGGCAAGAGCACAACACCCACATCCATGCTCTACTGCAAGGACATGCTCAAGGGTCTCACCATTCTATTATTCAATTTAAATAAAAACATTTACATAATATTAAAATGCATTAAAAATATCCGGAATACTATTACAAATTACAAAAAAATTAAAAATTACATACTTAAAATACTAAAAATTAAAAATACATAATTAAAATACTAAAAATTTAAAATTACATAATTAAAATCCTAAAAAATAAAAATACATAATTAAAGGCTAAAAAATACCCCCGTGGAAGACTATTTATCTGGCCCTTGGGGGAAAAATTGAAAAATAAATTAAAAGTGGGGAGAAAACAGATATAATTTTTTGGGAAGTGGGAAAATATTTGTTTATATTTATTCAGATTTTTTTAATTAAAATCCGATTTAAAAAAAAAAGAAATTGCCAACGACATTAACGTTGGCCAATCAGGAAACGGCACGTCATCTGCTCGCTGGCACGGACGCCGTCCGTCGGCGCGAGCACCGCTGCGGATGCTCTAAAGTTGAACACGATGTTTTCCTAGAGCGGACATGGTCGTGCCTATGGTGGAGGATTGATTACAAACGATGCAGGTAATTGTAGACATGGATTTGTGGCTATATCAAGATTTGTTTTATTTTGCTTGCTGAGGTTTGATGTGTTTTTCGTGGATTAGAGCTGGCTAGAACTTTGGGAGTGTGAAAGTAGAGAGCAATAGTTATATGGCAATTGCTATGAACTTTAGGACTAAAGTTTGATTTGAATAATTGAGAAATAGAGTTACCATAAATCATAAATCGTTAACATTGGTGCAGTTTGTCAACTTTCCTTAGTGACTGAATACTTGAGTAATAAGGCTAAAATCCTCAAAACATTTACAGAACCTTATTTAACATAAAAATAAGATGACAACAAATCTAGGGGTAAAGGAGGAGGCGGGCAGAATATAGGCGAAAGGAGTTGTCACTCAAGCAGCCAACTAGTCCGGAACTTGATATGCTGCTATACTTGACATCATAAATGGGGGTATCTTGTGGTTTAAGACGCTCCAAAACCGTTAGAGATGGTAACTCTTGAATTACAACTTCAGACCTCAGTTCATCCACACAAGCAAAAACAGGATTCTGGTAAACCCTGTCCACAATTGCACATCTAATCGGCATTCTTACATCACTCACATTGCCATAGCTTGCTCCCACCTTTTGGTATGCTGCACCCATTTTTGTGTAGACGATATGATTTCCCATTGTAGCTTGCCCTGCTGCATTAAGCACCGGTTGAGAAACTCCCATCTCCCAAGCTACCTCGATTTTTGGACGAAATGAGGCCGTGATATAATCACTGTAGTTGGAACAAGCAAGAGATACACAAACTCCTTGCTTATCTGATTCAGGAATCAAATAAGATCTGGAACCAAGATAAGGGGTTAGTGGGTCCATACAAGATAAATTTATTCATTTTCAGATTAAGGTTATTTGGCTGCCAAGGAAGAGTAAAACCGAGCAAATATGTATCTACATTGTACAGTTAAGCTGATAAAGTTTCAAATCACCAAAGAAAAGTTGAAGAATCTGGTGGGAGTTAGTGTATTAACATACACCACCTTGTTAATCTTCATAGCAAACTCTTTTTTCTCCCAAACTGCATTTTGTTATGTCATAGTCACTAATAAAGACAAAAGCTCAGAAAACATACCCTTCTTCACTCCCACCAAAGTTCAACTGGCATAAGCCAAGTGCGGATGCGGTTAGGATACTTCTGCCACCAGAACCACAAGATGAATCGGACTGAAGAGTATGCATTGTATGAACTAACTTGTCCGACAATCCAGTTAAGGATCCTACATGTTTCGCAGTCTGACGCATGTCAAACTGTAAAACTGTGCCATTCTGCAGCAATTTTATAGTTACATATTAGACCACAAACTAATGTTATAACTGATCAAGACAGATGTAGCAGTACCTGCAAGCCTGCGTATAAATAATGTGAGTTGCAAATATCCCAAGAGCATGACCACGCAGAAGCCTGAAGATATAAACACATCAAACTTAAATCCGCAAACTTAACAAATACATAAAAGAATATTATATAAACTTTAGACAAAGTAAGCAAATAATAAAAATAATTTTATCATATCTGAGGCTTTAAGGCTTCAACAAAATACTGCACCCAATAGCAGGCTTCCCCAGCAAGGACACCTTAGGTGATTTAAAATTTTACTCATTTCATCCTGGCCTTATACTGATTAGATATTATTGTCTTACTTGATCATCAAAGCTATATTTACCACAAGAAATAAATAAATGAAAACATGCTACACAGATATCAGACATCCAAGAAGCATCAGGACTTAAATCTGACTCATAGGAAAATTGAGTTACCGGTAGATCATACGTAATAACAGTGTTGTTGCTTTGTGTGCTGAAACATCAATAACAAAAAAGATGCATAATCAGTGAATCAGTGATGACGATTTCTGAGAATTGCTAAATATGATCACAGAGAGGAAAATGAAACTACCTAAGAACTGATAGTTTCTTTCCTAGGGATGCTAACAGCACAAGTCCACCATGAGGGGAAACCTTTAGATCCTTAACAGCTTTGGTGTTCTCAGCAAGATGAATGTCCTCCCTTTCATGGTCAGAAATCAAGCTCACCTATTAAAACCCAAAACTGAGCTATACAGATATACTTACCGAGCATAAGATACTGATACATCCAGTCAATGTGAAAACTGAAATGATCACAAACTACCTATAGTGTAGTATGCTCAGATAAGAAAGCATCATAATCAGTAGACAAACATTTAAGAGTACATATTCATTATCCAGAAGACCATGAAAGCAATTTTACTTTGGTCAGCACATTGCCTCCCCCCATTCCTGAAAGCCTTCGAGCAAATACTAAAATTTTATTGGAAGAATCTACACCAAAGAGGCGGGCACCTTGTATCTGAATGTCCATCTGAAAGTATTAACAGACAATTATTCCAAAATTAATGAATGCAATTAGTGTTGCTAGGCTGAGTGGTAAAGTTAAATCTTTACAAAAACCATAGAGGAGTGGGTAGTAATAAAGAACATAAAGATATTATAGTGATTTGTCTCCAATCATTTGTCTATCTGTTGATATTAGAAAATATAATCAAATATTTTTCCCCAATTAACTTCTGCATTGGACTTTGATATTACAGTGATTTTTCTTCAGATCATATACATCAAGCATTACATTTTGTTACTTCTCTCGTAGCATATAAATGTCTTCAATGCACAATGATGTGAAACTGATCTCATTTTAGAGCATAAGTTAGACATGTTCTCCCCCATCAAAATTAGACTAAATTGCAAAACCACAAAATTCCATCAAGAATTAAAACCTGCATTTCAAATTTATGAGATCCTCCACCATGGAAACTAGGGATGGAATCAACTCCTGCAGGTAAACAACCGAAAGATGATCTATACAGGAATAGGAACCTAAAACAGATAGATTAATTATACTAACTACCAAACTATATGATGTAAAGCTACAACCGATCAAACCTCTTGGATAATTCGAATTTGATGCAGATGACCCAGATACCCTGCGTTCCATATCTTCCAAAAGATCCTTTAGGTCAGAAGTCCTCTAGAAGACCATAATTTCACAAGTACAAAACGTCAGTAATGCTACTAATGCTTGGACAGAAACAAAGTGATAATAAAAGCTAATGTAGTAAAAGGTCTCATATCAAGCAATCTGTGCAAATGTTTGTTTCAGCATCCTATAACCGAAACTGGTGTGAAAACAACAAAATAGTGCTAATAACATATGCATGTATACACCTCTTTGAGATATTGCACTTCCTCGCGCAGATCAGCTTCTCTCTTCTTCCATTCTATTTCCTTTTTGCCCCAGTCAGCATTCTACAAAGGTTTGAGGACAGGTAAGGAGCATTATATAATTAGTATTAGGACAAACTGCCAATTTTCTAAACAAATACTCCCTCCGTCCACGAAAAATAGATACATTTAAAAAATGAAAGTTTTCAACAACTTCTCTTACTTTTTCCCTTCTCTCTTACTAATAATATAGACCCCACATTCCACTAACACTACTTCTCTCTTACTTTACCAATTCCATATTAAAACCCGTGCCATTCACAATGTGTCCTATTTTTTGTGGACGGAGGGAGTATATTCCATATAGTTTAGCTCCTCTTAGATAACCATAAGTCTGCATAATATGGAATATAAATGTGTATTAATACTGAGTTTTACAAGGGTGGCATCAGTTAGGTTAATGCATCAGTGACAACAAATACTCAAAGTCTAAAAGCCATGGCTCAAAGTTGATTTACAGTTGGATTTTCTATTCAATAACCACCATATACATAATTAATGCATCTAAAAGCCATGGCTCAAAGTTGATTTACAGTTGTGTGAAGTGGTTTACGAAGACTGTTTGTAAATCGAATATCGATACAGGCCATTGGCCCAGTAACCCATTAATCAGTACAAAATTTCTTCAATTTCCTTTCTCACCTTTTTCTCAAGGGACGAACATTTAGCTTCAGATGATTGTACTCTCTGTGGAGATTGAATAAAAGGCAAGTCACAACTAAAATCAACCAACCCCAAATATAACAATAAATTTTTTTTCTCTAAATGGCACCTTTTGAAGATGTCCATCAATAGCAACAAGCCGAGTTGCATAAAGAAGCCTGATGTCCTTTATCCTGCATTTCTGTTTACAATGCGGACACTGCAACACAGAAATACACACACAAAAAAAATAATCAGCAAAGAATTTACAACATGAATATGTTGATCTATGCAAACTAAAACTGAAAAAAGCACCTTGTGCGAACCTTGACGACCCAACCATTTCTTGATGCACGATAACCCATATATGTGCCCACATGGCAAACAACTACATACTCAGCAAGATGAACATAAAGGTGAACAAGAAAATTCGCTTTTTACAGTTAAAGATGAGATCAACGAAAACAACGAGTAATTACCAGGCATGGTGATCTCCACCAGAGGTCCAAGCCTCGAGGCAAATGGGGCAAAAGAGGCCATCAATTTCGCCCCTATTGAACTCTCCCAACAATTCATCATCATCATCACCACCACCCTTTACCAACGCCGTCGAAACCCCTTTATTGCAACTGACGCCTTTCTCCGGACTGCTGCATTCACGTTCAGGCTCGGCAGCATCATCACCGCCATCCTCAGAGGGCGAATCGTCAACAACCACAACTTCGTTCCCATGGTTGTCGTTGATCAAGTGAGGCGACGTCGTAATGGTAATTCCGGCCGCGTCATCTCCATCCTGCTCCTCCTCGTCGTGATCGGATGTGGGCAGCAGTTCGATTGCGCGGCCTGCCATTACCTCCAGATAATGTATGTAGTCAGGATCAATACTCAATCTTCGAACAATTTGGGCTGAGCTATAACTAAGGGGACTTGGAGTTAGGGTTTGAGAATTGTGGCGTCTTCATTGAAATGAAACCGATAGAGGGGAAAAATAAAGCGGGAAATTTTTCTCCTATTTCAGAATGTGGAAAAATTGCTCTGCATTTAAAAAACAAAATAAACTTATTTATAGTTTGGGATTAAAAATCTGCTTATCATTACTCCTATTTTTTAATTTAATAAAATAATGTTACTAAAAAAAAGCTAACAAGATTGATGTTTTTGCTCTTTAATCCCTGAATTACTACTTCATTGCAAAAATAGACCCCGGCCTCTACTGAATCTTATTAGAGTTTAGGGGTGAGCAAAAAAATCGGAAACCGAATATCCGAACCGAACCAAACCGAAATTTTGAAATTCGGTTCGGTTTTTTTGGTTTTTCGGTTCGGTTCGGTTTTAAAAATAAAAAAATTTCGGTTTTTCGCTTCGGTTCGGGTGAAGAAAAAAACCGAAAAACCGAATTATATATATATTCTATTAATTTAATATATTATATTATATATAATATATATATTCTTTTAATATATTCTACTACTATATAATATATATTATATGTATTATTAATTTAATATTCTATTAGTATATATAAAATAAAATAAAATACACATATATAAATATATATTTATATTATATTTATTTTTTTTAGGGTTTTCGGTTTTTTTCGGGTTTTTTCGGTTTTTTAAGTTCGGTTTTCGGTTTTTCGGTTTCAATTTTTCGGTTTTTCGGGTTCGATTCGGTTTCGATTTTGAACTAAATTCGGTTTTTCAGTTTTGGTTCTGTTTTGGCAAAAAACCGAACCGAAACCCGAATGCACACCCCTATTAGAGTTAACCAATTTCTAATACATTCAGGTTTAGTCTCCGGAATACTTAAAATTGTCAACATAGCCCTCATTTATTGATAAACCACGGTTTTGTCCTTCCACCTTTGAAAATTGCAAATTGCAAATTGCTCTCCAATTTCTACTGGTCGGCAAATTGCAAGTTGCAACCGCCGGCGAGATCTACTAGTCAATCTTTGCATCCATCCATACCCTAAGCAGTGAGCGATCCGACGGAGGTAAAAAGTGATCAATGATATGCATCCTTTTATAACTTCTTTAGCAATCAAAGTTCGTTGTGTTTTTGTTTATGAAGTTGGCATACTAATGGACTGTCTAGGCACACGATTTGTCATTACACATTTAAATGATCATGTTGTAGAAGACAAAGCCTTGAAATGTGATAATCAAGATCATTAAGTGTTAATTCTCGGATGTCATTAATAAATTATGATCTAATGTTGTCATTCAAATTTCATCATCGGCGAGTTTTTTGGTTGTCTTACATGCCATGTCAATCAACAAAAGTTAAGGGTAATCTCTTACTCATGTTAGATTATTTTTTTAAAAGATACTCTATCTTTAGTTGTGGGCAATTATATTCCCTCTATCCCTGAAAAGTATGAATATTTCCTTTTTAGTCCATTTCTGAAAAGTATGAACTTTCTAATTTTGGAAACTATTTTCTTTTCAATGAGTGTGACTCATTCTCCACTAACAATATTTTAATTAGTTTTTCTTTCTATCTCTCTTATTTTACCAAATATGCATTAGAACTCGTGTCAAATCAAATGTTCATATTTTTTTAGGGAAAGAATGGACGGAGAAAGTATAATGCTATTTCTGGAGTCACTATTGACAATATATGTTCTTAGTTATTTGTTTTGTAGTTTTTTTATTAGACATCCAAAATATTTCAATAACTATTTATGAGTTAATTTTAATAATTTATTTTTTTAGTGTATAATAATTTGATAATCCCTTCTTCTCAACTAAGTTGGTGAATTTCTTTGGAGACATAAATTAAGAAATCGTGTTAAATAAATTAAATGACGATAAAATACAATAGGAGATATAAGAGTAGTAAATTAAGAGAGTGGATAATGTAAGAATGATTAGATGTTCTATTTTTTTCTCAAAAATATAATGACTCAACTTAATTGAGACACTCCGAAAAGAAATATCACTCAACTTAGTTGGAATAAAGAGATACATATAGTATAAATTTTGGAATGAAATACTATGTCATGTGTCACACACTACAAAAAAATCGCTATTTAGTGACGGACATTTCCGCCACTAAACAACGATTTTTCCGCCACTAAAGGAATAGTGGCGGATTCAGTGACGGAACAGAGCCGCTAAAATATAATCGCCGCTAAAATATCAGTGGCGGAAAAATTTCCGCCACAGGAATGTAGTGGCGAATTAGCCACGGAAAATAGTCTGTCAGAGCAATTCCGCCACTAAAAATTTAAAATAGTGGCAAATTTGGGGGTGCCATAATTAGTGGCGAACCAAGTTCCGCCACTGAAATTCCGCCACTATTCCGCCACTACATATAATGCTATTTAGTGGCAGAATCCATCCGCCACTAAACTTTTGTACAACTTTTGATTTTATTTATTTTATTATTTATCCATCCTATTAAGATATTTTTTCAACAAATCAATGCATTCATAGTAAAAATAAGAGCCTTCATTTCATTTATAAAATTAATACATTACAATGCAAATTAAAAAAATACAAACTCATCGACGGCGGTTACGGGCCCACACTTCTTCAACCATGTCGTTCATGAGCTGCGCATGGTCGTGTTGGTTGCGCATTGAGGTCTGTCTAGATAGAACCTCATTGAAGCCCGTCGGTAATCCTCGAGCGGGGGGCTTGGTCGCCGTGCTGGAGGAGCTAGATGCACTTTCGTCATCGGTCCAATCGGTGATGCTCTCACCTTCATGTTCGATTATCATGTTGTGCAAGATTATGCACGCATACATGACATCGGCGAGGACTTCCTTGAACCAGAGACGGCCCGACCCTTTCACTATTGCCCACCGTGCTTGGAGCACACCAAATGCCCGCTCCACATCCTTCTGCGCCGCCTCTTGTTTTTGCGCAAATAAAACTCTCTTCTCACCAATTGGGCATCTGATCGTCTTCAGAAAAACAGGCCACCTTGGGTATATTCCATCGGCCAAGTAGTACCCCATGTGGTATTGGCACCTGTTGGCAGTCAACTCGATGTCCGGGCCGTTGCCGTTGCAATGCTCGGTGAAGAGGGTGGATGAGTTGAGGACGTTGATGTCGTTGTTCGACCCGGCTACACCGAAGTAAGCATGCCAGATCCAGAGCCGATGGTCAGCGACGGCTTCGAGGATCATCGTCGGGTGGTTGCCCTTGTATCCACTAGTGAATTGGCCTCTCCACGCCGTCGGACAATTCTTCCAAGCCCAGTGCATACAGTCGATGCTCCCTAGCATCCCAGGAAAGCCGTGCGCCGTCTCATGCATTCTCATTAGGCCCTGACAATCTACAGCTGTCGGCTTTCGCAAATATGTGTCGCTGTAGGCCTCCACAACTCCCCTACAAAATCTCTCCAGGCACTCGCGGCCTGTTGTTTCCCCGACGTGGAGGTACTCGTCGAACATGTCAGCGTTGGTGCCGTAGGCCAACTGACAGAGTGCAACGGTGCACTTCTACAACGGCGTAAGTCCGGATCTACCGATGCCATCTTCCCGATACTGGAAGTATTCATCACGTGACTCCAACGTCTGGACAATGCTGAGAAAAAGATAACGAGACATTCTAAACCGGCGGCGGAAAACCGTCTGGCCAAACCGTGGTTGCTCGGAAAAATAGTCTGCAAATAGACGTTCGTGAGCTACGTCGTGTTCGCGTGGGACAAACGTCCGACATCGAATAGGCCTGCGGATCTGCTCCGCCTCCGCCTCCTCGCGTTGCATTATGGCTAAACATTCCGCCATTGCATCGTGCACGGCTGCATTTAAGGCTCAAGTCAAGGTCGGACTACCGTCCTCCAAGGAACTCCGGTCGTCGTCGTGATTCATTTTGGTTTGTGAGAGATGGAGAAACGTGAGAGATGAGAGAAATGAGAGATGCGAGAAATGTTCGTATGAAAAATAGAATGACAATCGAGGTTTAAATAGACAAATTTCAAATTTAAAAAAAAAAACAAAAACTCGTTGCATCGTCCGCGGCGTCTACAGTGGGCGGACTATGCCCTATCGTCCGCGCTTCGTCCGCGGACTTAGCGTAGGGCGCGGACGACGCATCATCCGTCGTCCGCGGAGCCACACTGGCGGACGATAGCGCGCCCGATGCATCGGGCGAGCTATCGTCTGCCCCACTGTGGATGCTCTAACAATAAATACACAAAAATACTCATATATTACTCAAAACATCAGTGCAAATTTTAAAAATTAGTTAATAACAAAATAGCTGAGCATGTAGCTTCTCAGCCTGCAAAATAGTGGTGGGATCGTTTTTGGCAAATTTATCATTTACATCTTGTTCCTTCCTAGTCTCATGAACTTCGTCTCTTTCCTTTCCAAATCCTGGATCAAAATTATTTGTTCATCTTTGAGCCACCTCCTGCCACACACATATACATTAGCATTAAAACTAGTGTTTTTCAATGGTATTAAAGGGTAATTAACCTAAACTTTCCAAAAAACTCTTGAACTAACATCATTATGGATTCAAATCAAGTGGGATTAAATCAAGTAATGCTTATTCAATAGTAAAATAATGCTAACATCGTCTTATACCTAACCATATTTTGAATTGAGTAATTAAGACATATTGAATCAAACATATTGTGTGACTTCTAATCTTTTAACACCCCGAAAATTTGTGATTTATTTTATTTTATTGATGTGGATGTTGAATGAGAAATGCTTTTATGAAATTTAATTTCTATGTGATTGAGTTAATTATGTGAAATTAGTTGTTGTGAGTTGTGTGAAATAATGTGATTAAATTTACAATGTGTGAATTAAATTAAATGGGATCATGCATAATTATTCTAGCCATTTTATTTGAAAATTTTCGGCCCTCCTATTTATTGGAAATAATACTTTCTTTCTTAGATTTAATTAATTATTTTGTGATATTTATCCAAATTAAATCCAATTAAATCTTACCATATCTTGCCAAATCTTTTCATGGCCTATTTAAATTAGGATTTAAATTATTTCCTTGTGGAAATAATCCCCAAATTTTCGATCCACTCCCCTTTTCTAAAGGAATAAATATTTTTTTTCCTATTTTATGGGATTCTTTCTTCCCAAGTAAATTTGAATTGCACCATATCTCTATTTAATTAGTTAATATAAAAATCCCACAACCATATTCCCTCAACTACACGCCTATTTCCTTTTTCCTCTATAATTCTTTCACATTTTTTTATTTGTTTTTTTAAGTGTGAGTTTAATCCTAGCCTATAAAAAAGGGAGAAAACCTAACCCTAGCCCCCATATTTTACACGCCTCCCTTCTCCCTCATCTCTCCCACACGTTTTTCCCTTTCTCTCTATCCTTCTCCACCAGTCCTTCACAAATTCTCCAATCTTGCTTCGTTTTGGAGTTGGAAACTCAAGAATCATTAAAGAATCGAGCCATTCGTTGTTTCTACAGATTATTTTTCAAGAGAAAATAAACTTTGATTCATCCTTCTCATTCTTACCTTTGAATCCATAGTTTTTGAACCTCTCATTCATATAGTGAGTGTAGAAATCGTAGATTTAAAAAATTAATCGGTTGGGATTGATGGTTTCATGAGAAAGTATTTTTATATGCGTTTATTGATGTGTATGAATGAGTTTGTGGATGATTCGTTGGTGAATACTATGTGAATATATGAGAACATGGTTGTGAGATCTTTTTGAAGCATGATTGTGTGTGGGAAGCAAGAAAAATTGTGTTTGGATAAATGAGGAAGAAACCCTAATTTCGAAATTGTGAAACCTGAAAACTGTGGTGTTCGGACAGTGGATTCCGACGTGTGTTTGACTGACCAAACGATCGTATTTTGGTGCGAATTTTTAACTGAGTAAACGTCAAGGTGTTTTCTGTGTTGTGTGTAAATTTCAGCCCCTCTTGACGAAAGAGAATTTTTAATAAATTTTTGAAGTCGACTGCGCAATTCTGCCAGAAACTTGTATTCTCGCCCAGAAAGTTTCCTTTTCTATTTGACCGACCAAATGGCCTCTTTTTTATGTAAATTTTGAACTGGATGAAATTTGAAGTGTCTTCTGTGTTATGTGAAAATTTATCCTCATTGGACATCGGATGAATTTTTGGTAAATTTTTCAATGGAACTGCACAGTGCTGCCAGAATTTTTGTGTTCCGTCAGAGAGTTACATTTTTTATTTGACCGACCTAAAGATGTGATTTTGATGTGAAATTTTAACTGGATGAACTTGAATGTGTCTTCTGTGTTGTGACCAAATCTTAGTTTCATATGAGGTCGTATGGATTTTTGGTGATTTTTACAAACCAACCGCGCAGTTATGCCAGATTTGTTGTTATGTTGAAATATCACTTGTTGCCAAGTTTGGGTGAATTATATGATGCATGTATGATTAAGGAATGTATCCTATGACGTGATTATATGTGACACGTTGAGAAATATTATGGCATGTTTTCCTTATGTTGGTGAACGTTTGGGATGTGTAATTTAAGAAAACGATGAAAGGAACGATAGGACATGCATGTTAAATTGTATTGATGGAAGGCTGATTGTGTTGTGGTGTTGACAAGGGTTGTTGTGCTTACGTGAGCATAAGGAACGAGGGTTGCTGTTAAGGGTAATCCCCTCAACGAGTCTTGATCGATGACGCGAAGTCGACGATGAGAAGAAGAACGGCGGACGTCTCAAGCTTGCCTTGAGATCAGCTCCGATTGTAGGGTTTGCGGTAAAGTAAAGAACAAGGAAAAATAAAGAAAACGATAAATTAAGGAAAATAATATGTTATTTCATTGATTAATTAAAGAGAATAACAATAGCCCTATTTATAATAAGGATTCTAACTTAATGAGCAAGACAAAAGATATGAAAAGATATGCTAAATCAATACGAAACTAAATAAGAGAGATTTGGGGATATTCTTGGAGATATTCACTTATCAACTCCCCCACGGTTGAAATCCGCCTTGTCCTCAAGGTGGGAACCACGACACAACGACGAGCGTCACGAACAGAAGCTCGAGCGAGCGGATAGGAACTGCAATCGGACCACTGAAATCATCCCCAGCGTTGCGCGGAGGGATCAACCGAGCATCGGCATCAAGCGTTGCGGAACAATGACTAACAATTTCAATCGCACCGACATCGGCAACTCGGTTATTAACTTTAACATCAACGACAGACACTTCTTTAATTTCTTTATGCAACATAATTTCCGAGGTTTCGCCTAAACTAGTAGCATAAACATTGAAAAGCCCTGTTATAAAAATGATTCTCTCACCCAAAGAAGAATTAGAGCCGTCTTCTAGCTCATGTATCGAACTCTTTGAACTCTTATGCACAAGAGCACTCTCTCCAAGCGACGAAAACCTCTCACCCTCCTTTTCTGAATTTGTGACTTTCTCCCCCAAGCAATTCGGCAGTGGTTGATAGGTGTTTGGGGACGGCGGCGGTTGGTAGGTGTTTGAAGGCAGCGGCAGCGGCAGCGGCTGGTAGGTGATTGGAGGCGGCGGCGGTGCCGGCGGTCCCCACAGGATGGTGGGCGCGGTGGCTGGGACGGGGGGTTGCGTGAGATGTACTCCCGATGTGTCCCAACAAGAATTCGAGTAGGGTGTTGGATGTGGTGGCCGTGTCAGGTGTGGCCCCTGCGAATACCAACTTGAACTCGGCCCGAGGGATGGTGGTGGGCGCAACTCCCACGATTGTTGGGTGGGCAGCTGTTGCCACTCCCTGTAATCGGGCTGTCGCGGAGGATCCCACGATGACCGGCCGCTGAGAGCGTGGGGCTCGCTGAAATGATTACCCCAAGCAACCCATGCCGAGGCTGCTCGCGATGCTGGGGGCAGATCCCACGTCGACTGGTGCTCCTGTTGGGCAAGGCGGTGAGCAGGCTCTGCGCGCCGCGACCCCGACGCGCCTCTAGGGTCTGGACGAAACCCCTCGTTGAAGTCCAAGAAGGGGGCGGTCGCCGGCAGGTGTGGAGTAGTGACGGTCACCGCGGAGAACGGTGGAGCATAGGGCATGGCGACGTCCAATGATCTTGGGATAGGGCGGCTGTAGGGTGGATCCGGATCCGGGCGCGCTGGTTGTCGCGACGAAGGAGGCCGCCGATCATAATCATCTATCCTCGCTTCTATCCTGGCCATGCTAGCCACCAGATGCTCGAACATGGTTCGAATTGGATCCAACGGCGGCGAATCTGCTCCTGCCGGCGACAACACCGGCTCTGCGAATGAAGGCAGCGAACACATAGAGTCTGTTCGCCCGACGCCTGCTGCGGAATCCGACGATGAGTTCATCAATGGAAGCACCAATTGTTAAGGGTAATCCCCTCAACGAGTCTTGATCGACGACGCGAAGTCGACGATGAGAAGAAGAACGACGGACGTCTCAAGCTTGCCTTGAGATCAGCTCCGATTGTAGGGTTTGCGGTAAAGTAAAGAACAAGGAAAAATAAAGAAAACGATAAATTGAGGAAAATAATATGTTATTTCATTGATTAATTAAAGAGAATAACAATAGCCCTATTTATAATAAGGATTCTAACTTAATGAGCAAGACAAAAGATATGAAAAGATATGTTAAATCAATACTAAACTAAATAAGAGAGATTTGGGGATATTCTTGGAGATATTCACGTATCAGTTGCTTTTGAGTTGTGTATTGTGTTGTCTAAGCAAGCGAGGTGAGCTTTCTTTTACTAAAATTCTTTTATGTTTCGAAATATGATTGTGGAGCTATAAGGGTGGTTTAAAGTGTTATGTCATACCATGATTGTTTTGATGTTGAGATTGTTGCCTGATGCCTAGTTCGTTTGAGCTTGCTCCATTAGGCTATACGGCTATGTTGAGATTGTGCTTGATGCCTAGTTTGTGAGCTCGCTCCATTAGGCTATAGGGCTATGATAAACGAATTCGGGTCTGAGTAGGGCCGCAAACCCTATCAGGTTGTGTACACAGAGGGGATCGTGAGCCGTCCTTGCTAGTCGGCCGGTCTCGTGGGCGAATAGTGTGGCCACACTTTCGTCGCACTATGGTAAGAGGATGTGATTGATTGATTGATTGATGAGAAAGTGGGGAGATTGTTTTGTCTGGCCAGACTATGAAAATATTTTTGTGTTCTCGATGATATTTCTTAACTACATGTAAAACTCGAGTTCACTGGTATGGATGACATAACTGTTATAAAATGTTTTCGACATGAGCCCATTGAGTACAACAAGTACTCAGCCCTACATTTCTTTTTAAAATTTTGCAGGTTGAGCGGGATGTTGCGATGGATGTTGAGTGAGCTTTAGGAATTCCCGGATGCGTTGTGTCTTCATACATGGGCGTCATCCTATGACTCTCCTTTGATACTTGTTTTTCCGCTGCCTTGTTTCGAATCGTTATTGATAAAGTCTTTCATTTTTTCCCACACTACGTTATGACATTATTTACCTTGAGACATTAATCCGTTATTTAACTATTCGATAGACCAAAATATTTCTTTTTTAAGTTAATTGGGTTTTCATATTCAATCTCGTCCTTTATTGTTGTCTTTCATTGCGTCTCCCTTTTCTTCCCCGCTCCTTAGTCCCTCCCCTCGTCACGTTTTCCCCGTCTTCACTATCCTTAGTAAGGGCGGTCGTAACCAATGTTATAATTCCTCTCACAAATAGTTCAGAAACCAGGCAATTATAACACAAACTAGCAACTGACCAACAAACTGGTTTACGCCAAAATAGTTCAAAAATTAGACAAACATAAATTTATGTATTTTAGCAGCAACCGTTCCCTTATTTGTATGCACTGATGTGGTCCTTGTGGCAAAGGGAGAGGTTCAAAATCGCCTTCTTGATCACTTCGAAACCACCTTACTCTCTCATGCTCAGGGTGCTAAAGTCCAAAAAAAACAAACAAACTCATGCATAAGTAATTAACTAAAAATTTAACTATAGCATTAGCACAACAATACCAGTAATTGGTGTGACATCCTGCTCTGGAAATTTCCTATTAATCTTGCACTAACAAATGCTTTCATATCACATGGGGTAGTTTTAATAATGTGATTGTTCCAATGCTATACTAGCAAACTCCACACTGATCTTACTGTGTAATGTGTACTTAAAATGCCATAAACCATGAACTAAGGTAATGGAATTGGAAAAAATCTATTAGTCGTGAGTTGGAGGGAAAATAGGTCTCTTTCTATAAAGCATTTTTATTGACAATGCCCAAAATGAGATGGGTGTTCTATTTGAAACTATTGATTAATCAGGTAGGGCAATCAGTCTAGGATTGAAGAGATCTCTACTCCACCCCCAAACAAAAGATGCATAGATTGAAGGGTTGATACCTTTTAATGAAGGGAACATAGCAATATCCACCTGAGGTAAAATCATAAAATAAAGCATTCTATCAAATTCCATGCATTAATCACTAACTCAGTTTATGTCACTTTCAATCCACCATAGACTTGAAACGTTGCAAGAACACAATGAATGTTTAGCATCTTTCCCTAATGTAGTTTCCATTATCACAAGTCGGCTTGCATTCATATCATATAGAGGTTGGTAAATCAATATTGCATAGTTTCTCACCAAACTGAGCAGGCCAAGAAAAAATAGCCCATCATCGAAGTTCGATAGAACACTGTCAATCTCATCAAAAGCAGCACCTATAGAAGAAAAACCATACAGGCATTTAGATCAACATCTTCTCATCGCTGTACACAGGGAAATGCAAACAAATGTCTAAAATAACTTGAATCAACTACGTTTCAACTATCTTCAAATCTAAAATTACTCAAATGTGTGTACCTTGTTCTCGGGGTAATCCAGACACGTTGAGCATAGGGGCATGTGTTGGAAGTAGCAAGGAAAATGATCCAACCTTGTTGTGCAATGAGAAGATGTCAAGCATGGATGCAGCACATTGTGCACGAGAGAAAGGAGTTGCCAACCTCACACAAGCTGGAGCTATGCATGAGTCAAAAGTGACTGCAGTGGCTGGTACAAATGGGAAGCCAATCATGAAGCTCGCACGAGTAGAGCCTGAGAGTGATCCAAACGAAACAGCTGTGTGGTGCAGGACCACCCTTGTACTTGGAGAGACGTGGTGAGCAAGGGATTAAAGAAGAAGGATGCTTTGCAGAGAGTTTGTTAGATTAAGAATGTAAAGCATGATTAGTTATGTACGATGTAGATTAGAGCATGATTCTAGATTGTTTCAACATGTAGTATATGTAATGGAATCTTGCTGTATTGATGACAATGAAAAATACAATCTGAGTTGAATACAACATTAGATGCAAATGTTTATTTCATTCTTCTTCTTCATGCATTTGGCTGCATCTTTTCATGGTATCAGAGCAGGTTCCTTGTGATCCTGTCTCTCCCACATCTATAGCTTAGTTTCTTGTTTCTCTCATTAAGAAAATGGCAGAAGCCAATGAAACAATACCCGTGGCAACACTGCCCCCCATATTTTCACAATTACCTCCAATCTCAGTGAAGCTTACTGAAGGAAATTTCCTCATGTGGCAGCAACAAGTTGATGTTGTTGTGTATGGCTATGGCCTTGAAGGATTTGTCACAGGGGAATCAGAACCTCCTCCACAAATGATTCTTGATCAAGATGGAGAGTCAGTGATGTTAAATCCAGCTTTCATAACTTGGCAGAGACAAGATAGAAGGGTGGCCGGATGACTGCTCTCCTCATTATCAGAGTAACCTTGGTGGTAGGGCTCAGATCTACCAAAGACATATAGAGTGCATTAGAAACTAATTTTGCAAGCCGCTCCACATCCAAAGTGATGCAATATCGTCAGCAGATGCAGAATTTAAAGAAATAAGCAATGTCTATGAATGACTACTTGGGTAAGATGAGAACCTACTTTGATTTACTTGGATTTGTTGGCTGTAGAATCCCAGAAGGAGAGCAAGTCGTTCACATACTTGGAGGACTTGGGCAAGACTATGATCCTGTAGTTTGTGCAATGACCTCTAGATCTGATCCGTGGAGCATTGGAGATGTTAGTACCTTCTTGCTAAGCTTTGAGTCAAGAATGGAATCAACCAGAACACACTCCATCAGCTCAGATGGATCTCAGCCTTCACTCAACATGGTTCAACAACAGTCTGGACAGAAAAGAGAACAACAAAGCTTCAACAACAGATTTGAGTCAGGAAGTGGAAGAGGATTTGGAGGAAGATCTAGTAGAGGTGAAAGAAGCTATGGCAGAGGAAGCAACAACAAAATCATTTGTCAGTTGTGTGAAAAGCCAGGGCATACAGCTGCAAAGTGTTGGCATAGGTTTGAGCAAAACTTCACACCACCTCAGTTTCAGCCTGGAAGAAGTGCTCCTCAACAACAAAGTCAAGGATTCTTTAATCCTTCAGCCCATCTGGTGCAATCAGTTCCCAAATCTCCTTCGGCCTTCTCATCTAGAACTCCATCAGAATTTAGCTATGCTTCCAATGCCTCTTCAAGCTGGTATCCAGACTCAGGAGCAACACACCATGTCTCCAATGACCTGAGTAACCTCAACATAAGCACTGAGTATACTGGAGGTAAGAGTTTATTGCTTGGAAATGGTACTGCGGTTAATATTCAAAATATTGGTGAAAGTGCATTTAAATCTCACTCAGCTA
The DNA here is from genome assembly GCF_004379255.2 of Salvia splendens. NCBI lineage: Eukaryota > Viridiplantae > Streptophyta > Magnoliopsida > Lamiales > Lamiaceae > Salvia > Salvia splendens. The sequence continues at coordinate 31,859,251 of NC_056033.1, read as the reverse complement.
ACTTTTCTGGAACACTTCACCTAAAAAATCTCTCGCATGTCCCTAATGAAAGGATATGGGCTAGATTAGATTAATATGGATTAAATAATTGTAGTTGGGCTACAATTATAATTAGTCCATAAGCCTAACAATCATGAAATCCTAATGACTCTTTGTCTATATAATGGTTATTTATTCTCCATTGTGGGGGATGAGAAATATTGTAACATTAGAGAGAAAATACGTAAAGCTTTGTAGAGAGAATTCCTAGCTTTCTTCTACGGAGCAATTGTACCGGGATAGTTCCTGCATCGGATTGGAATACACGTGGACCTCGATAGTAGTGGATTCAACTTGCAGGACACAATCGTAGAAGAAAACACAACAACAAGTAAGATTTAGTTTCGTTGTGTATTACGTGCTCAACTTGCAATATGATTATGAATCTAGATCTGTTATTCTTGTCTGCAATTTCCGCTGCGCTCATTAGATGAATACAAGAATTCCTAACAGTGGTATCAGAGCCCGGGGCTCGATTCATAATTTGTTTTGTAATTTGATTATATGTGGCGATTTCGGAAATCAAACTTTTATACTAGGTTTAACCGTTTCAAAAACTGAGAAATTAGATTTCAAAGATTAGAAATTAGATTTCAAACTTGGGAAATCAGATTTCAAATGGGAATCAGAATTCCACAATTTAGGAAATTAGATTTCAAACTTGGGAAATCAGATTTCAAAGATTGAATTTCGAGAATTGTTTGAAAAATTGGGAATCAGATTTCCACAATTTGGGAAATTAAAGAAAACGTGAATTGCGATAAGATCTTTACAACGCCATGAGTGAAGAAGATATTGAGAGTTGTATAGATCAAACAGAGCGTCTCTGCGATTTCTGCAACGGATTCGGCCAAGATCTGCTTCAGCTGCGATCTCGAGGTCCACTCCACAAGAAGCACAACCGCTCCCTCCTCTGCAATTCCTCTGCCAGAACTACGACTGGGAGATCCACAACACCTTCGCCTCCATCCACGACCGCCGCCCGCTCGAAGGCTTCTCCGGCAGTCCTTCCTGCTCAGGTTTCTTGGGTTGCAGGAAGAATAATTTAGATCTCGGCGCCGGAAACGAATTTCTGGATATGTTGGTGTAGGAGACGCCGAGTGTCATCTCGTCACCCTCGATGATTTGATCGTTGCCAATAATTATGATGATTCGGTCTTCGTGGAGGGGGTTTCTGTTCTTTTCCTAGAACCCTAGAGCCTAGCGGGTTTTGAAGATCCGGGTCGGATCCGAATCGTGGTTTTGATTACTGTAAATCACATTATTAATTTAGAATTAATAATATTAATCAAGCCAATAAATTAATTATTGTCATTATTTTGAATGATAATAGTAAATATGTTTTTAATATTATTTTAGAATTAATATTAAATATCTGTTTATATTAGTTTGGAATTGATATAGATCAGATGATAAATTTATTAATTGGATTAATGGATTAATGAGCTAGAATTTGTTAATATTATTATTTTGGAATAATAAATAATATATGTGCTTGATGATGATTTGGAGTTATTACTTGATTTACAAATTTATTAATTTAGAATTAATATAGATTGAATTAATTTCGTTAATTAGATTAACAAATTGGGACATAGTTATCATCTGGAAATGATAATATATACTCCACAACACAATATTAATTTGGAATTAATATTAAATATGTATAATTATATTAATTTAGAATTAATATAATTAAATCCACATTTAATTAGAGAATAAAATTTGATTTTATTTGTTGAGCATTATTTGATATCTTATGTGATAAGCATGCTATTTGATCTTATGCTTATTTATTTATTTCAACTATAGTAGTTAGAGACCGTTTTATTGTCTGGGTAGGCGGCGCCCAGCATTTGTAGTCCGTGTTATACTATGTCTGGGTAGGCGGCGCCCAGTAATTGTTTAAAATTTTAATATTAGATATTAAATTGACAATTAGTATCACAAAATTATTCCCCACAAAATATAAGTCTTGTTTTGAGACAAACGCGTCGTCCATCACAATTGTTTGATGCTCCTAGCCTTTTCGACCAAGAGTTTTACGCCCTCGCGTTTACTCTAAATCTACAAGGTTTAGGCTTATTCATAGATGCATGGTTGGCATCGTGTGATGGGGTTGACTTGCTTAAATTATTTTGAGTAGCCCTCGCAACCAGAATAATTTATGGACGTATATTAATTTGATTAATAAACCAAGAATTGTAAAATTGTTGTTACAATTGGCTTGGAGGCCTACCTGGTGATATTATTGTAGTCATCAGCCCTCGCAGAGGCTGCAATAATATAGACTTGGATCTTGGACCACTAAAATTTATATTAGATATAAATTCGTATTTTATGTTTGGGGGACATAATATATGTTAAAATTAGTGGGAGCTAATCAATACAATAAACTCTTGTTTGATTAGTGATGCGATTGTGATCTTTGTATGCTTTTCTAATTTGCTTTTCGTTTTATTTTCTGTTCAGATAATATGTCAAACTTATCTTATGAGTGTATGATGGAAACAAACAAATTGACTAGGTCAAATTTCACGGAGTGGCAGAGAGACTGCCCAAAACTCAAGGCACAAGGTGCAATGAGTGAGAGCTCAGCTATGTTTGTCATTGAGATAAATATGTCTATGAATAACTCACAATCCTGGGTATTGGATACCGCTTGTGGTTCACACATTTGTAATAATGTGCAAGGTTTAATTGACAGCAGGAAAGTGAGGCCTGGGGAAGTAGACCTACGTGTTGGAAATGGAGCAAAAGTTGCTGCCGAACGCGTGGGAACTTATAGATTAGATCTTCCCTCAGGACATAGACTAGATTTACATAATTGTTATTTCGTTCAAGTTATTTCAAAGAATATTATTTCCATTCCGATGTTGGACATCGAAGGTTTTTCCTTCCATTTTGCAAACAGCAGGTGCTCGTTTTCTAATAATGGATTGTTTTATGGAAATGCCTCTTTAGAGAATGGATTATATATGCTTGAATGCAAACGGGATATTCTCAATGTGCAAAATAAAAGACTTAAGCTATGTAATACGGATAATGCTACTTATCTTTGGCATTGTAGACTTGGTCATATCAATGAGAAAAGGATAGCGAGATTGAGAAAGTTAGACTATCTAAATTCATTTGATTTTGAATCATATGGTGCTTGTGAATTCTGTCTCAAAGGAAAGATGACTAATAAGCCACTTTCTGGGAAAGGGGTGCGTGCTAATGATGTGCTAGAGTTGATCCACACAGATGTGTGCGGACCGTTTCCAAGTCAAGCAAAAGGTGGTTATTCGTACTTCATTACTTTCACTGATGATTTGACAAGGTATGGATATGTGTATCTTATGAAACACAAATCTGAGGCCTTTGAGAAATTTATAGAGTTTAAGTGTGAAGTTGAGAAACAACTTGGGAAAATTATAAAAACTCTTCGATCAGATCGATGAGGGGAATACTTGAGCCGAGAATTTCTTGATTACTTGAAATCGCATGGAATTCAGTCGGACTGGACACCTCCTGGTACACCACAAATGAATGGAGTATCTGAAAGGAGAAACCGAACATTATTAGATATGGTTCGATCCATGATGAGTTTAGCTAGTCTTCCTTTATTTCTCTGGGGTCATGCTTTATTGACTGCTATTTACATTCTGAATAGAGTTCCATCTAAATCAGTTGAGAAAACACCATATGAGTTATGGTATGGCAAAAAGCCTTGTCTTAACTATATGCGGACCTGGGGTTGTCCAGCTTTTGTTAAGAAACAAATGACTGATAAGTTGGAATCTAAAAGTGAGAAGTGTTACTTTGTGGGATATCCTAAACAAACTAGGGGATACGATTTCTACTGTCCTGAAAATCACAAGGTGATAACATCAAGGAATGTGACGTTCCTTGAAGACAGTTATGTCTGCAAGGAACAAAGTCAAAATACAGTAGATCTTGAAGTAGATCTTGAAGAAATTCAAGAACCACAAGTTAACAATGAGGATGATGTATTGTCAAATGGTTTGAACAATAACTCAGTGGGAGTTTTTGATGATCTATTGGGAGGGGAAAATACTATTAGAGGAGACCTTAGAGGGACTCTCGAAGAACCTCCTCAAGACAATGAGATGCATCAAATACAAGATGATACAATAGTTGCATCACCTCTACCTCAAGAAGATCATAGTGATATTCCTTGGCCTACTCACAATCAGAATGAACAGCCCGAGCCAGAAGAAAACCAACTCAATAGGCCTAGAAGGATTCGTCGTGCACCTGAGAGACTGAATCTAATGGTTGAGAACCAAGATGATGAAGTTGATTTAGATGATGATGAGCCTAAGACCTATACCGAGGCGGTGTCGGACACCGATCGAGAGAAGTGGCTTGAAGCCTTGATATCTGAAATGGACTCGATGTACTTCAACTTAGTCTGAGAACTAGTTGACTTGCCAGATGGGGTTTACCCCATAGGTTGCAAATGAATCTTCAAAAAAAAGAGAGATGCAGATGGCAAAGTACAAACCTACAAGGCTAGGTTAGTGGCAAAGGGTTATAGTCAGCGCGAAGGCATTGACTATGATGAAACCTTTTCGCCAGTTGCTAAGATCAAGTCCATTAGGATTAGGGCTGGCAATTTTTGACACGACACGATAACACGACACGAACCGGCACGAAAATAATGGGTTTGGGTCAGAGCTTATTGGGTTCGTGTCCTTATCGGGTCGACCCGTTAAGGACACGAAAATTTCGTGTCGTGTTCGTGTCGTGTTCGTGTCGGGTTCGTGTTATCCGTTAACAATACGTGTCCGTGTCGTGTTCGTGTCGTGTTCGTGTTATCCGTTAACAAATAATATTTTAATATTATTAATTCTTATTATTTTCATTTTTAATAGGTTTAACCGTTATCAGGTCGTGTTGTTATCGAGTCGTTATCGTGTCATCTCATGTACGTGTTGTTATCGTGTCGTGTTGACCCGAATTGGTTCGTGTCGTTAATGTGTTCGTGTCGTGTTCGTGTCTGAGGGTTTCGTGTCGTGTTCGTGTTCGTGTTTGAGGTTTTCTTAACGGGTCGTGTTCGTGTTTGTTGTTATCGTGTTCGTGTCGTTATCGTGTCGACACGATAACGACCCGACACGCACGATTTGCCACCCCTAATTAGGATATTACTTGCAATTGCTGCATACTACAATTTCGACATTTGGCAAATGGATGTCAAAACCGCATTTCTCAATGGAGAATTAGAAGGCGATGTCTATATGACACAGCCAGAAGGTTTTGTATCGAAAGAAAGGCCGAATGCAGTGTGCAAGCTAAAGAAGTCCATCTATGGACTTAAGCAAGCTTCGAGGAGTTGGAATATTTGTTTTGACAGAACAATCAAATTGTTTGGTTTTGTCAGAAGCAAAGAGGACCCATGTGTTTATAGTAAACGCGAGAATGGTAACGTTGTCTTCCTTATCATATATGTTGATGACATCTTGATTATGGGAAGCGATCATTCCATGATGCAATCTGTGAAAGAATGGTTGTCTAGTTCCTTTATGATGAAGGATCTGGGTGATGCTTCCTACATCCTTGGAATCAAGATCTATCGAGATAGACCGAATAGGATGTTGGGATTATCACAATCCACTTACATAGACAAGTTGCTAAGGCGCTTCTCAATGGAGAATTCTAAGAAAGGTTTTCTTCCTATGGGACATGGCATTGTATTGTCAAAGAAGGATTGTCCTTCTAATGACAAAGAAAGAGACAACATGAAAAGGATCCCGTATGCTTCGGCAATAGGATCTATTATGTATGCCATGATTTCTACTAGGCCAGATGTGGCCTATGCGCTTAGCATGACAGGCAGATTTCAGCAAAATCCCGGTGATGAACATTGGAAAACTGTTAAGACTATTCTTAAGTACCTTAGAAGGACTAAAGAATATTTCTTAGTCTATGGTGGACAACCAGAGTTATCAGTTACTGGGTACACTGATGCTAGTTTCCAAACAGACCATGACGACTATAAGTCTCAGTCTGGATATGTTTTTGTCCTCAATGGTGGAGCAGTGAGTTGGAATAGTTCCAAACAAGGTACAACTGCCTATTCCACCACCGAAGCCGAGTATATTGCTGCATCTGAAGTTGCCAAAGAAGCTGTTGCTTTGTTAGAGTTCGTTAAAGAACTGGGTGTCATTCCGAGTGCCAATAGTGCAATACCTTTGTATTGTGACAACACTGGTGCTGTTGCGCAAGCAAAAGAACCCAGAGCTACGAACAGGAACAAGCATGTTCCCAGAAGATATCATCTGATCAGAGAAATAATTGAAAGAGGCGACATAAAATTAGAAAGAGTACCCACTGATGATAACTTGGCTGATCCTTTCACCAAACCGTTATGTATAGCAAAACACAACAAGCACTTTGAGAGCTTAGGTGTTATGCATGTTGGTAGATGGCTTTGAATCAGTGGGAGTTACAGTTTTATATGTCTTAGAAACATTTTGTGTTGAGACAATATTACTTGATCACATTATATGAAAATTTTATTTCCTATGGGTTTTGTGCGCTTATTGGAATAATTGTTTTAAATGTTTGATTTTATTCTAAATATTTGTTCCCTTGAATTGTGACTGTCGTTAATGGTGTGAGACATTAATGATATAGTATAATTCTAAAATAGCCCTAACCAATGATCATCAAGAATGGGATATTGGTGATATGTTATAGGTTAGCATGGGGTTTGCATCACATTCTTCGAGAATGTAGTTGTTCTCACAACTATGAGATATTAGATACTCGTGATGGACACATGGTATACTTTGGAGAGTATTGGTATACCCTACTATTAAACTGTTTTGTGAAGTGTCTACAGTTTATTAGTAAATGAAGTATGTAATAGTCCTTGGATCTGAGGTCATTACACATTTTGTTTGTTGAGTGATGTGCTTTGACCTTGTACAACGCTTTGCCTCCCCTCGGAGGATTAAGACACGGACTTGTGTTGGGTACATCATAAGATAAATGGAAATGGTAGTTGAGCCAAGAATGAGATTCATTCCTCGATTAGAATTTCGAGAGAACACTCAAATTCTCTATATTACTTGACCATTAAGTCATTGGTCAATGCAAAGATATATTCAATTAAAGTAATTGAATATGATCGAATGGGTCATTTAATAAAGATGAGATAAAGTGATTGAGCTATTTGGATGGCACATGACAAATCTTAGGCTCAATCGGGTGGTTCGTGAATGAAAGGATGTTACTATAAACTTTGTGTAAAGGCTTGTTTACCGAATTCACGTAAACGTCCTTCATATATCGAGCTACGCTGCCAACGCAGTCTAGGAGTTTTGTGCAGACTTCGATTAGATCGTCGTCGATAATGAGGGCCTAAAGGGTCACACTATAAGTGTATTTTGATCCGCTCAAGGGTACAAAGTTGGAACTGCATATTATATCTAGTGCTAGTCCAAGTGGGAGATTGAAAGGATATGGGCTAGATTAGATTAATATGGATTAAATAATTGTAGTTGGGCTACAATTATAATTAGTCCATAAGCCCAACAATCATGAAACCCTAATGACTCTTTGTCTATATAATGGTTATTTATTCTCCATTGTGGGGGATGAGAAATATTGTAACATTAGAGAGAAAATACGTAAAGCTTTGTAGAGAGAATTCCTAGCTTTCTTCTACGGAGCAATTGTACCGGGATAGTTCCTGCATCGGATTGGAATACACGTGGACCTCGATAGTAGTGGATTCAACTTGCAGGACACAATCGTAGAAGAAAACACAACAACAAGTAAGATTTAGTTTCGTTGTGTATTACGTGCTCAACTTGCAATATGATTATGAATCTAGATCTGTTATTCTTGTCTGCAATTTCCGCTGCGCTCATTAGATGAATACAAGAATTCCTAACACCTAACATAACCAAAAATCTGATGAGTGTCTCTAAATTTGCTCAAGATAATTCTGCCTTTTTTGAATTTCACCCGACCTTTTGTTTTGTCAAGGATCTGAGCACCGAGGAAATTGTGTTCAAAGGAACTCTTGAGAGAGGCTTATACCACTTCCTAGTAGATCATTCCCTAATCAAGCGTGACACTGTCCCCATTTCTTCTTCCAGTCCAGAGAAACCAGCTGTTCACTCCCTGAGCTTGGCCAATTCACAGTCCAGCAGTAGTTCTAGTCAATCTTGTAACTCGGATTTGTCTCTATGGCATAGTAGGCTAGGACATCTCACTCTAGATGTGGTGAAACTTGCTCTTAATAGCTGTAATATCTCTTATCATGCAATGAAATCTCCTTCACTTTCCTATCCTTGTTGTGTATCTAAGGCTCATAAGCTACCTTTCTCTCAGTCCATTTCTCAGTATACAACACCTCTTGAGCTTGTTCTTAGTGATCGTTGGGGTCTTTCTCCAGTTAAATCTAGAAATGGATATTCATATTATGTCTCATTTATAGACCATTTTTCTAGATTCACTTGGATCTTTCTGCTAAAACACAAAAGTGATATGTTCACTGTGTTTAAACAATTCAAAGCCTTGAGTGAGAACCTGCTGGGGTCAAAGATCAAAATTCTTCAATCTGACTGGGGAGGTGAATTCCAAGGTCTAGTTCCTTTCCTAAAAGAGTGTGGGATCATTCATAGAGTCTCCTGTCCATACACCCCACAGCAGAATGGTTTAGCAGAGAGGAAACATAGTCATATAGTTGAAACTGGTCTGACCTTGTTAGCTCGATCTTTTCTTCCTCAAAGATTTTGGGATGATGCCTTTGTTACATCCGTTTATTTGATTAATCTAATGCCATCCAAGATCATAAACAACATTTCTCCACATGAAACTCTTTTCCTCAAAAAGCCTGACTATTCATTCTTAAGAGTATTTGGTTGCCTTTGTTTCCCCTATACTAGGCCGTATAATAAACATAAGCTTCGGTTTAGATCAGTTAGAGGAACATTTCTGGGATATAGTCTCTTTCACAAAGGATATAAAGTGCTCTTACCTGATGGGAAAGTGATAGTCACTAGAGATATCATTTTTGATGAGTCCATTTTCCCTTTTAAAAATCGATCTTCTGCTTCACCTGTTGCTGATTCATCAGCTTCCCCATGTCACCATTTCTTGTCACATTCACATCCTATTCTTGCACCTCCTGTTCCAGTTAATGCACCTTCCTCTACTCCAACTATTTCCTCACCTCACTCACCTTCTATCTCAACATCTGACCATGATGCTCCATCACCAGATCACCCCCATTCTGATGTCCATCCACATGGCTCTCAGGCATCATCTCATTCTGATTCAGCTTCCACATTACCTCCACCAAACTCATCTCAACCTACCCATTTAATGACTACCAGATCAAAATCTGGAATTTTCAAACCTAAGGTCTTTACTGTTTCTGCACTATCCCCTCCTGTGCCTAGGACAGCTTTAGAAGCTCTTCTCATTCCTAACTGGAAAATTGCTATGCTGAGTGAGTTTACTGCACTTCTTAACAATAAAACATGGATATTAACCACACTTCCTCCAGGCAAGAACCTTATAGGCTGCACTTGGATTTTCAAACTTAAACTGCATTTATCTGGAGCCATTGCTAGATACAAAGCCAGATTGGTTTCCTAGGGATTCTCTCAACAACCTGACTTTGATTTTAATGAGACTTTCAGTCCAGTTGTCAAGCCTACCACTATCAGGATCATTCTGAGTGTGGCAGTCTCTCTTGGTTGGCCAATAACTCATCTTGATGTCAACAATGCTTTCTTGAATGGTGATCTTAAAGAAGATATTTATATGAAGCAGCCTCCTGGTTTTGAACAAAGTGGACCTCATTTGGTGTGTAAACTTAACAAAGCACTTTATGGCTTGAAGCAGGCTTCTAGAGCATGGTTTTTCACTGTGCATTCTGTTCTCCTCAAGCTTGGATTCTCACAATCAAAGGCTAATGCTTCTATATTTACTAGTGTTATCACCCGTGCTATGCACGGGACAAATGATTTCCAAATAATAAAGATATATTAACGGCTAAATATATTAAAATAAAGAGTTAGAGTGGAGAATATGAATATAATAAGACAAAGGATAAATTGGAAATATGCTTCCATTTCAGAAAATGTAATAAGACATTAGAAAAATATGTGTCATAGTTGAATAAAGGAAGCATATGGTATATAACACTTTATTAGATGTATTTATATCCTTACACTATATATTTGGAAAACACAAAAGTAAAAAATTCTGTATAAATTTGATCATGATAACATAGTACTCCCTCCGTCCACTATAAGCAATTAACATGTTTTTGGGGCATCCCACTGAAAATCTATTAAAAAGGTAAATGACTCCACTACTATGTAATGTACCAAAATGATAAAATGACTTCACTACTATGAAACGAAGAAAGTAGTTTTAAACTCAATAAAATATGAGTGTTAATGAGTTAGTTGAATGAGAGGTCCACTACAAAAAATGGTAAAAGTAAAAGGTGACAAATTTTCAGGGACGGACAAAATGAGAATAAGTGACAAATTTTCAGGAATATGGACAGTAGTAGTATTTTTTATTGAATTTTAGTAATTCAAGAGATTTGGTGTCTTTAAAGAATTTTCATAAGTTAATATATGAAAATATAAACACAATTTGCAAACAATTGAGTATGTATTAATAACGAAATAATTTTACTTCCAGGTATTAATTACTTTGAATTTACGTTAGATAATTTATTTATAATTAAGTTTCAATTATATATGCATCTTTCAATAAAATTTAGAAGGACCACTTTCTATAAAACTATTCGAATTCATCCAGTTAAAGATTTATTTTACTATATATAACAATTTCCAATAATTATACCTATATTTTTAAATTAAAAATCTAATAAAATGCAAAATAATAATATACAAATTTATTACAAAAGAGAATTTAAATTAAAGATATTATCATTATATTTAAAACATAAATATAATGATAATGTAGCCATAACACCCAATTTGGAACGCTAAATTTTTATAAATTTTTAATCATAAAATTCATCACAAATAAAGCCCAAATAATACACTTCATAAACTAAAATACCAACACAAATAATGCCCAAATAATACACTCCTTAAACTAAAATACCAACACAAATAAAGCCCAATTAATACACTCCTTAAACTAAAATACCAACACAAATAAACCCAAATAATAGTACTCCATAAATTAAACCCTATATGAAAAAGCGGCGCCTCGACTAAAGACATTCGAGGGATCAATACTTTTTTACCAATATTATGGCATCTAATACTCGTCCCTCCAAAACATAATCACTTAATCGTTTAATTATCAATATGGTGTTATTGCAAGATCAATTCGAGTGATCTATAATCTTTAACAATATCAAATTGTGTACCAACTTTCAAAATGGAAGATCCAATAATAGTACTCCATATCTAATACTCGTCCCTCCAAAACATAATCACTTAATCGTTTAATTATCAATATGGTGTTATTGCAAAATCAATTCGAGTGATCTATAATCTTTAACAACATCAAATTATGTACCAACTTTCAAAATGGAAGATCCAATCATAGTAAAAATGTACTTCTCTTAACCCATTCTAAATGAAACATTTCATATTCGTTAAACAATTTTTCACAGTTTTAATTTCTGATATAAGTGGAATAAAATAAAATAAAACAAATGACAATGAGAAGATGTGTGACTAAGAATGATTTAATTATAATAAGATATACACATAAAGGATGCGAGTAATGATCAAAATGAAAAAAAAAACATATAATTTGAATAAAGAAATAGTTCAACAATTGTACTCCATATATTAAGTAATTTAAATATGTATATAGGAAATTTATAAATTATATAGTTTGAATATTAAATATAACTAAAATTTTATATATAAATATAATCTAAAAATCATTTCAATATACCAAAGAGTAATAAAAAAAGTATTCAATAAATTAATATGTAAATTTATTTAATTAAAAAGAATTTACTTTAAAAATATATACAAATTCAATAAATTAGAAGTCTAAATTAGCACATATATATATTCCACTACTTTGAGAAATCCATAAAATGATATGAGAAAAAGTCTTGAACAACAATATATTGTTTAATAGAATACATCAAAGTCTAACTCAATTCTAACTATATAGTATATCTTAAGTAGTTGAAATATGTATATACATACATAGTTATAAATTAGATAGATTAATATTAAACAAAAATTTTTTTATAGTATATAAATATTATCTAAAAATAATTTTAAAATACCAAAGAGTAGTAAAAAATATTCAATAATGAATATATAAATATAATTTATTTAATTAAAAAGAATTTAACTTTAAAAATGTATATAAAATCTGATAAATTAGAAGTCCATATTAGCATATATAAATATATATATTCCAATATATTGAGAAATCTAAAAACTATTATGAGAAAAAGTCTTAAACAAAAATATAGTATCATTTATAGAATAAATCAAGGTCTAACTCAATTTTAACTATGTATATATATATATATATATATATATCTTAAGTAAATGAAATATGTATACATATATTTATTTATAAATTATATAGCTTGAATATTAAATATAAATAAAAATCAATACACAAATATAATCTAAAAATCATTTCAATATACAAAGGAGTAATAAAAAATATTCAATAAATTAATATATAAATAATGTATTTAATTAATAATATGGTATTTTAAAAATAAATACAGTCCAAAAAATTTAAAGCCTAAATTAGCATATATATTCAAAATTTTTGAGAAATCTAAAAAATGATATGAGAAAAAGGTTTTAACAACAATACATAATTTAATAGAATAAATCAAAGTGTAACTCAATTATAACAATAACTTAAGTAATTTAAATATGTATATTTATAAATATATAATTTATTTTTAAATTATATAGATTGAATATTAATTATAAATAAAAATTATATACAAATGTAAGCTAATAATAATTTCAGTATACCAAAGAGTAATTAATTTCTCATTTATACCAACAATTTTATGTGCGTGTATGAATGATTAATTACTATTATCATATAAATCTAAAAATTTAAATAATGTACAGAATAATATTTCTGGGCTCAAAAATTTAATTTAAATAGCCTAATTATTATAGGCTATTATCAAATTCAATGCAAGAACAAATTAAATTTGAAAATTTAAGGCTGCAAATATTTTCTTCTTAACCTAAATAAATAATTAAAACTTGGGCTCTATTTAATTTCAACGTAGGATAAATATAATTTTCAGCCCAATCAGGGGTAAATACATAACTCATACAAAATGTATCACATTTGTTTCATATTAGTACAAAAAGTTTGAAGTTGACATAAAGCATACAAAAAGTTTTATTCGTGTTTCAATTTAGTACATTCTGTTATATGTGTTTAAACGACGTTGACTCTTTGTTTATGTGAAGTACAAAATGTGTCATCATTGTTTCATGTTGGTACAAAAAGTTTTTTGATTGTTTCATATTGGTACAAATTTTTTTATCATTGTTTCATGGTTTGTACGTCATATAAGTAAAAAGTTAACACCATTTAAACACATATAACGGAATGTATTAAATTGAAACACAAAAGAAACTTTTGTACGATTTATGTCAACTTTACACTTTTTGTACTAATATGAAACAAATGTGATACATTTTATATGAGTTTTGTATTTACCCGCCCATTAGGATGTTCAATTAGAATGTGGCCTAGCCCATTGTATAAATACCTACTTCTTCTACCTCTCATTTCCTCCACAACCCTAACTCAGAGAGAGGCTCCTCATTCTTTCTACACCATACTGCCGCCGCCACCCTTCCTCCGGCGTCCTCACTCTTTCTCGGAACTCTCTCTTTCGCGCCGCCGGATTAGTCACTGTTGCCGCCGCTATCCCCCCTCCTCACACTACCGTCAATTCTCTCCCTCGGTGATCTCTCTCTCTCACCAAAGACATCCTCTGCCATCGTGGATGCGGTTGCCTTCTTGCCGCCGCTTCCCTCCAGCCGCCCTCGGTTTTAAGGCCGACACCACCACCGCCATCCAAGAACCCGCACGGTGTTGTGCTGTCTACCCAACATAATGGTCGCAAAATATATGGTTTCGGTCGTCTCTTTGCCGTCGATTTTCTCCGATGGACAATGATTACTGCAAACATGTGAACGAAATTCACAGAATGGTGTTTTGTTTTCACCTAATTTGTGGCCAAATATTGTTTCTTTGAAAGTAGCATTTATAAAGGATCAAACTTCCTCCATAAGTCAACTTTTATATTGGTTTTCCAAATTTTTCAAATAAATCTGAAGGCCTACCACTTCTTTTGATGCTAGCCTTCACATGTGGAGTCTTTACAAAAATTTTTTGGCATGCTTCTGTTTTGATGTTTTTTTTATTCTTGTTGGAGAAGACAGACACCTCATTGCACTTCCCAACACATTTCTACTGAAATATTCAGCAAAGTGGCGTGTGATGCCATTTTTTTAATGACCAAAAGGGTAAAAAAAATAGCTTTGCATTTTCCCGCCAAAAAGGGTAAATTAGTCTTTTCATTAAACTGACATTTTAGATTATGATAGATTAGACAGAGCGGTGGAGAGATCATCTATCTTCTTATTTATGTTGATGATATGCTTATTACAGGGAACTCTCAAGCCTCTATCCAACAGATCATCTCTCAGTTGAATTCTCATTTTTCTTTAAAAGATCTTGGGGAGGTGGGCTTGTTTCTAGGAGTTGAAGTTGTAAGGACTATTGATGGAGGCCTCTATCTCTGTCAATCCAACTACATCAAAGATCTCTTAAAGAAAGCTAACATGATAGGTGCTCCATGGTTTCAAGTTCTGAGTTGAGCAAGCACTCTGGACTGCAGATTCAAAGCTTTTACAGAAGTGTTGTTGGTGCCTTGCAATATGCAACAATCACTAGGCCAGATATTAATTTTGCTGTGAACAAAGTGAGTCAGTATATGGCTGAACCTCTAGATACACATTGGAGAGCTGTTAAGAGAATCTTAAGGGTATCTTTCAGGAACATAGGATTATGGAATTCAGATCAAGAAGTCAACCGGTGAAATATCAGCCTTTTCAGACTCAGACTGGGCATCTGATTTGGATGACAGAAGGTCCACCACATGTGTTTGTGCATATCATGGAAGAAATCTTGTTTCTTGGTGTGTAAAGAAACAAACCGTGGTGGCTAGGTCTAGTACAGAGGCAGAGTATAGAAGCCTAGCTCAAGCCGCTGCAGAAGTGGCATGGTTGTCATCCCTACTTGGTGAATTGAAGATTAAAAGGAAAGGGAGTCCAGTGATTTGGGTGGATAACCTCAGTGCAATAGCTTTGGCCTCAAATCATGTGTTCCATGCAAACACTAAACACATTGAGCTGTACATACATTTTGTTCGTGACAAAGTGCTTGGAAAAGAACTTGAGTTGAGACATGAGCCTACTGCCGATCAAATTGCAGACATCTTCACCAAACCATTGAGTCATCAACCCTTTGTGAAGCTAAGAGAGAGATTAGGTGTTGTATCCTTAGCCTCGCTCGGGTTGAGGGGGTGTGTTGGAAGTAGCAAGGAAAATGATCCAGCCTTGTTGTGCAATGAGAAGATGTCAAGCATGGATGCAGCACATTGTGCACGAGAGAAAGGAGTTGCCAACCTCACACAAGCTGGAGCTATGCATGAGTCAAAAGTGACTGCAGTGGCTGGCACAAATGGGAAGCCAATCATGAAGCTCGCACGAGTAGAGCCTGAGAGTGATCCAAACAAAACAGTTGTGGTGCAGGACCACCCTTGTACTTGGAGAGACGTGGTGAACAAGGGATTAAAGAAGAAGGATACTTTGCAGAGAGTTTGTTAGATTAAGAATGTAAAGCATGATTAGTTATGTACAATGTAGATTAGAGCATGATTCTAGATTATTCCAACATGTAGTATATGTAATGGAATCTTGTTGTATTGAATACAATACAACATTATTAGATGAATACAATCTGAGATGAATACAATATTAGATGCAAATGTTTGTTTCATTGTTTGTTTCATTCTTCTTCTTCATGCGTTTGGCTGCATCCTTTCAGCATGTGTAAGAAATATACAGACTAAAATTGACGAAATTAACCTAATTAGAATATAAGAATACAAACATATCAAGGAAAGAGAGAAAAAAGAAATGGACTTTTAATAGATTGCTTCAATTGACACGCAGATAGCTTCAATTGAGAGGCAAAAGAGGAAATGGCGAGAAGAGGCTGGGGAATGGTCATTCATTACCTGGTGGCGACGGCGGTTATTGTGAAACGCGAGCGGGCGACGGCGACGGAGCTGGACGGGCGAACGGTGGCGATGGAGCTGGTCGGGCGAACGGCAGTGATGGAGCTGGAGCGGCGAACGGCGGTGATGGAGCTGGAGCTGCAACGGCGGGGAGAATTTCGCTCAAGAGTGAAGTGAATGAAAAGCGTAAATCTAAGGGTATCCACAATAGGCGCGCCGCCCGCCCCGGAGTCGCCGCCGCGGCGATTCATAGTGGAGGAAACGTCCGCCCCGACGTGGACGGATGGGAGGGGGCGGAAGGGCCATCGCCGAGTAGACGGCGAGGACGCGGCGGGTAGGGAGCGGCGCGGCGATGCACGCGGCGGTCTACTGAGCGGCGGGTGAGCTGCGGCGGTGGACAATTTTTTTTCGTTTCTTTAATTTATTATAATTGCCTATAAATACACCTCATTGCCCTTATTATCTTCACATTATTCCAACTTTTTATTCATACTTTGTCTCTCTAAAATTTTTGGATTCCATTGCTATTAAAAAATGAATGATTTGTGGAATGACGTGTGAGATTCTCTGATTCAAGAGGTGCAGACGGAAACCGACGAGGATGATTCTTCAATTTTAATTTATTTAATTAGCCATTTTTTTCTAATTATGTATAATCCGATAATTTTAATATTCATTGAATTAAAATATACAAAAAATTAAATAAAGTGAAATGTGGCCAAAAAAAGTGTCCGCTATTGCTATGGAAACTTTTTTTTTGGATGTGGACAAATCAAAAGTAGCCGAGGACAAAAAAAGTGGCTTGTCCAGGGAAAGTGTCCACACTATTGTTGATACTCTAAGTGTGCCCTAATTTAATTCATAAAACAGTAGCAGAAAATAATCCGCTACTAAACTTGTGGCGGAAAATCCGCCACTAGAATTTATTTTTTATAATAGTTATATATTTTATTGAAAAATTTATTTGTAGTGGCGGAATAATCCGCCACAGATACGTGCAAATTAAATTCCGCCACTGATCTGTGGGAATTCTGCCACTAAATTTTCTGACGGATTATCTGCCACTATTCTGTCAGTACCACTAGCGAATATTTCCGCCACTAAAATAGCCATTTTTTGTAGTGACATGGGTGAGATACTAGTCTATGCAATACGCAGCATATAAGCAATTGACTCAACTTATTTTAACATAAGTAGTACCCATAAGTGTACGAGACTAGTTAGCAATTATAAAGCAAGAGTATCGTATCCCATATAGATAAATTTATACCAACTTTAATCACCACGCACCTATATTGACTACTATCTAGACAATAAAAAGGGATTTGTTTTGTTCTAACAGCTACTTATATAAAAAGTACTCCCTCCGTCCCCCAAAATTCGTCCCGCTTTGACCGGGCATGGGTTTTAAGGAATAGTTTGACTTTGTATTAAATGAAGGAGTGTAGTGGAGTTTGGGTCCCACATGATGATATTCTTTTATTATTGTTTAAATGAGGTGTGATTAAAAAATTAATGTGATTACAAAAATCTGTGATTAAAAAAGTAATGCGAAATTAATGTGATTAACTAATTAATGGGAGAGAGAGAAATCGAGAAGCAGCAATCATGGCGGCTACGGTGAAGACAGCGTGGGCGAAGCCAGGCGCGTGAGCTTTGGACGCGGAGGAGAACGAGTCGGAGCTCCTCCAGCAGCAGGAGGAAACGGTGGCGGCGCCAAACGGCCACTCCGAGACGGCGGATTTCCCGTCCCTGGCTCTGGCGAAGACTAAGAAGAAAAAGAAGCAGGTCCTCACGCTCCAGGAATTCTCGACCTACAGCACTGCGAAGCCGGCGTCCTTCCAGGCAAAGGGGTTGACGACGGACGAGCTGATGGCTCTCCCGATGGGTCCGCGAGAGCGGACGACGGAAGAGCTCGATCGGAACAAGCTAGGAGGGGGATTCAGATCCTATGGCGGCGGGATGAGGGATGAGCAGCCGCGGCGCCAGGGGAGTTTCAATCGGGAGTCGAATCGCGAATTAGCGCCGTCTAGGGCTAATGAGACTGATAATTGGGCGGCGGCTAAGAGGTCTTCTGCTGGTAGTGGGTTTGAGAGGAGAGAGAGGGGGTCAGAGTGTAAATATTGTGAATATGGAGGAGTATAAAGATATGTCCATTTTTAGTAAGTTTGAAGTGAGACAAATTTTCAGGGACGGACCGAAATGGTAAACTGGGACGAATTTTCAGGGACGGAGGGAGTATTAATTATTAAAAAATAGTTATTGACATGGAATCAGATAGTATTAATTATTAAAAATATTTATTGACATGGAAATCGAATAGTATTAATTATTAAAAAATAGTTATTGAGGCATGGAATCGGATAGTATTAATTATTTAAAAATATTTATTGAGACATGGAGATCAGATAATATTAATTAATAAAAAATAGTTTTTCTTATAAAAGATAAATAGACAAATAGTCAATCTTTGCTTCCATCCACACCTATCTCCACACCAATAGCAATCAATCATACACTAGCTACTCCAACAAAAATGGTAGGAGTAATAAAATGAAAATGATTTAACTTGGCGAGTATAAGTAGCTATCCCCAAATTCATAATCGAATATTCAACACTCCCAAGTCCAAACAAATTCATAATCGAATATTCAACATTCCCAAGTCCAAACAACATTCTTATCCGCTACCAAGAACGAACCAACCAAAATTAAATCACAATGGCGGAGGCGGATCTAATCCGCCGCGTCGCCGGAGCGGTAGCGATGCAGATGCTCCGCGGCGATGGTTCATGGTGTTCGGGTGCCTCCTGATCATGTCAATGTCCGGCGCCACCTACATCTTCAGCCTCTACTCCAACGACCTGAAGACCTCCCTGGGCTACGACCAGACCACCCTCAACCTCATCAGCTTCTTCAAGGACCTCGGCGGCAACATCGGCATCATATCCGGCATCATCAACGAGTTCACCCCTCCCTGGGTTGTCCTCGCCATCGGCATGTCCATGAACTTCTCCGGTGTTAGGATCATCGACTGCAACATTAGTTTGATATTGTCCGCTTTGGGTCAAGCCCGCACGGATTTGTTTTTGAGTCACTCCGAAAAAGGAGTCAAACTAATTGGGGTTGGACAGGAATTATATACACCTTCCAACTTCCTCGAACCGAGACTACATCGGGAACGCAGTCGACACGAACATGGGTCCAGACTCTAACCCGAGTATTTCAGGGCCCGACCCAAAGCCACCTTGACTCTGATACCACTTGTTAGGATCGTCGACTGCAACATTAGTTTGATATTGTCCGCTTTGGGTCAAGCCCGCATGGATTTGTTTTTGGGTCACTCCCAAAAGACCTCAAACTAATTGGGGTTGGACAGGAATTATATACACCTTCCAACTTCCCTCATTCATCCGATATGGGATGGGTTTGTACCCCAACATCCTGCTACTCCATGATCTGGCTCGCCGCCACCCGCCGTATCTCCCCTCCCCCCATCTGGCAGATCTGCCTCTACATCTGCTTCGGCGCCAACTCCCAGACCTTCTCCAACACCGGCGCCCTCGTCACCTGCGTCAAGAACTTCCCCCAGAGCAGGGGCATCGTCATCGGCCTCCTCAAGGGCTTCACCGGCCTCAGCGGCGCCATCATGACCCAGCTCTACCACGCTTTCTACGCCGGCGATTCCAAATCCCTCATTTTGCTCATCGCCTGGCTTCCCGCCGCTGTCTCCCTCGTTTTTCTACCAACCGTTCGTTTGATGAGAGCCGATACCAAGCCGGAGAACGAAGTCCGCGTCTTTTACCATCTCCTCTACATATCTCTCGGCCTAGCTGGTTTCCTCATGGTTGGCTGCATTGTTTCCTTCGTCTTGGCAGTGAGGACTAGGAAGTTTTACAGAGGGGACATATACAAGAAGTTCAGAGATGACCAAATTTCCCAAGGCTGAACAATTGGAAACAGAGTCCTCTGTTTCTCATCTTACTTTACTAAGGATATTATGTATTGTAGATAAAAATGTCATTTACTCAATTGATACACAACGGCGTACTTATTTTGATGATTGCAAAGGAATGTGCTCCATGAGTTGTCACGTACTATATTCTTAAAACATCCAAATATAAAATGAACAAGAGATGTGAATTAGCAATGAGGTGTAGGACAATGTTATGAAAAGTGAAAGCATGATATCATGTGATGGAAAATGGAAAGGGATTGGGCAGTAGTGCTTATTTAGATGCTTATTCCAATCAACTTTTTCAGTGTATGATGGAAAAAGCCCCCCACCCAAATCAATCTATCCCAACTCTTGTGAAGACTTGTCGGCTAGTGTTGCCCACTTGTTCTCAATCAAGACAACACAATTTTATGAATGGATTCATGGCCCCAAAATCAATACACTGTGCTATTAGACTTTCAAAGCGTGCTTCTTTGTTCAAAAGTTTGAAAAATGCAGGCAGATGTAGATATGGATCTTTTCATAGGTATGAATATAATGAATAAGATGTGTGTTATTACTATCAAATTGAAATTGACGTCCACTTGGGGGTGGGGGTGTCTGTCAAATTTGTTACTACTAAAAAACAGCCATAGTTTCAATCATTAACCTTAAATCAACTCCACGACCGTTTTGTGAATCCTGAACCATAAGTGTACTTATGCTATTTTCCACATACATACTTGAAGAGTTGTAAAATTATGCTCCTAGTCTTATATCCACATTTAAGATTTATAAATCTTAATAAATAATTATTAGCTTAATTGGATAAAATGATACTTTGAACATTAAAGTAAAGCATACAAAATCAGAATGGAAGACAGAAAATTTAAAAAATCTTAGAGTATATGCTTTATTTTTGTGTTCAGTTGATCAGAATCAGAATCAGAATCCAAATTTTGGTGCTCCATTTCATGTAGTGTAGTAGTATCATTTTTATTGTTTCACATATTCTCCGTTTCTTTAATTTTAATCTTATATGCTTTATTTCAACTTTGTAGTTGCTATCAAGAATTTATTACATCAAAGTATATAATTATTTTTAAAGTTTATATTCGATAAAAATTATTATGGAGTAGTTGATTAAAAAATAAGGTGTGCTATAATTTTTTTAATTCTTTTGAATGGAGTAGTAATTACTATGCTGTAATAAACTATTTTATACTAGTATAAATAAGATTGCGATAATCAATTTAAAGACCCCCACAAGAATAAGATTGCAATAATTGCATGTCATACGAAATTAACATAGTTGTACCCAATTATCGATAGGCTCATACCTAATGAAACAAATAGGTGTGATCTTTGGCTGCATGCATTATTATTATAAATAACGCACATCATGTAGAAATATTATAACGGGATCAAACTTCAATGGAATCATGGGTAGGGACACCCACTGACCCACACATAAAATGAGATTTTTCGTTAAAACTTTAATTAATAGTAATTGTTTTTTATTATAACAAATCTCTATCTTAGCATTTGTGTGGGGGAAGAAGGGAATGCGAAGTAAAATGAGGAGATGCGGTTTCAGTTTCATCACCTTCCTTCAATGAAGCCAAAATGTTGTCATTTCTGTTCTTCGATTCTTGATCATCCAATTTGATTTAGTTCATCTTATTTATAAATCTAGATTATTGTGGTCACTAGATTCATCTTGTTTTCAATTTATATTTTACTTCCTTATTCATATGACATGATCAAATTAATAATAACTAGTAATAATTTTTAAATTCAATTTATTATTCAACTATTAACCACATAATTTTTTTATCCGTGAATAGTTGGACACGAAGCCCAAATTATGTAAACTACACTGAAATGAGAAATCGCTAATCGAATTCGATATCCGCCGATTCTTCTTCCTCGCCAAAAAATCAAAATCCAATCAATCCATCGACATTGGACACTCTTCTTCTACTAAAACAAAATCCAAATTCTTATCTTCATCCACAACACATAATCCAAGAAAAACCAGTAATTTCTCACCCCAAATTCGCAATAGAATTTGTATACCCAAAAAGATGTCGGTGAAAGGAGCTGCCCTGCAGAAAGATGTTCCGTGGAGGGCGTCGACGGCTGCAAAACCTATTCCTAAAATTCACCACTCTCCCATTCTCCGCCTCTCTCACAATCCTTATTCTGAATTTGCCCTTTCTGTTATGAAGGTTTGTTGCTGTCTTTTATTTTTCCCTTTCTTCAAGTTTAGTTGTGCTGTATGCCCTATATATGTTCATTGGAACTCTTATTATATCACAAGGTTTTACATATCACACTGTTCAGATGCAATTAATTATGGAAAGCAGGGATGAGGGGAAGATCCAAACTTTCTAATTTATCTTTAATAGAGGCGGGGCTCTACGGTGTTTCTATTAGACATTCATCAATATGCTGTTTAACAACCTTGTCTTGGGATGGGGAAGGGGAGGATGTCTCGAGATTATGGGCGTTTCCTTGTCAATTTGCAATGCTGGTTATTTATTTTATCTTTTGCTTTGTATGTTCTCCTTGATAATCTTAAAGGTGTGGTAGCTTTTACATTTATATACTCTGGTTATTGTGGTAAACACCTTGTGTTTTTGGATATCATTTCTCAGCATGATGATCCAATTGGGAGTGGCCTAGGGAAAGAGGCTGTGGTTGAAGCTGCAGGGCCGGACTGCATTGTGCCTGGCCAAACTGTACCCATCAAGTTACTTGGTCTCAAGGTGCCTCCTTCCCCATCTGCTTTTCCTGTACAAGTTAACTTTTATAGATATGAAAAAGGAGTTCATGTCTTCATTGTTCATATTGCATGCATGTGTGTGGCCTAATTGATGTGGGATTGCGTTAGATTAAATAGATGATACTAAGTGATTTGGCCTGTTATTGCTGCGACTTGCCTTCTCATAAACTATGGGGGATAATCATATTGTTGCGTAAATTGACTTTAGATGCAGTAATAACTGACATAGTATTAGTGTTGTTTGATATATGTGTGAATGCGACTGAAATGAATATCTTGCAGTGAACTGGGACATGCTCATCTTGTTCATGAATTAATCGAACGATCCATGGATGATATAGCACTTTTATGTCTATGCCTCAGAATATATTTCTTATGCAGTGGCTGACATATCTAAGGCTAAAGGTTGATTCAAAGCATAAGAGTATCAAAGGACTTTGATGCGTGTGTTACTCATCCTCTTCTACTCCTAGCTCAAGTTTCCCTGAGAATCCTAAATGCTAACATGGAAAATGGACATAGGCTGAGGAAAAGAAGCATAAATGGATTTTCTACTAGCTGAAAAGGCATATGCATTCTATTAAATGAAGTAATTTTTTCTGCTCTTTATGTATCAAATATTTGTGTGGATAGAATATCCAGATTCTTTTGGCTTGGGATATCTTAGTATTTGATAGTAACATCATGATTATTGACCTTTTGGATAGCTAAAACTTCTGCTGCAACTAATATGTTTATTGTCCAGTAACAAACCATATTTCTAGGTACGGAGTGGTCTGCAGTTAGGCTTCTATCTGATGATTGTCGAAGAGGCAAAATTTATTCATCGTTTTTGTGTCCTTTTGCTTTGTGCTCTATTCCTTTTGCATGCTGTTGGTATAAAGTATAAACTATAATGGAGAATGCTCTATTATTTGCTGATTTGATTATTTCACTTTCTGTACTTTCACTCTAGATCCATTTATGGTCATGCAAAGTCTGCATGATCCGTGGGGAATTCTTTTGTTATTAAGTCAACTTCATGAAGTTTGAACGCCTCATTTGAACTTATATATTGATATGTTAGTGTTTGTTTGTTTTTACTTTTGCAGGTATGGCCGATAGAAGTGGACTTGAAGTTTATGGAACCAGTTGGGCGGGAACTCAAATCAATTGGCAAAGTAAGTTCCAGTAAACTACATTTTACCATAACATGAACAAAAAAGAAAAGTGTTTGTTGATTATTGTGTGCCTCACAAAATCGAAAATATAAGCTGAACTAGCTCAGGTGATGCTCCTTTTAGACATGTAATAGAAAAGGAAAAGATCATATTTTGTGCTATACTCCCTCCGTCCCCAAAGAATATGCACTTTGGGTTCGGCACGAGTTTTAATTCAAAATTGGTAAAGTAAGAGAGAGGTAGAGAGAAAAAGTAATTAAAGTATTGTTAGTGGGGAATGGGTATCACTTCCATAGAGAGAAAAGAGTTTCCAAAATTGAAAAGTGCATATTCTTGTGGGATGGATGGAGTATTTTATATAGATTAGCTTGTAGAAGAATGGATGATCGAGGAAATTAGTGAATAATTTGGCTCTGCTGGTGTCTGCTAATTGTTCCTTTTTCCTAGTAAAACCATGTCATGATGTCAAAATAAAGCCTTTTCTGTAATGGAAAGGATAGATGCGTTGATATCTGCTTTTGTCAACAAAAAAACACCTTAAAACTAGTGTGTCATGTTTATTACCTTAATTAATAGAGTTATTTGTTATGGTGGTGGCAGTTCATGGATTCAGCCGTCGATCTAATGAACAAGTCGTTTATTGATCGCTAGCGAAATTATCATGCGGAGGAGGGAAGCCAATATGTTTTTTTTATCTAATAATCCGAATGTGTTACATTTTTGGTGTGGAAACCTGTACATTCAAGAGTTGAATCAAATGAGCAATACCATTCAAGTGATGTGTTAATTAAGCATTTTAGATTGTTAATAGATCTTCCTTTGATTCCATTTCCAATTCGTAGCCCCTTGCCCTTCATTAATTCCTCTCTCTCTCTACTGAACTTTTGAGTTGGGCCCAATTCTACAATTCTTCGTATTCAGTTTTCACAACCCATCAATTCATTTATAGTTTGTCTTGTTTTTTAATGGAATCACTTTTTTTTTGTCTTGTTTGTTTTAAATGATACTCATATTGTATTTATCTCACTGTTTATATTTTATTCACAATGCATGAAAAGAATGGGAAAATATAAACAATCAACTCTTATTTTTATTTATTTCTGTAGATTTATAATGTGTTAAGTTAGGACACAATATTTGAACAAGAGAAGAAAACTGATGTAAAATTAGAACTTTATTTTAGTTATAGCATAATATAATCCTTCATTCAATGAAAATGGGTGGCCGAAATCAATGTGAATTTAAGAACTTTTCAAGGACAGAATGTAATGAGATAGTCGTTCCCTGTTGGGCACGTAAGTAAGCTGGTTTGATCATCGTAAGCATAGCTATAAGCCTGCGGGCATCGCGACTTGAATATTTGAGAGTAGCTCGTGGGCTTGCACGTCGCTG
Organism: Salvia splendens; assembly: GCF_004379255.2. Taxonomy (NCBI): domain Eukaryota; kingdom Viridiplantae; phylum Streptophyta; class Magnoliopsida; order Lamiales; family Lamiaceae; genus Salvia; species Salvia splendens. The sequence continues at coordinate 31,833,645 of NC_056033.1, read as the reverse complement.
GACTGCTATACGCGCCGGTGCAGCAATACTGAGGCTGGTTGAGTGCAAGGCACGCACTCTTGCACCCAACCACCGCGCCGTTCCCCCCTCTCACCGCCAGTTCAGTGGGGCAGCCTTTGTTATTGATATCAAACGGGCAGCTCGTGGTCGGGCAGTTTCCTCCGGCAGAGGTGACCGCTACTGGCAGATTGAATCCGTCAACAAGGCTCACGTCGTAGAAGTCTTTGCCTTGATCCCCTGCTAGTGTGAATTCCACTAGAGTAGCGGGAGGCATGCCACCTGCGCCGTTGCATTCGATTTGACCCGAGTTACAATCAGCGCTGTCGCAGGTGAACCGGTCGGAGTTGGAGCATTGGAACCGGGCCCAGATTCGACCGGACCATGGAGCCGGAATTGTGAGAGCTCTTGAAGCCTGTGGTGGTAGCTCGAACCCGGTTTGGACTGGCGAACCGGCTCCGGTTAGAGCTGCCGGCCATATTGTGAATGGGCAATTGTTTCTCACGGTGAATACGGCTGAATCAACAACCCCTGCAACAATAATTCAATGTATATTTTGTGTTATGCACTTTTAGCTAATAAATAAATAGAAATTACTTACAGGAAAAACAATATATAGCTAGAAGAAGGGAAGTGAATATCTTATTTTCCATTGGAGACGAATTCAAGCTAGTTTTGAGTTTGAATGTATTAATATGCTTCCTATATATACAACTCTACCCGTGAAATCTCAACGTGATTTGAAGATCCTGCATTAAATTTGCATCTGACATGCAATATCGTGTACTTGATGAGGAATGACTTGATTACGTTATGAATATACAAACACGCAATTTACTCATGCCATAAATCATCAATTAAATCTTTTGGATTATTTTTATTATTATTTTGGAAATATTCGAAGCTTAGTGATTGAACTAGGAAGGGGACATCAGACATGTGATACATGGATTCTTACTCTATCCATCCGTCTGCCAATACATGTGAGTACTATTTTTCTTTTCGATCCGTCACAGTTATTTTTTACTACTTTTAGTAATGAACTCAATGTTACATTAGTTTATTTTACTCGCATTTTATTATGAAATTAATATATAAAAATATGACACATTCCACCGGCTTTTTTATCCATATTTTTTTACATTTTTTTATAACCCACGGGTCAACTTTTAAATTAATGGCAGACGGATGGAATATTTTTTAGACGATATGCACATGCTTTAATATGAAATATACAATATTAATTACTTAGTAAATGAAAGGCTTTAAATAAAATAAATAAAATTAATTATAATACAAAGAGCAACATAAATTTTAATTTTATGTTCCTATCACTTCAATTTTTAAACAACCAGAAAGATTATTTTAGGCAAAACACACTAGTAGTAGTCTTGTAATATTACAAGAATGTCAGTAAGTCACTGTTGATTCGGATCAACATTTTCCTTTTACAGCACGATTTAGATAAATGGAAATTATAACATCGCCATTGTTCTCCCCAACGGCATCATTTATCCTGTAAAATACACTATATTTGATGCCACATTATTCTACTATTATCACGTGGTCATGCTAAAATAATGTCAAGAGACAAGAGGCTATTTGATCTCAATATTAATTAGTGGATCACATGAAAACTAAGACGAAGTGACAAAAAATGTGTTACTTGGTTTTCGTTCAATGAACTTGGCAATCAATTAATCAGAGTAGTGTCACTATATGGGGTAGTGGATGGGTGAGCATATTAGGCGTTGAAATGAGGTACTAACATTTAATTTTATTACCAAAACAAGGTGGTTCTTACTTATCAAGTTGCATTTTGATATAAATCAATCTGTTTTGAGCTTCAGGATCAAAAGCATTAGAGTATGTGTAAATGGGTACTTTATAACATCACCATTTTTGTTATAATCAAGATGTGACAAAATACTATCTGCAGCCCAAAAGATTGATGCAACATAATGAAAAACCTAAGCATTTGGTGGTGACATATTCTAGTGCATTGTACTCCACTTCCTCTGCTAATGTAATATGTTTTGGTCACCCTCATTTTCCTATATATTAAGCAACTTTCTTGCTTATTTTTAACTCATCGCAACTCGGCTATCAACTATACGGTTATGGAGGGAGCTGAACTGCGTAAAGGGCCTTGGCACGAGGAAGAAGACGACCAGCTAGCTGCCTCTGTTGCTGTTTTGGGCGATAAAAGATGGGATGCATTAGCCAAAGCATCAGGTATATGTATATATATATATTCAATCTTAAATATGTTTACTTACAAATTCAGAATAGATAATCTAGTAATGATGCAGGGCTAAGAAGAAGTGGCAAAAGCTGCAGACTGCGATGGATGAACTATCTCCGTCCCAATTTGAAGCATGGCAACATCTCCGTTGAAGAAGAGCGAATTATCATCGAACTTCACCAGAAATGGGGAAACAGGTGGTCCAAGATTGCAAGGAGATTGCCTGGAAGAACTGATAACGAGATAAAGAACTACTGGAGAAGTTACTCAAAGAAGAAAGCTCCACCAGTGGAGAAAGGTAAGCTGCAGTAAGTTTATGTAGTTCCAATCAATGTGGACTCGGTTTGAGTGGATATATATGGCTGTCATACACAGAATGCGGTAGCACGAGACCAGAATGTGCAACGAAAAGTCCAATGAAGAATGACGTAAGTGATGCAATGAGATCACCTTATGAGGCCAGGTTGATAGAGTGGATGTCAAACTGGCCTACGGATGGCTCCTTCGACTGCAACATTTACAGTCCGGAATGGATCTCCGGAGACTGGGATATTTCTCTCTGGGGTGGAGACTGAGATTTATGTAGTTATACAAAAAGGATTATACATATGCGTACAATCTACTATTACTATAAACATATCAATCAACTAATTGTACTCTAATTTCCAAATATTTCATGCTGCCAATAATTCTTTTATATAAATACATTTCGGGTCTTTAACTCATCCCTACTCCGATTTTTCTCTTCTTCGACATCCTCTTCTTGGGTTCTCCGGCGAGTCTAAGGCCTATAGGAATAACCATAAGACATACATATATCAAGAAAATAAAAGTAAAACTTGTGGAGGGGCTTCAGTTCAGCCACTGTCAACATCAATTGTCCAACTACAATTCCTCAACATTTACCATCAAATCTAATAATACCAAGATAAGACATTATAAAATTTAACTGATGAAGCATATTATATCAAGTTCTTTAATTAATAACCAAAATCATGCAAAAAATTGTCATTTCTTAGCCACAGTGCAAGCGTGCTACTTTTGATCAATGTTCAAACTTATATAAGTAACTTGTTTGAAAAAAGTAGGAAATACTACATTGCTTAAAGTGCTAATTAGGATAACACTAGTAAGTGCTCTAATTATGCATTGCAATATAGTATTAGGCGTATGTTATCGTTATAGGTCAAGGTGTTGATCGAGTATACAATAACCTAGTTGTACAAGAGATAATGTTTATCTTTTGGCAAACAATGGGAGACATCAGTCCTTACAATATCCAACTAGTCATATATTTTTCATGACTTTAAAGAAAGAATACCCAAACCTACTCGTTTTTCTTTCTAACAACTGCAACCAAATTATTTCATTTCATTTCACTACAAGGCGGGCAAGTACGCCAAGAAAATTAAATAAATAGCAAATCTGTGGCTGCTCAATGCTTGGTATCTAGCCTACTTTGCAAATGCTTCCAAACTTTGACAACTTTTGTTAATAAAGTAAATATCACGAGTAAATAAAATATTAACTGAATTTAGTTTTGGGATAATGATCAGTGCTTAGTTTTTGTTTTCCTGACTCATTTAAAAGTAGTAAAAGGGTTCTGGCGTAAAAGATGAAGTTTTTTGAAGATAATGAAGTTGCAATGTTTCGGATAAATAGGGAGGAAAACCACATTTTTGGATTCGTCCCAATCATTTGAAGCTTAGAAACAGAAATAGTGATAAGGCTGTTAGAAAAGTTTTGAGAATAGAATGAGCAGAGCAAGGCCTCCAGCTCCCGGAATAATCATCTTCGTAGTCCCCGAATATGCCTGAATTCGCATCTAGATCACCTCCAGAAGTATTGTTTCCGGCTGTCCACTTGCCCATATTGTTGCGCCTGGTCATACAAATACCAACAAATGAATAAATTAGTAGTCATGAAGATATAACTATATGCAATTAGTGGGTTGCTGAAATTAGTTTAAACAAAAAGGGTAAAGGAGAGAGAGGGAGGGACCTGGAGCCGAGCACACCAGCATTGAAAGTGATTTGGTCAATATATGCGGCAGATTTGGGTTCTATACTGTAGGCCTTCTCATACTTGACCTCCACACCCTGCCCTGAAGCCACAAAGTAGGCACCATTCGCCATTATATCACCTTCACTTCTCCAATTCCAACCCCTCCAGTCCCCCTCAGCCGTATCCACGCGCTTCGTCACCTGCAAAAATTAACATAGTTGTGTGTGTGAGTTTGCCTGTGGCACTATCTGTGGCCAAATCGAGTCTTAAAAACAAAATAACACAAGTTTGTGGAAAGTACACACCTCCTTAGCATTGCGATCATAGGGGGCGATGTAACGATTCCCCTGGCTGTTAATGGTGGGATTCCCACTGCCTCCGATGGCATACATCTCCCACCTCGTGAAATCGTTATTCACGACATGAATGTAGCCTCTCCTGCACCGCGGCATCCTCTGTATCAACTTCTTCCCAAAGTGGTTGAAAGCGATGGTGACCTGCATCCCGGAGTCTGGCAAGTAGTCATCGCTGTGGCCAAGCAGCATCACCTCGTTGTGGTGCGAGAAGTGGTTGTTCGAAATGGTGACCCCCGTGGACCCCATCACCACGTCGATCAGGCCGTCCTTGCAGTGCGACATCGAGCAGTGGTCGATCCAGATGTCCCTTGCCCCGAACACCGAGATCCCGTCGCCGTCCGATTTCCCGCGCCAGCCGTAGTGCGTTGGGCTGGAGCGTATGTTGGTCTCCCCGGACTGGTAGCAGTGGTGGATGTGGACGTTGTGGATGATGACGTTGCTGATGTACTGGAGGGTGAGGCATCCGCCGCCGATGATGTGGACGTTGGCGCCGCGCCCGTCCAGGGTCTTGTAGGAGTTGAAGATGAGCTCCTCGGAGAGCTGGATCAGCATGTTGGACGCGAACACGATCCACAGGGGCTCCGTCTGGATCACCGCGTACCGCAGCGTGCCCGGCCGAGGGGTCACCGGGTCGTGGTCGGACGAGTCCGTCACCACGTAGTAGCGCCCGCCCTTCCCGCCCAGGGCGTACTGCCCGAACCCGATGCCGCAGTCCGCCAGGCGCTGCCGGTTCAGCTGCCAGTTCGGGTCGCATCGCCAGCAGTCGTCGATGGGGTTGCCCGTCATACACGACGACCCCGCCTCCTTGGATAACATTTCTCGTCTCCAAATAGAGCCATTCACTTTCCTGCATGGATTTGGAGTGTTTTTTTATAAAAAAAAATAGTAATGTTGGAATTAGATTGGGTTGTTTTTTTCAAACGAGACGAGCATTGGATGCCGCCGCGGTCAACGGAAGACTCAAATTCTGGTGTAGGACCCACGCCCTCAGTAAAAAGCAGTAGACATTAAAGCACCACTACTCCATAACCTACCCTCTCTCAATAAAACTTTTTATCTTAAAAAAATCTCAAACATGAAAGGGGTGTAGCATTATACACAAAAGAAATAAAGTGTGTAACTCGTAAAGCAGAATTTATCTGCAAAACTTTAGCATTACTCAAAAACAGGGGCAAGCACATAACAAACTCAAATTTTCATCCAACATTATACTAACAAAATTTTCAGACATAAAACTCAAAATGTAGGTAGTCTGGTTCAAGATTCAAGACAAATACTGGAATAAAAAATAATTTCATGAAAGAAACATAGAAAAAATAATGTCAAGAGCAAAAAAGGAAGTTATTGGGTTGCCTGTGAAGGTCTTGAGCAACGTGGTCAGGGTTGGGGTGCTGGCCGGGGAGAGTGAGGTTGTACATTGCGGAGGCACGCTGGGGAAAAGAGGAAACAAGGAGGAGAAACACAATGCAGCTTACGGTGAGCATCGCCGAGAATCTGCAGCTTCTGGTTTGGTAAAATCTGGCGCAGTGGAGAAACATTGGTGTTGGTAGAGCAATGCGCTCATGCTGCAGCGGCATTGGTGGAAAATGGAAGAAGGCAGATTTGAAAAAGAATTGAAGGGCTCTATGTGAATGGTAGAGTGAGTGATATGAGTGGAGAGAGTATTTTAGCGTTGGTAACAGTAATGCTACAGCACCACTACTTTCGGTGTCCGTGTCCTCACTCTCTCTATTCTCTATCTACGACACAGCAGCTGGTGTTCGGTTATAGTCTGTTAAAAAGAGTGATAGAGGAATTTTCAGAAAGTAAAAGCCAACAATATACTAATAATGTCTATACCAATTTTGTTTAGGCTAAAATCAATGTTCCATTTTTTGTCTTATGTACTTGTACCATCCTTATATAAATCATTTTAATCATATTTTTTAAGTATAAAATTTATTTAAATATAATACTCCCTCCGTCCGCCATTACTTATCACAAGTTTTCTTTTCAGCCCGTTCATCAATACTTGTCACAATAACTTTAGACTACTTTTGGTAATGAACCTCATTTCTACTAATTCGTAATACTCACATTTTATTAGTATAAAATTAATAACTCATATTCCATTAACTTTTTCAACTCATTTTCTATTACTTCTCTTAAAACCCATTATATACTCTACTTTTGAATTTATCAACTCTATTGTATCTAATACTCTCTCCGTTTTTTCATAGTTGAGGCAAAACTTTTCGGCACGGAGTTTAAGAAAGAGATGTTGAATGTGTTAAATAAATAGATAAAAAAGTAAGAGAGGGAAAAAGTAGAAAGTGAATAAAGTAGAGGTAATAAAGTAAGAGGGAGTAAAGTAAGAAAGAAAAAAAAAGTTACTATATAGGGAAATGACTCAACTATAAGGAAATTTTCCAAAATGGAAAAATGACTCAACTATGGAAAAACGGAAGGAGTAGAAATAAAATCAATTATATACACCATCTTAATTTGATGCAACATTAAACTATTAATAAGTACACATTTCAATTTATAAAAAAAAAGCTATGAGTTCGGATATCTGACATACTCTAATATTTTGGTCAAGTTACTTATTTGGTGAAATTTAAGAGATCGAGTCGGTGATATGATCATGTATAATCAAGAGATGACTGAATAATGTGAGTGAGAGCTACAAATAGTGCAAAATTAAAATGATGAATTCAGGGTTTGAGTTGTTAATGCTCTTCTAAATAATTAGTAGTGCAGTAAATAAACCAAGTCTTTTAAATCCATATATATATATATATATATATATATATATAGAGTCCCATTATTCACAAATCCACTCTTAAAGACCGAACGACCGAACCATACCAAATTAGGGTTTTTTTATCTAGTTTTTTATGGATGAGAGGCACAAATTTATAATTTATTTTCACCTTCATCACGAGTCTGTTTTAATTCATCCGAAGGTAAATAAGTCATACAAACATGTTACAAAGATTTAAATTCATTCCAGTAGGTTTTTACTTCATTCCAGTAGGTTTTTACTTCATTCCAGTAGGATTATTACTTCATTCCAATACGTAAATGCGGTTTCACCGTCGCGTGTCGTTCTTTCTCTCTACAATATCTATCACCACCGCCACAACGCTGATATGATGTAATAAACACATGGAATGATGCAATAAATTATTGGAATGAAGTATGTGAAGTCCTACTGGAATGAAGTAAAAACCTTATCCAATGAAGTAATAACGTTTCTGAATGAAGTAATAAACGCACTTGAATAAATTGCATTTTTTAATGTAAATAAAGTAAAAACTCAGGTCAATGAATTCAATTGAAACATATGTTGAATCATTTCAAAACCTACTGGAAGAAAGTAAAAACATGTTGTAGTTTCAAGGTATTATGTACGGAATGAAGTAATAAATCTATACAATGAAGTAAAATGGGCTTGTAATGAAGACCGAAAAATTTACACAGCAGCACATCTCATCAAAAAAACTAGATCTAATGGCCCAGATTTGGTCTCTAGTTCGGTCTTTAAAATTGGTTCGACATTGATCACAACCATATATATATATATATATATTTCTATGTGTAGTAAGATATTTTGAAGTGCATACAATAATAGCAATAATAATTTGAGTGAGAGAGCATAGTTAACCCTGAACTAAACAAAATCATAATGTAAAACAAGGAAAACGGCGTACTCTTTTATCTCGCAGGCGTTGCAATTCTATCATTGGAGAAATAAGAAGAAATATGGAAAGGGTACACTGGCCCAAAAATTATCCAAAGTTAAAGGGCCCATGATTTCTGGCCTACATCGCTAAAGCTGTATTATTGATTATTAAATGAGGATTATACAAAGTATTAGTAAGACATAATTTCTGCTTTTCATGCTGTTGTTGTACGTAATGTATATCAACAAACTTTTTCTTCCGCTATACTATTTCTCTTAATGTTAATTTATTGCTTTTTTTGCTTTATAGATTAATCCCGTAATTAACTCAGGCGTGGTTTAAAAAGCTGCCTTAAATAGAGCTTCCATTCGGGGGCATTTTGGTCATAGTCTTGTCTCCCATTCCGAAGTAAATTAGACAATGCACTTTTTAAAATCAATGCAGAGGTTTTTTCATTTAGCGTATTTGCACTCTTTCTCCACTAATATTTTAATATTGTTAGATAGTTAATGGAATGATTGCAAATTAACAAGAGGGTAAATCATGTCATTGGGCTACACGGTTTATGATTAAGGATTGGTATTCTAAGTTAATATTTTATGAATATCGACTTGTAGAGAACATTTCCATTATCTTGTACTACTAGCTAGTTTATCTAGTTTTATTTTCACCTAATTAAAATTGGGCATACTTTTAAAGGTTGTTGATTGAAACTTAATTTCTATGAGACAAATCAAGCGCCACACGAGTGTAGGTAGTGAGTGGCGATTGATGAACACAACTTGAAATAAGTATTAAGATTTGTGCAGCATATGAACTAGGATTTTCAAGAGCAAAATATGAATAAAATAATGATACAATAATATGATTATTGTATTTCTTGTGTTTCAAATGAATACAATGATCCGATTTAAAATAATGATTCGACATTTCTATTTGATTTGAGAAAAATCGACAAAAAATGCATGGATGGTTGGATATGATCTACGATAATAAACTATAATCCTTAGTGTGTTGGGCGAGTCCTTGTTCGACTAGGAAGACACGTGATGATGGGCTCTGACCGGCTCGACTGTGTGGGCGAGTCCGACGTCGTGTCTTCGTTTTCTTGGTTCATATGAACTCCCACGGCATTGAAAGAATCCCTCATGATAAGTATAATTGAGTGCTAATTCGCCCCATGTTAAGTAGGTTGATCATTTGGATGACTTCTTGAACGTAGACGCAAGTAGGTATTGTTCTATAAATTATTATGTATTTAAAATTTCCCCACCCACAGTAGAGGTCGATCCTTGAGCTTAACCTTTAAATTTTTATGACGCCCTTTTTAATTCATTGATATTTCATATAAACTGTAATTACTTAATTAAAATATGAAACTCATCTAAACAGTAAAATTACATAATTAAACTTCATTAAATTTGAAAATTCATTAAAATTTTAAGCGTAGTAAACTACATGAAAATATTATTCTAATTAATCTTGTATGTTAATAAAAATATTGAAAAAAAGTAATTTTTTTTATAAAGGAGCAAAATAATAGTGATGGGCCAATTGAATCAAGAGTGTATACAAAATCTCATACAATTACTGCTAGGCTTCGTGTTTTGTACTCCTCCATATGTCCACTAAAATTAGCCTATTTTTATTATTAGAAACTTTTTCGCTATAAATTATACTACTCCCTCGTCCTAAATGAAATAAGAAAATTGATTTTTGATTTTCTATAAACGAAAAGAAATTTCAATTATAATTATTTAAATCATTATATTTAATTTCAGGCATATTGGCCCTAAGAGCATCTGCAACGGTGGACGGACGGCGTCCGTCCGTCCGTGCCAGCAGCACGGAAGAGCTCGCCTGCCGCTGCGCTCGTGCCGTTGGCACGGCGCTGCTCGATGCATCGAGCACGTCCGTGCCAGCGAGCAGGTGACGAGGCGTGCTGCGATTGGGCAACGACATAGCCGTTGCCTTTGATTTTTTTTTAAAATCGGTTTTTAATTAAAAAAAACAATTAAAAAAAAAAAAAATATTTTTCCACTTCCCAAAAAAAATATATCCATTTTTTTACCGTTTTCTACCACTTTTTATTTTTATTTTTTATTTTTTCCCCCAAAAATACACATTTTCATCTATAAATACCACCACTGTCACACAAAAAATCACACCACATTCTCTCATTTCCATTTTCATCTACATTCTCTCATTTCCATTCTCATCTACATTCTCTCATCTCCATTTCTTCCACACATACAACATAACAATGTCCGGCCAAAGCGATCACCCTCCGGGCTCCCACGGTTGGAACCCCGATTGGTTCGGTTCACAACCGTTTTCTAGTTCGGAAACAGAATATTCGGCCCCTCCTCAAACCCAAAGTTTGGGCGTTCTGGATGGCTACCGGCCATACCCAATCGACGACCAAGATGCCCCCGAAGGGCGATATGGGTGGACACCCGAGCCTAGAGCGAGGTCGACCGCCCCCTCCCAAACTCCGACTCCTCCTACTCGCGGTGTCCGCACACCGTACTCGCCAGCGGAGATGGAGCAATCGTTCAAGGCGTATTTGTCAATCTCCGAAGATTTGGAGGTTGGCACGAACCAATCCGGCGATCACTTTTGGTGGCGCATCTGTCGCCGGTACAATGAAAACCGACCGGAGGGAACAATCGAGCGCAACGAGAGTATGGTGTGCAACGCCATCTACCGAGCCAACGAAGAAATTAACGAGTTCTAGGGGTATTACCTCCAGGAAGAGCGGTCGGCGGGGAGCGGCCGGAGCGAGGTCGACATCATCAGTTCCGCCATGTCGACCTACCAATCCATGAACTACAAGGCATTCAAGTACCTCAACATTTGGCAGGAGACTCGGTCGCATCCGAAGTATAGGGGAGGCATAACATCCTCCTCTAGCGGCTCCTCCAAACGATCAAGGTCGGTATCCTTATCCGACTCCGGCTCCGAAGACGTGGTTAGCCAACTCGCCGGAGTTAACTTGGGTAGCCCCGACGCCGGCCCGAGCGGTTCCCAACGCCGACCGCAAGGAAGGAAGAAGACAGCGGCCAACCGCCGTCGCGCCGCGACTCCATCCGGTGATGCTCCCGACCCCGCTCCCTTTCTCGTTCCCTATGCGCCACCTCCACCCCCACCAACTCGTTGTGGACCCTTTTGGCCCAACTCAATATGGCCGATAGGTCAACTATGACCCCCTCGCAACTTCGATCGCACGAGGCCATGATATTGGGCCTCCAAAAATAATTGGGGGTAGTGCCGCCGGATGAGTAGTATTCCACGGGGATATTTTTAGCTTTAATTATGTAATTTTTAATTTTTAGTATTTTAATTATGTAATTTTTAATTTTTAGGATTTTAATTATGTAATTTTTATTTTTTAGGATTTTAATTATGTCTTTTTTATTTTATTTGTAATTTGTAATTTGTAATATTATTTCGGTTTTTTAATGAATTTTAATGTTATGGAAATATTTTTATTTAAAATGAATCGTGCTCGTCCTTGCGGAAGAGCACAACTGTGGATGTTGTGCTTTTGCCTAAGAGCAGGCAGGAATAGTGGCACCGGGCCCACAACCGTGCTCGTTGGCAAGAGCACGGTTGTTGTGGGTGCTCTAAGAGCATTCGCAGTAGCACACAAATGCACGCCCTAGCCACCGGCTAGCGGCTCGGGCGTCATGGTCGCCCGCTATTGAGCTCGGTGAAAAAGTAGGACGAGCTCTCATTCACGGACTAGCACCGTTAGCCGATCGCTAGCCCGCTATTGCGTGGACAAGCGATCGACTAGTCGATTTTTTTTAAAAAAAAATTATTTATACTCTATATATACAACTCATTGCACTTCATTTTTTTAATATTTGATAAACACCAACAATTAAAATGAATTAATCGTATTTGTCAATTTATTTGCTTGGCTAGGGCGTCCTATTAGTGGATGCTCTAATATCATGGACATTTCAAAAAGTTGAATTTTTCCCACGAACTTTAAACTTGACAAATAATATCACGAACTTTATCCGAGTTAGTTATTTCTCAACGGCGAAAAAATTATGACAAATACTATCATGATAAGAGTTTTTTTTTCATAATTTCTCGACAACAATTTCGAGAGCTTCAAGTTCTTCAATCTTTGAACATAGTTTTTCTTGAATTACACACTCCAAAATTGTTCTTCAATCCATTAATATAGCTGAAATTTTTTTGTTAGTAGAAAATAAAAGTTGGTGATAATATTTGCAAAATTTAAAGTTTGTGGAGAAAACCTCAACTTATAGAAAATTCCATAATATTAGGGGTCAATATCCCTTAATTTTAATAAAAGAAATATGAAATCGGCTCGAATATGTCCAACCGCTTGTTGCATTAGCGAGTGGCGGCAAAGAGCAGTGCGTGCGGCTCGAGCCAGCAGCTACGAATTCACGGGCGATTTGCGAGAGCTGATGCTAATCCTTTTTCAAATCGATGCGTCTATAAAAGCAACTACCTCAAAGTGGCGCTTTTGAGCATGGGCACAATTTTTATTGGTCTTGATAGCATTTGACTATTGAGTAATGTTGTGCAGTGCAGGGGAATGCAACTAGTGGACCACCCCAACTTTGAATCTACTGGAGTATACCATGCTGTGTTTTTCAACTCCCTCGATCAAAGCTCCCATATTTTCCACTCCTGTTACCTTTTTCAATTTGTTTAAATTAAAAAAATGTTGGTGTGGGAGCCTCATTTTGGATTTTTTGACTATGCTTCGAGAGTAGGTCCATCTGAAAATGAACTAGCATTATTTCTTTTCTTCCAATTTGTCAGTTTCTGTTGGATCCTCGAGATCTGCATAAATAGTTTCTCAGCAAAACATTTAAGGATGATTCGAGATTATATAACCTTTTAATTTTTTTAACTATGCAATATTTCACGCTTTCCTTCGATCTTTCTTCTCATCCGCAAAAAACAGTAATAGTCCATATATGTTACTACTACTTCAATACATTGGGTTCAATTAGTATTTTTTTTGGCATTTATGTTAGTTTGGTACAATTAATTATCAATTCGAGTTGCTAGAGAAATTATTTAGTAGTAATTTATATGTACACTACTTAGCCTAATTAGGTTCTTATCAGTAATTACTTTACTTCCATTGAAAAGTTCAAAGTAACTACTACTATCTTAGTACCATTTAAGATGAATTGTGGAAGGTTAGTTAGGAAGAAACACATATATTTGTATTAATTAGATCATTTTTCGTGTCGAGACTCTTAGGTACATAGTGCATATACTTAATTAATTAGATGCAGAATTTAAATTTCATACCCCCTCCGTCCCGGCTAAAATGACACATTTCTTGGCCGACACGAGATTTTAGAAGTTATTGGTTAATGTGTTTAATTGAAGAAAGAAAATGTAGGTGTAATTATTAAAATAGAGAGAGAAATAAAGATGGATATTTTAATATGAGTGAGAAAAGTGGTTGAATGTATTAATTGGAGAGGGAAAGTTTCCGAAAAATGAAATGTGTCATCTTAATTGAGACAAACTAAAAAGGAAAATGTTGGGTCGTGATACCGCCGATCTCACACACGCACGAACGAGGAAATAAAGCACGCAAACGATATAACGTGGTTCGGTGATAATCCACCTACGTCCACGGAGAAGATGACCGGAATCTTATTGATGGAACTCTCAATACAAGAACTTCACACTCACAATCTATCACTCTAAGCAAACGCTAGCTAGTGCAAGAATTCTCTTCTAATTGTGTGTGTAATCTGTGTTCTGCGTCTCTCACTACTGAGCTCTATCGAGCTATTTATACAAGATGCAATCAAGAAATAAAATCCAACTAACTCTATTTCTCACAGTTAGTTATAACCGCTGCTCGGCTAAAACCGAACTGCCATTCTTGGTTAGCAACCGAACTGCATTTCTCGGCTATCAACCGAACTGCCTTTCTCGGTTATCAACCGAACTGCCTTTCTCGGCTAGCTCAAAGCCGAGCTTTATTTCTTGATCTCTTCTCGGAGCTGCCGAGGCTCCACCACTCGATCACAACCGGACTCAAAGCCGAGCTTCATTTCCGAGCTCAGAAGCCGAGCTCCAGTAGTTTGCATGGACACACTTTCACAAATCTCCACCTTGTCCTTGCAAAACTCCATCAATATCTGGATTCCCTTCTCAATCCTTGTTACAAGCTTCAACACTCCACAATCTCAACCAACTTCAAACAATGTTTGAATTTCGAAGTTGGCAGAGATTTTGTCAACATGTCTGATGCATTTTCTTCGGTAGGAACTTTCACCACATTGATCTTTCCACTTTGAATCTCATCTCTGATGAAGTGTCTCCTCACATCTATATGCTTCGACCTCTCATGGAACATTTGATGTTTTGCTAAACATATAGCCGAGTTGCTGTCACAGTTAATCTTCACTGCTCCCAGCTTCATTCCTAAATCTTCCAAGATTCCTTGCAACCATTTTCCTTCCTTTGCAGCCTCAGTCAGAGAAATATACTCAGCTTCGGTTGTGGACAGTGCAACCACAGACTGCAAATTTGATTTCCAGCTGATTGCTGTGCCATATAGTGTGAAGATGTAACCACTCTGAGACTTTCTGTTGTCTAAGTTAGCCGCATAATCCGAGTCACAGAATCCTTCTAGGACTTCCCTCTCCTCAGACCAAACTCCACCACCAAACTTCAAGCCAACCATGACAGACCCTTTCAGATATTTCAGAATCCACTTTAGTGCTGCCCAGTGATCCCTACCTGGATCAGCCATATATCTGCTTGCAACGCTTATGGCATGAGCCACATCCGGCCTTGTACATATCATCAAGTACATCACACTTCCCACTATATTTGCATAGGGTATCCTGCTCATCTCTTCTCTATCTTCAGCTGTCTTTGGCATCTGTTCTTTACTGAGTTTGAAGCAGCTAGCCAATGGAGTGGATACTGACTTTTCACTCCTTACCTGGTATTTTTCTACCACCTTTCTGATATAATCAGCCTGAACCAATTTCAGTTCTTTCTTCTTTCTGTTCCTGACAATATCCATACCCAAGATTCTCTTGGCTTCCCCAAGATCTTTCATATCAAATCTCTGCTTCAACTCCTCCTTGACAGACAGCAGCTCACTCTTGCTTGATCCTGCCAGCAGAATATCATCCACATACAGCAGTAGATAGGCCAGTATTAGATTTCCACTTCTCTTGACATACACGCAGCTATCAAAACTGGATCTCTCAAATGCCATCAATTCCATCTGCTCATGAAACTTCTTGTTCCACTGCCGGCTGCTTTGCTTGAGCCAATATAGGCTTTTCTTTAACAAGCAAACTTTCTTTTCTTCTCCCGGCTTCTCAAAACCCTTAGGCTGCATCATATAGATCGTTTCCTCTAGATCTCCATGCAAAAATGCTGTCTTCACATCAAGTTGATGCAGCTCCCAGTTGAAATGAGCAGTCATGGCCAATAAGATCCGAATGGAAGTGTGCTTCACCACTGGAGAGAACACCTCTGTGTAGTCAATACCCTCTACTTGTGTGAATCCTCTAGCAACCAGCCTTGCCTTAAACCGTATGCTTTCAACTTCCCCCACCTCTACTTTCTTCTTAAACAGCCATTTGCAACTGATCAGCTTCTGAGTCCCTGGATCAGTCACCAAAATCCAAGTCCCATTTTTCAGCAAGGACTCTATTTCTTCTTCCATGGCCTTGATCCATTTCTGACTTTCCTTGCAACTCATGGCTTCTTCATAGGTTGAGGGTTCTGAAAACATGAGTACTTCTGCTACACATAGAGCAAAGAAGCTCATGTCATAATCTGAGAATCTGCTAGGTAGGCCTGCATTTCTTCTTGGATTTCTTCTGGCCCCTTGAGCTGCAGCAGCTTGCTGCACTGGTGACTCCTGCTCACCTGTGTTCTGAGTATGTTGAGAGCTAGTTGCTCCACCTTCTTCTTGATTTCCTGTGATCACAACATCCTCATCAGTGTCTGTTCCAGCAGATTCTCCACCAAACTCAAGGTTTTGCATTTCAGAGCTACTGCCACCACCAGAGGGCTTCCCATCATCTTTAAATGGCATCTCCTCTTCATTGAATGTCACATCTCTGCTCACAATGATATTTCTGCCTTCTCTATCCAAATTCCACAATCTGTATCCTTTTACCCCATCTTGGTATCCCAACAACACACATTTCTTTGCCCTTGGCTCCAATTTACTCTGCTTAATGTGTGCATAAGCAGCACACCCAAACACCTTCAAGGCTGAGTAATCACCTAGGCTTCCATACCATCTTTGATCTGGGGTCTCATTGGATATAGCAGATGATGGACACTTATTGATCAGATTAGCTGCAGTAGAGACAGCCTCTGCCCAGAATCTCTTTGGCATTCCAGAGTAGAATAGCATGCACCTCACCCTTTCTAGCAATGTCCTATTCATTCTTTCTGCCAGCCCGTTCTGTTGAGGATTTCTTGGCACGGTCCTATGCCTTCTTATCCCTTTCACCTTACAGAAACTATCAAACTCCGCAGACAGAAACTCCATGCCATTATCAGTCCTTAGATATTTAAGCACTGAGCCCTTTTCATTCTCATATCTAGCATGCCATTCTCTAAATTTTTCAAAAGCTTGGGACTTCTCTCTTAGAATGTAAATCCACACTTTTCTTGAGTAATCATCTATGATGGAGATGAAATACTTACCTCCACCTATGGATTCAGTTTGGGATGGCCCCCACAAGTCACTGTGGGCATACACAAATGGGGCTGATGAAGTGTGTTTCCCACCAGAAAATGGCAGCTTCTTTGCCTTTCCTAGAATGCAAGATTCACATTTCTTTAGGCTGTCTGATGCACTTAACTTCATCACTCCTTGTTTAGCCAGCTCTCTTATGCCTTTCTCACCCACATGTCCAAGCCTGGCATGCCATAGATGCAGGTCTTCTGTCTGGGCAAGATTCACAGCATCAACCACGGTTTCACCCAGCAAATAGTATAGGCTGTTCTTTCTCTGGGCCTCCATCACAATTCTGGTGCCTTTTGTTACTGTGAGGATCCCATCACCAGAGTTGAATCTGCACCCTTTTGACTCTAGCATTCCAAGAGATATTAAATTTCTCTTGATTTGAGGAATGAATCTGACTTCTGTGAGAGTCTTCATACTCCCATCCTTCATCCTCAATCTGATGTTCCCAATGCCCTTTACATTGCACACTTGATCATTTCCTAGCATCACTGATCCTTCCCAAGCTGATAATTCTTGGAACCAAGATTTGTGTGAGCAAATGTGGAAGGAGCACCCTGAATCCATGATCCAGCATTCTTCAATCTTGGCCCCTGAGTGGATATTCAAAGCTTCATTATCTTCAACATCCTGAGCCAGATCAGCAGTCTCTATGTTCCCAGCCTTTTCTTGCTCTTGTTTCCTCTTCCAAGCAAAACAATGCTTCTTTAAATGGCCCGGTTTCTTACAGTAGTGACAGCTTCTCTTCTCCTTCCATACTCCACCTTCTTCCTTCTTCTGGAACTTCTTCTTGGAACCCCTTTTATTCTGATTATTTTTCACATGCAGACTCTCAGCTACTGGATCAGTTTGTTTGTTATTAGCCTTCTGCGATTCCTTCATCTTCAATGCAGAATGAATCTCTTCATAGGTGACCTTGGTTTCTCTTCCAAGAAGCACTGCATCCTTGAAGTGCTCATAACTTTTAGGCAGGGAATTGAGCAACATCAATGCCTTATCCTCATCTTTAATGACCTCATCGATATTCTCAAGATCATCTATGCATTTCCCAAACTCCTCGAGCTGTTCAGAAATGCTCTTCCCATCTGAAAACTTGAAAGCAAGAAGCCTTTGCTTCAAATGTAACCGGTTCGCCAGAGACTTGGTCATGTACAATGACTCAAGTTTCCCCCATACTCCTGCAGCCGTCTCCTCCTTGGAAACTTCCCTTAGCACCCTGTCCGTGAGGTTCAAGATCAGGGTGCTATAAGCCTTATACTGCATATCTTGAAGCCTTTGCTTCTCCTTTTCATCAGCATCAGGTTTGCCTTCTTTAGCGTCACCTTCATTCTTCAAGATATCCCATAGGCCTTGCTGCATCAAGATGGCCTTCATCTTCAGCCTCCACAGCCCAAAATCGTTTCTCCCGGTGAACTTTTCCACCTCGAACTTGGCTGTAGACATTTCTCAAAACGAGCGGTGGGCAATCGCCAAGATCAGCTTATACAACGGAACCTCTAGACACGAACTCACCCAGAAACCAATCAATCGGCAAATCGTGGAAGTCTTCCCACAGACGGCGCCACTTGTTGGGTCGTGATACCGCCGATCTCACACACGCACGAACGAGGAAATAAAGCACGCAAACGATATAACGTGGTTCGGTGATAATCCACCTACGTCCACGGAGAAGATGACCGGAATCTTATTGATGGAACTCTCAATACAAGAACTTCACACTCACAATCTATCACTCTAAGCAAACGCTAGCTAGTGCAAGAATTCTCTTCTAATTGTGTGTGTAATCTGTGTTCTGCGTCTCTCACTACTGAGCTCTATCGAGCTATTTATACAAGATGCAATCAAGAAATAAAATCCAACTAACTCTATTTCTCACAGTTAGTTATAACCGCTGCTCGGCTAAAACCGAACTGCCATTCTTGGTTAGCAACCGAACTGCATTTCTCGGCTATCAACCGAACTGCCTTTCTCGGTTATCAACCGAACTGCCTTTCTCGGCTAGCTCAAAGCCGAGCTTTATTTCTTGATCTCTTCTCGGAGCTGCCGAGGCTCCACCACTCGATCACAACCGGACTCAAAGCCGAGCTTCATTTCCGAGCTCAGAAGCCGAGCTCCAGTAGTTTGCATGGACACACTTTCACAGAAAATGTGTCGTAGTGGAACGAAGGGAGTAGACAGAGTAGTGTAGTAGGTAGTTTTAATAGATAGTACTCTAACAATTGACGAAGTTAGGATTTTAATATTGGGTCCAAACAACTATTAATAGTTATGGCTTTTTGGTATTGATGTCACCAAAAACAGTTGCAATCCGAGCACTAGAGATTGTGAAAGAGAAATAACTGAACAACAAGTGATAGAAATCAAAGATACATAAGGTGATTATTGTTAAAAGTAAACATCGAAAGAACAAACAATGTCGGGAAAGTAGCAATGTCTCTATCATAACTGCTACTATATCCGTCCCCCATTAATTGTCCACTTTTATCATTTTTGAGCTGGAAAAGTTTTGAACACATGAGATGGCTAATCTGATAACCTCATATACTATAATGTGGATATATATATATATATATATATATATATATATATATATATATATATATATAATACTCCATATAAAATGTAAAAATTGACTAATAGTATATTCTAAAACAAAGTTCATTACGTGGGATAACTGGGATTATCACACTGTTTAATATCGTGTGCATTCATAGCAAACAAGGTAAGTGGAAACATAAAATATTAATTTAGGTAGTGCAATTTAATTGAATTCATGTTTTGGCTCACTTTATTCTACACATATAAAAACAGGAATACGAGAAATAGGGTTTAAACTTTAAAAAAGTGGGCTTCACTAACTTTTTCCTAACTTTAAACTTTGAATGGAATCTTCCGGTAACCAAATTAAAATCTACTGGATACTGAAGCAGTGAAACAGGATATATCGAGTACAAAATATTAAATTCGGCTATCTATAAATATATATTGATGATGTAAGCCAAATATATTATATGTTTTGTGCTCAAGATTACCCACCCTGCCCTTAAAGCACTTGATCAAACTAACAAACCCAAATCAAGGGAAAAATCTTTTCAGTATCTCTGCAACATATACCATTCACCATATAAGAAAATGTTGAAAATTCAAAATCATTAAAAATTAAACAACATTATGGTTTGTGTGTGATAGACAAATTAGTCAGGATCGAGTTAAAATATATGGCGTGATCATGATTAAAGTAGGAAGGTGGAGAGAGGTTAGGAAAATATGAAAATGGTGTTTTGATTTGTTGGTAATGTGTGGAATAAATATCTTGGCCAAGTTTGATAGGATAAAGTGTTAGATTTGATTGAATAGTGTTTGGGGTAAAAACCACATTCCACATAGAATAACTAGTGAATATAAAGCTATCCCAACTCTTTGAGAATTTTCTTCAAAACAAAACCGTGATAATTTAGTCAAATTAAAATAAGTTTGGAGGTGCATCGATGATTTGTTGATGCAAATCATTATCACAACAAAGAATTAGTAAATTTGCAAGCAATGTGTACCCCAATAACCCTTTTAAAAAGCGTGTCTAGAGCATTTGTCCTAGTGGCAAGGAACTTAGACATTATTGTATAAAGTGCCATGTTCGAGCCCTCTTGATGTCAGTTGTAGTTTCCTTTTTTCTATAGGAATTTATTTGTAATTTCCAATTTCCTCCAATAGGAGTTTATTTTATAAAAAAAAACCCTTTTAAAAAGCGTCCCACAAACTTATAATATTATATTAATAGATCACACACTTTAAAACATCAAATGCCAAAAGGTCTGTGGACTTGGCCCAAGAGACGAAATTGAATCCAGCTAGGCCTAGTTATGTTAAGAACGGATTCTCAGGGCCTAAAGTTGGGTCAGTGGTCTACAAATTATTGGGCCCAAAAATACTTTTACTATCTCATTCCTATTTTGACAACTAGTTTTATTTTCTCCTTTGAAAATGCCATATAAGATTTCTGAACCAGATTTTATTAAATTTAATAACAATAAACTTCATGAATTACGAACTCATCTCATGGTTCTTTGGCTTTTAGCATTTGGAATTGCCTGTATCGGATCCACAGTCAAAATTGGTCTCCCTATCTATTAAATTGGTCTCTCAATAATTAATGGTCCAAACATTATCTAACCACTGCGTGACACCCTCCATGACCTCATCTTATGACAAATGTTGTATGCCATTTCATTAAGTACAGTACTATATTATCAAAATAACCGAGCTTATATATAATCATAGAAAAAGACGAATGGAATAAAGATAATACTTCCTCCGTCCCATAATAATATACTATCTCCTTTTTAATCTGTCTCACAAGAATATGCACTTTCTAATTTTAAAAACTCTTTTCTCTTTAATGAGGTGAGACACATTCCCCATTAATAATACTTTAATTACTCTTTCTCTCTACGTATCTCGTACTTTACTAATTTTGCATTAAAACCCGTGCCGACCCCACAGTGCATATTCTTTGGGGACGGAGGAAGTAATATGAATAATGTTAGTGGCACGAGGCCACCGGGTCGATGAGGTAAAAATCCGAGGTGTGGGTGGATGGGGCGGCAGGGCGTGCGCCCCATGAATCGGGGCGCATTATTTGACTAAATATGTTATATGTTATCTGGAGCATGCTTTTTGATATGGAAGAGTATAGTTTTTTCTGTTATTTAGTAGTACTATTATTTATGGTATTTTAAAACAGTTAATAAGAAAAAAAAAGTTAAAAATTTAGAGAAAAGATAAATGTACGTAATTGTAGATGTACATAATAACTCAATTATTTTGGGGACATAGAAAAGTTTGCAGAAACAATAAATTTATAGTTAGGTAAGAACAAATACACACAACCCTCAGCTTTCTTGATAATAAATTATTTCTCTTTTTTTTAAGTGAAGGAAACGACGCGTATGAGGTATCATATTCTATCATTCTTTACCTAATGATATTGGTAATTTGCTGTCACTGCCGGTTTATTAATAGCTAAATCGAGTTTCACACTATGACACACAACAAGAAACATGGAGGAAATTTCCAGTCCAGCACGACGCGCAACCAAATTCAATTATTTTTCGTGTTATAAATACTAACATAACATCGCCTACTCATTATTCAAGTTCTAAATTAACAGGAATTCTCATAATCCCATCTGCAAACTTTGATTTCATATCATAAAGATCAAGAAAAGATAGAATAAAATGGAGCGCAGAGTTACATCTCTCTACATTCTAGCCCTCGTCATTTCTTGTATTGTTATGTTTTGCAATGCTCAAGAAGTAGGTATGTATGCAAAATCACCTTCCTCTTAGAATTCTCAACCATTGTTTAGATTTAGATTGTGACCTTTTTTTTTTGTGTGGTTTCAGAGAATGAAAGGGAGTTTGATTATGGGGCAAAAAGTGAAAAGGGTCCAAAAAATTGGGGAACAATGAAAAAAGAATGGGGTGCATGCAACAATGGCACTTTGCAATCCCCAATAGATATGTCAAATGAAAGAGTAAAAATAATTTCAAAGCCGGAAAATAGGATTTACAACGTTGGTAATGCAACTGTCAAGAATAGAGGGCATGATATACAAGTAAGTTTATTCAATTACTACTCTTATATATTTATATGTTAAAGATGAGCATATTTATGTTGATGCAGATTGAGTGGAGTGGTGGCGCTGGATCACTATTCATCAACGGCACCAATTACCCTCTCCGGTACGCCCATTGGCACTCTCCCTCAGAGCACACTATCAACGGCCGAAGGTACTCTCTTGTTAATATGTTTGTGTGAGGGTTCGTCGATGCACACCAGAATTCCACATTAGTGCTGCGTCTCATCTAGTATTGATGGTTGTTAACAACAGGTACGACATGGAGCTGCATTTGGTGCACCTAAGCACGGATCCAAATCTTATAAATAGGATAGCCGTTGTCGGAATCTTGTACAAGATCGGAACACCTGATCAATTTCTTTCCAAGGTACTAACAAGATACGATAACTAACAAATTTGTTATTTACAATTTCTCTAATTTCACTGCCTAATCGTGTATCAATATTCACAGTTAATGGCAAATATATCATCGATCGTTGATAACAAGGATGAAGAGAGTGCTTTGGGAATGGTGGACCCCAACGATATACAGTTTGGTAGCAAGAGATTTTACAGATATTTGGGGTCACTCACAGTCCCTCCATGTACCGAAGGAGTTATTTGGACACTTAATAAAAAGGTATAACTTCAATTAAACCACCACTTATTTTTCTTAATTCATAAATTTAAATGTGGAAGTTGAATATCTGATCAATCATTTTAATGATCTTTAGGTGAAGACTGTTTCCAGAGATCAAGTTAGATTGATGAGAGAAGCTGTTCATGATGTAAGAGATGATGCAAAGTTGAATTATTCCCAATTTTATTCTATATTATATTTATGGTTTTATTGTTTAATTTGACAGTACGCAAAGGAAAATGCTAGGCCCTTGCAGCCTCACAACAACCGGGATTTGTACCTTTATGGGCCAGGAGATTCCAATTGATTCAATTTTTTTCTTCTTATTATTATTTTGACCTATGTATACATTTATTAATGATTTCGATGAGCTGGGAATTTTGATGAGTTAATTTAATCTAGTCCAATTTCATCTTTTAGTTAATCCTCTGCTAATAGAAGTAATGAATATATTGACGAAGAAAGTATAGGATTCATAATCACGTTAAAGATTACACGGTGGTGGTGTTCAGTTGACAAGATAAAATAATACCAAGATATAATCTAGGATTGAATTGTAGGATTATTTTAGTCATAGGAGATTAGCTATGACATATTTTTTAAATGGTATAGACAACATATTTAGAGAAGAAAGCAATGGGAGAAGATTATTGTATTTTGATTGAATGATAAAATGGTACTCAACACCCATATATTTATAGGGATGTTGGTGACTTTTGAGATCCTACAATAAATGTATATTCATGGAACTACACTACTATTGGAACAATGCATGCACATCTTCAATGCTTCTTGGAACTCCATTCTTGGAACTCTATTCTTCTTTAATGCTTATTGATACTTCCCATTTTCTCAACACTCCCCCTCAAATTGAGTGGTGGGATCTCCAAAACTCAATTTGGAAAGCACATCTTCAAAGCTCCTTGAGTTGACTGTTTTAGTTAGGATGTCGGCAAGTTGATCCTCAGAGCGAACAAAAGGGAGTTCGACAATCCCATTCTCAATGTTTTCTTTGATGAAGTGTCTGTCAACCTCCACATGCTTCGTTCGATCATGTTGTACTGGATTTTGTGAGATGCTTATAGCGGCTTTGTTATCACAATACAACTGGCACTTGCTTGGAGGGAGATTAATCTCTTTCATCAATCTCCTTAACCATAAAATCTCGGTCAACCCACTTTTAATCCCACGAAATTCTGCTTCGGCACTCGAAAGAGCCACCACCTTCTGCTTCTTACTTCTCCATGTTACCAAATTACCTCCAACAAAGGTAAAGTAGCCTGCTGTAGACTTCCTATCGTTTGGGTTCCCTGCCCAGTCAGCATCTGTATAACCATGAATCTCAAGATGCCCATTTTTAGCGAACAACACTCCATGCCCTGGAGTTCCCTTCAAATACCGACAAATCCTAAGTGCTGCCTCCATGTGATCTGTATGCGGCTTATGCATGAACTGACTTACGACCCCAACTGCATAGGCAATATCTGGCCTAGTGTGCGAGAGATATATGAGTTTTCCGACTAGTCGCTGATATCGACTACGGTCAGCCAACTTGGCTCCTTCTCTGATTTGTAATCCGTGATTAACTGCCAGAGGAGTGTCTGCTGGTTTACATTCCAGTAGGCCAGTCTCTGCTAGGATGTCCAAGATATACTTCCTTTGTCGCAGAAAAATTCCTTTGGTTGACCTTAGCACTTCAATCCCAAGAAAGTACTTGAGATTCCCCAAGTCCTTCGTCACCTGTAATAATCATCTCATCAACATATATGATTAAACATGTGATCTTATCACCCTGCTTCTTAAAAAATAGCGTATGGTTTGAATTGCTCTGTGTATATCCATAGCTAATCATTGCCCCAGCAAACTTCCCAACCCATACTCTTGGAGATTGCTTCAATCCATACAAGGTCTTCCTCAATCGGCACCCTTCACCTGCTTTAAAATCTGTTGCAAAACCTGGGGGTGCCTCCATGTAAACTTCTTCTTCCTTCTTCAACTCTCCATGTAGGAAGGCATTCGTCACATAAAACTGGTGTAATGGCCAGTCCCTATTAGCAGCAATGGATAACAACACCCGAATTGTGTTCATCTTAGCTACTGGAGAGAAGGTCTCAGAATAGTCAACTCCATATGTCTGAGTATAGCCTTTTGCGACAAGTCGTGCCTTGTACCTTTCTATCGAGCCATCAGGTCTTCTTTTGATAGTGAAGACCCATCGACAACCCACTAGTCGCTTCCCTTCTGGTAGAGCACATTTCTCCCATGTGTGGTTTCGAATCAGTGCATCAATCTCTTTTTTCATTGCTTCCCTCCAATGCTTGTATTTCATAGCTTCTTCCCATGTCTGTGGTATTTCTTCTTCCTCATATAGTGCATTCTCGAAAGCCCGAGCCATCTCTGATAAATGGCCTTTGGCTAGGTTCACAACAGAGTACCGTTTTTTCTTGTCAATCCTCTCTGGCGTATACCTTTTGGGTGGAACTCCTCTGTTTGACCTTGGTGGAAGTATGTACCTCCAAGTGTCAGGGTCAACTCCTTCGACCTCGACTTCCTCAATTTCCCTTTCTTCGGCCTCAATTGAATTTTCTTCTGCACTTACAGTGTTAGCCAAACAATTATCTGTATCCACAGGATTACTTACATTGGATAACCTTAACGGAGAAATATTTGAGGCGATGCCACTTTCTACGATGGACTCTACCACATCAGAGACTTGCTCAGCGGAATTGCTTACTGTTTTCTCTGATAGATCCGCATCAGGATTGTTTGGCGTTGGCAGTGGCATTGAGATCCAACTTAGCGGGTCCGTATCATTGTTATCCCTAACATTACTCTCCCCCTGACCGCTAAGATGGGTAAAGAAGTACTCAGTTTCAAGAAAGTTGCAGTTCATTGTAACAAACATCCGGTTGGACTTTGGATCGAAACACCTATACCCCTTTTGATTTACCCCATATCCTACAAAAACGCATTTGATAGTGCAAGGGGATAGTTTAGTTCTTTCATATTTAGGAATGTGGACAAAAACGGAGCATCCGAAGACACGAGGTTCAAGAGTCAAGGGCGGAGGAATTTTTGTGAAGGTGGACAAGACTTGTAGAGGAGTTTTGTGTTTGAGAATACTTGTGGGCAATAGGTTTAAGAGATAGGCTGAGGTGGCAATGGCTTCTGGCCAGAAGTGTTTCGGGGCTTTTGACTCTATAAGCATAGAACGAGTCATTTCGAGGAGGGATCGATTTTTCCTTTCAGCCACACCGTTTTGTTCGGGAGTATGAGCACATGTGGTTTGGTGTATAAGGCCTTTGTTTTGGAAGAGTTGTTTCATGGTAGAATTAACGAACTCCCCCCCATTATCTGACCGAAGGACCTGAATGGTTTTGTGAAACTGAGTTTGGATAAGGTTATAGAAATGGGTAAAGTGTGACAAAACTTCAGATTTTTGTTTCATGAAATATATCCAGGTCATGCGAGTGCAATCATCCATAAAAACTAAGAAATATCGAAAACCTTGCCCCCCAATAACTGGTGCGGGCCCCCAAACATCAGAGTGTACTAAGGCAAATGGGGTTTCAACACGAGTATTACTTAATGGGTAAGAGTTCCGATGACTTTTGGATAAAAGACAAGTTTCACAGTACATGTCATGCTTAGGAATAATACTAGGAAATAACAATTTTAAGTAACCGATAGATGGATGACCCAAGCGCAGATGCCAAAGCCAAGCTTTCCGGTCAGTTGATCCGTGAGTTAACATGGCAGTCCCTTTTTGAGCTATCTCATCCACATAGTAAAGCCCATCACATTCAGTGCCACGCCCAATTATCTCTCCGGTTCGGATATCCTGCAACATACAAAATTGTGGTTGCATTAGTAACGTACAATTCAATTCCTTTGTGACATGACTAATGGATAATAACTTATGAGACATCGAAGAAATATAAAGACAATTTGATAACTGCAAAGTTGGGGAAATGTTAACGGTTCCAGCCCCCTCAATCACCGTAAATTCCCCATTGGCAGTTTGGATATGAGATTTTAGAGGTTTCTGAAGGTTGGTAAGGTCTGAGGGATCATATGTTATGGTATCGGTTGCCCCACAGTCAAAAATCCATTTATCATTTTTCTCATGGCCATTAGATACTGCACACACAACTCCAAGCTTCTCGAGAGGCTGAAATCGATTTTGGCAAGTGGTTTGGGAAATTATGGAATTTTCAGGAGATTTGGGGGCTAATTGTGACTGAGAATTTTGGTGGGGTAAAACCTGCAATTTCCCAAAGATTTGGGGGCTTCCAATAAAAGAGCCCCCTAACCCTAATCTACCTGAATCGGGCGCCGCCTCTCCCCTCATCAATTCTTCACTCCAATCGTGAATTACACTCCCACTTCCGCTGGCAACGAAGTTTGCTGCCCCGGTTGTGTTCGCCGGCTGAGCAGCTTCATTTCTGGTCCTTCCTCCTAGCTGGACAGCACTGGCGGTTTGCGCGACCCCCTGCACGGCGTTGCCTCCGTCGCCTCCAACTGCTGCGGCGGCGTGCCCGCCACGGTTCCAGGGTGTTTGCGGTTGCGGCGGCTTGCCGTGCTTCTCTTCCCACCAATCTGGATATCCAACTAGTTCAAAGCATGAATCTTTTGTGTGTCTTTTCCGTTTGCAGTAGGAACACACCAATTTGACTTGTCTTCTTCATCACTTCGCCGATTTCTATCATTGCCACTGCCGCGACCACCACTGTTGCTGCCGCGACCACCACCGTTGCTGCCGCGACCGCCACCCCGAGAGCCGCCAGTAGGGTTCTGCCACCCTCGGATGGCGAGGCCAGTTCCAATTCCATCCATGGCAGCTGCTTCGCCGGTGTTTGCCTGTTGTAACACTCGGAGTCATGTCTCCTCCTGCTGAATCAGGTTGTACGCATGGTCGACGGAGGGAAGCGGGTCCATTTTCAGTATCTCCCTCTTGGTTGTTTCATATTTGCTATCAATTGCATAGAGAAACTGACATACTCTCTGATCTTGTATGAATTTGTTATGAATCTCCATATCATCTGGACATTTCATTGGGTTCGTCTATTTTTGGTCGATTGAAATCCAGATCTCTCCCAACCGGCTCCATATTTCTTCTAATGAACTGCTTCCTTGTCTCAGTGTGGTTGCTTTGAACTGAAGATCATACACCTGGATTTTATCTCTTCCGCTCCCATATGTGACGGCCAACGCATCCCATATATGCTTTGCCGTCGGATGTTGTGAAACTCGACTGACCAGTCGAGGCTCAATGTTTTGTATTAACCAAGTGATCACACAGTGATCGGCTTGTTCCCATTGTATGAAGGCTGGATCGGTTCGCGGTGGGGAAGGAGGCACTCCGGTGATGTGAGATACCATTCCCCGACCGCTTATTGCCGTCTTCATCAATACGGACCAAAGGGCGTAATTTTCTCCATTCAACTTATTCCCACCAATGTGGAGGGGCTGCGTGTCAATTCTGAATGGCATGGCAGCTGTTTCTGGTGGATTTGGTTGGTTCATCGCAAAACTATTGCGCATAAAGTTGGCAAATTGCCGGGCAAATTCATCTGCCATAGATGAATCTGAGGTTTCGGTTACTATATAGTTGTCATTTGACATTTTGGCTTATGGTTATAGGTACAACGGAAAAAGGAAAAACAAAAAAACGGGAAGGGGCCGAGAAAGGTATCAAGGACGATGATGATACCTTATCTGAGTCCAAACCCGCTCTGATACCATGTTAAATGGTATAGACAACATATTTAGAGAAGAAAGCAATGAGAGAAGATTATTGTATTTTGATTGAATGATGAAATGGTACTCAACACCCATATATTTATAGGGATGTTGGTGACTTTTGAGATCCTACAATAAATGTATATTCATGGAACTACACTACTATTGGAACAATGCATGCACATCTTCAATGCTTCTTGGAACTCCATTCTTGGAACTCTATTCTTCTTTAATGCTTATTGATACTTCCCCTTTTCTCAACAATATTATCTCATGATTATCCATCTAGGATTGAGTTGTGAGAATAAATTTCATGAACCAAGCAGATTATTTAATCCCGGATACAATCTTGCAAACCGAAAACCCCCGGTGATGAGTAGATTAACTTGTACAAAGGCTAAGGCTAAGGCTAAGCAGCCTAAGCTGAAGATGGATTAACACGTTGTTCCTAAGTAGTGAAGGAATAAAGGAACAACACTATCTTCAGCTTCGTGCATGAATATGTGTGGTAGTTTACCTCAGATGTTATCCCACAGTGGATCCAAACCTAAAACAGAGCAACATAAATAGGTCTTTTCAAATAATTCTACATAATTAAACAAGCCAAAGCTTAATCTATTTTCTCACCATTTTGTTCCGACGCACTTGAGGCTGTGGAGATGTGTGGTATGGCAACGTTGCCAAATTTAGAGATATAGCCAAATTTTTCATTATTTAGTAATCGACCGCTTCAAAATATGAGAAATAAGATAAAAAGATAGAGAATAATGTAGAGATATTAGGCTATAATGGTATGATACCATTAGGAGTCCCGTTGACTTTTCTGGACTCATTTTATAAAAATGATAGTAATAAATAATTGAAGTAGAGAAATGGTAAAATAAGATAGAGAATAATATAGAGAAGATTATTATCTCTCTTACTTTACCATTTCTCCACATTAACTATTTATTATTATTTTTATAAAACGAGTGCAGAAAAGTCAACGAGACTCTTAATGATTGACGGATGAAGTAATTCATTATTAAATGATTGGCGGGACTAAGCTACACTTCACAACCATCCTTTTTATATATTGGATAAATTAATAGTCTTTCTGTTTCCTTAAAATAGAAACTAATATTTCCTTTTTGGTTTGTTTCCAAAAATATAAACTTTTCATTTTAGAAAATGGACCTCACAATCCACGAATACAAATTCCACTACTTTTTCTTTTCATCTCTTATTTTACACATTTTTTCTCTTCTACTATTTTACTTTACCAATTTTGCATTGAAATACATGTTATTCCAAAGTTCTTATTTTTAGAAAACGAAGAGAGTATAAGAAAAATTTAGTCTAGTCAAGGCTAAATGTAAGCTTTCATGTGGATTTTGGTTGGAGACTTAGAGCATCAGCAATGGGGCGGACAATAGCCCGCCCGATGCGTCGGGCGCGCTATCGTCCGCCATTGTGGCACCGCGGACGACGTACGATGCGTCGTCTACGCCCGACGCTTAGTCCGCGGACGAAGCGCGGATGATATGACATCGTCCGCCCACTATGGGCGACTCGGACGATGGCGCGAACGATGCAACGCGTTTTAGTTTTTTTTATTTTAAAATTCGAAAATTTTGTTTTATATATATACCCTGGCTTCACTTTTCATTTGTAACTTTTCGATTCACTTTTCAACTCTCAAATTACGCTATACAATGGATTTCGGTGGATATTCAAGTCCTAATAGCCCGACGTTTGAAGATGTCGCACGGTGGCCGGGTACACAACCTGGCGAATATCGGTCGTTCGACGCCAACCAGACGTACGATCCGGACTACAGTACGGATTCGCACGGTCTCTCCGACATGGAGCCGTCGCCAACTCGCCATGCCCCCGCCGCCGCCCCCTCCGCCGACGAGCCCTCGGCCGCCCCCCTCCCGCCAGAAAGAAGCGGACCAAGCACGTCGCGAGGAAGTTGCCACCTCCGGCAACGAACGAAGAGTACGCCCCCGACCGTACGAACTACCGGCAGGATGAAACCCTCGTCTTGGCGAGGTGTTGGGTGGATATATCGGAGGACCCGATATTCGCCAACAACTAGAAGCAGCTCGCGTACTGGGAGCGCATCGCCGAGGTCGCCGCCGTCGAGGCCACCCCATCCGCCGCACCCGCCAAAAAGAAGCGCACCCGGCATCGCGCGTACAAGTTGCCACCTCCGGAAGTATGTGAAGAGTACGCACCCGGCCGTACAAACTACCAGCCGGATGAAACCCTCATATTGGCGATGTGTTGGGTGGATATATCGGAGGATCCGATATTCGCGAACAACCAAAGGCAGATCGCGTACTGGGAGCGCATCGCCGAGCGCTACAATGAGGCGAAGCCGCCGAGAGCGTACGAGCGCCAACGGGAGTAGCTCCGCAAGCACTTGGACCAGGTGAAGAAGCAAATCAACATGTTCTCGTCGGAGTACGAGAAGTGCGCGCGGGGGCAGGGGATCGGCGAGAGTTTGAGCGACGTGCGCTCCAAAGCGCTGTTGTCGTACCAGTCCATGTACGGCGAGTTCAAGCACGAGGCCAACTGGGCGCTCTTGAGGGACAAGCAGAAGTTCCAAGGCGGGATTGTGCACACCGGGGGGGGGGAAGAGGTCGAAGGCCACCGAAGCTGGTGGTGGAACGAGCAGCGACT
Organism: Salvia splendens; assembly: GCF_004379255.2. NCBI lineage: Eukaryota > Viridiplantae > Streptophyta > Magnoliopsida > Lamiales > Lamiaceae > Salvia > Salvia splendens. The sequence goes on along the minus strand of NC_056033.1, from coordinate 31,801,960 downwards.
GCGGAATCGTCCTGTAGACCTCAACCGGACGTACATGGAGGACGATAGTACCGGCACACCGATGTCCTCCCTGCTTCCCATAGGCGTCAAGGCTGCGAAGGCCAAGGGGAAGGCTACGGCGACATCATCCTCGACCGCCGCAACCCCATCGTCGTTCCCGGCCCCGACCCCGAAGGCCGCCGCCTTTGAGTCGTTGGCAACAGCCTCGATGGCGGGGACGTTGTTGCAGAAGCACAAGGCCCTCAAGAAGTGTACGGACCCCGACGAAGCCGAATATCTCCGGACGTTGATCGATGAGCTGCGCCGGAAGTTAGGAATTGCGTAGATTAGCCGGTTTTTAGTGTAACTTGAATCGTGTAACTTTTTCTGTAATCAATATTCGCCGATTTTTAATTACTCGTTCTTTTTTTTGTTAATTTTAGTTTGCATACTATATTTGAAAATATTTAAATTAATTAAACAAAACAATAGTACAACTGATGACGTGGCGCGCCTTAGGGCGCCCCACTGCAGGTGGAGGGTAGGAGGATAAAACTGATGACGTGGCGCGCCATAGGGCGCCCCACCGCTAATGGTCTAAGAGAGACTTTGATTTCGACTTTTGCCACAAATTCAATTTAAATTTAATTTGTTGAGATCCTTATATTCTATTGACCATTAATACACCGATTTTCCGTTTTTATCAAAATATTTGCCTAAATACGTACTTGGTGATCGATCTTAACCATATTTTTCCACAGTAGTAAATAATTTTGTAATCACTCTTCACCATGTTTTGCCATAGAAAATTTGAGTCGTTATTCATATTTCTCTCCAATTTACTGCAACGTTAGGTACGAATAAAATATTTGCTTCCCCGGCCACCCACAACTTTCTTGTAATAGAACATACTAATTTTTTTTGGTGTAAAGGCGACGACGCGTATGAGGTATCATGCATATTCTATTATTCTTTACCTATAAATAGATATGGGTAATTTGTTGGTACCGCCGATTTATTAATACCCTCTTCATCCATGAATAAATGTCTCATTTCTGACCGGTTTAAATTTTAAAAAATTAGTTGATTTTATTAAAGAAAGTGGTAGAAAAAAATTAGTGAAAACTAGAAAGTGAGTCATACTCTTATATACTCCATTAATTATGAATTAGTATAATGTGGAGTTCATTTGCTAAATATTGTAAAAAGAAATGAGACATTTAATGGTGGATGGTGGACGGAGGGAATATATACTAATCGAGTTTCACATTATGATACTCACCGACTTTGAAGAAGCATGCAGATAATTTCCATTTCAGCACGATGCACAACCAAATTCAATTATTTTTCTTGTTATATTTACCCACATAACCTCACCTAATCATAATCCCATCTGCAAATACTTTTTCTATCACAAAGATACAAGAAAGAGAGAAAAAATGGAGAGTAGAATTAAATCTCTCTACATTCTAGGTCCCCTTTGTTATTTCTTGCATTGTTCTGTTTTGCAATGCTCAAGAAGTAGGTATGTATGCGAAATCACCTTCCTCTTAGAATTCTCAACCATTGGGTTTTATTTGGGATATTGGTCTCTAAAATCATGAACTTTGCCCAAAATTTGGTATTTTTCACGAGCTTTAAAATTGGTCTAGAATATCACAAACTTTGCACTTTGTTTGGTATTTTCCAAACTAACCCAAATAAGATATTTTCAGCAAAATCTTATTTTAAGTGAGCAACTGTGTTACATTTATGGTATTTTAAACCACTTTATAAGTTCATAACAAGTAGGATAAAAAGTCACGTAGAAAACGACATTGATTTAATTGTGTCAAGTATGATAAAAATGTCTCGTAAGTTAGTCAAATATGGTGATAGACATGCCGTGGGAAATACCAAACAAAGTGCAAAGTTTGTGTTATTCTAAACAAATTTTAAAGTTCACGAGAAATACCAAATTTTGAACAAAGTTCATAGTTTTAAAGACCAATATCCCTTTTTATTTTGATTGTGTGACTTTTCTGGTTTCAGAGGATGAAAGGGAGTTTGATTATGGGGCAAAAAGTGAAATGGGTCCACGAAATTGGGGAAAGATAAAGAAAGAATGGGGTGCATGCAACAATGGCACTTTGCTATCTCCTATAGATATTTCAGATGAAAGAGTAAAAATAAATTCAAAGCCGGAAAATACTAAGATTTACTACAAAGTTGGTAATGCAACTTTGAAGAATAGAGGGCATGATATACAAGTAAGATAATCACTAGATATTGATATATGTTTAAGATGAAAGGTTAAACATATTTATATTGATGCAGATCCAGTGGAAGGGCGGCGTTGGATCACTATTCATCAACGGCACCGATTACCCTCTCAAGTATGCCCACTGGCACTCTCCTTCGGAGCACACTATTAACAGCCAAAGGTACTGATTTGTGTGAGGGTTCGTCGATACACACCAGAATTCCACATTAGTATATGTCTCAACTAGTATTGATGGTTCCTAACAACAGGTACGACATGGAGCTGCATTTGGTGCACCAAAATACAGATCCTAAATTAATAAATACGATAGCCGTCATCGGAATCTTATACAAGATTGGAACACCTGATCCATTTCTTTCCAAGGTACTACTAACTAGTAATTTAATTTTTCTAATTTCAACACCTAATCGTGTCAAAATTCACAGATTATGTCAAATATATCCTCGATTGTTGATAACAAGGACAACGAAAGTACTCTGGGAATGTCGATATTCAAATTGGTAGCGAAAGATTTTACAGATATTTTGGGTCACTCACAGCCCCTCCATGTACAGAAGGAGTTATTTGGACCCTTAAGAGCATCCGCAATGGCGGACTTCGACGCGGAATTCCCACGAACGTGGCGAAATTCCATGGCGGACGTCCGCCATTAGGCCACACACGCGCGGATACGGAATTCGGAAGAGGACGTCGCAAGTCCGCGGCCTTTGGCGGAATTCCGCGCGGAATTCTGTCCTGACATCTGCCATTGCATGGACTGTCACGGAATTCCGGCCTTTGCAATAATTTTTTTTTTATTTTCCATAAATACATCCCGTTGAACTTCATTTCATTCGCACGACTTGTTTTAACGAGTATCTCTCTCTCTAAATACCTTTCTTTCGAATCATCAATGGAGCACCACGATAGCGATTCTTCTCCCACCTCGAGCGATTCACCGGTGCCGCATTTTCCCATCGGCATGAGTACGGAATTTTCCCAGTCGATGTCCCAAATTCCGAGGATGTTGCCCCAATCTCAAATGCCATCGGGCATGATGCCGGGGTACTACAACATGTACCCACAGTGGTATGGGATGAAGCCCCAGATGCTGGGGAAGATGATGCCCGGACGATGCATGGATCGCCTGGCGCTTCGGGGGGGGTAGGCCGCTGGTCCCTCAATCGCTGGTGGACAACATCTATCGGCCCTTTATGGACTTACTGTCGACGGACAACCCGGTGAGTCCTCCTCTCGACACTCAGTTCGTTGGCGTCGACAAGTTCTCGTTCGATGAGTTGGGCCTTTCTCCGATCCAAGAGACTCCGCCGGCGACAGAGAGGAGGGGGAGGCCAGGGCGAGGGAGGGGCAGGGGACGGGGCGTCCCGACGTACGCTGCTGACGTGGATGATGGATCCAGCGGGACCAAGCAGACCATCTGGAGCTCGGACGAGTGCGTCGCGCTAGCGAAGACGTGGATCAGTGTGGTTGAGGATCCATACGTCGGGGCGAACTAGCACATCTACCGGATGTGGTGGCGCATTAACCAGAGCTACCTCCAGTTCAAACCAACGGCGGGGAAGCCCCACAACTCCGAGCAATGCCGGAAACAGTGGGATCGGTTGAAGAAGCCGCTCAGCCGTTTTGCCGGCATTTACACAAACAACCTCTGCTCGGCAACCAGCGGCATGTCCGCCGAAGATGTGAAGCTGCTGTCTCACCAGCAATTCCCCGACTCCGAAAAGGGCTTTGGAGAATTCAAATATTGGGATGTGTATCTCGCGGTGCAGGATTCGCCCAAGTTCAGTGAGGGTGTGGAATCCGGCTGGCGGAAGCGGACGAGGATCAGCGCATCCGGAGATTACAGCAGCAGTGCTGGTTCCACTGAACTCCCCCTCGCCGTTTCAGAGTTCCCCACTCCCACATCCTCCGCCCGCCGCCGTCGCCCGATTGGGAAAAGGTCCATGGCACGTTTATCGAGGGAAAGTCCCAGCGGATCCGCCTCTGCCGAGGCCCAATCGGCAGCACCCACCCAGTACGAGCCGGATCCCGAGAACCCCTCCTATGCCCGCATCGCCGCACACGACGCCTTGTTACGTGCGATGCAGGAATGGCGCTCAGCGACCGACCCCCACTACAAGCCGAAGCTTAGACCCCTCCTCAACAGTATGCGCCGCGACTTGGGGTTCGACGCGATGACGGATAGCGATGGCGAGGGTGGCGGCGGCGGCGACAGCGAGAGGGGCGGCGACGGGGACGGCGAGGGAACCGGCGGCGAGGAATCCGAGGAGTGAGGAACCGGTTTTTTAAAAAATAATGTACTTTTTAAAAATTAATTATGTATTTTTTAATGTAGTATGCTTTTTTTAAAATAACGTGTGTTCGTTTTCTTTGTATTCGCATCGAACTTTTAATTCCGGAAATTGGTTAATTTGTGAATTTGTGAATTTTTTTATGTGGAAATTCCGTCGGGAATTCCGCATGGGAATTCCGCCACTGTGCAAAGGGAATTCCGTATGACGTGGCAGAGCAGCGGGAAGTCCTTATGACGTGGCAGAGCAGTGGGAAGTCCTTATGACGTGGCAGTGGGAATTCCGTCGGGACATCTGCACCACTGCAGATGCCCTAATAAAAAAGGTACTACTCCATATAACTTCAAATAAACCACATTATTATTCCTAATTCACAATTTAAATGTGGAAATTGAATATCATGATCGATCATTTTAACGACCTTAGGTGTAGACGGTTTCCAGAGAACAAGTTAGGTTGCTGAGAGAAGCTGTTCATGATGTAAGATTTTTGAATTATTCCCAATTTGATTTTATAGAGTATATATTTATGGTTTTATTGTTTAATTTGGCAGTACGCAGAGGAAAATGCTAGGCCATTGCAGCCTCTCAACAACCGGGATTTGTACCTTTATGGGCAAGGAGATTCCAATTGATTCATCTTTTTTACCTTTATAACTAGGAATGGTGATGGGCTGGGATTTTGAAGAGATTATTTCATCTTACTCCATTTCAAATACAACTATTAGTTAATCTCCCTGCTAATAGAAGTCATGATAATATTGATATAGAAAGAATACATTTTCGTATCATCTAGTCCGATTTATTATGATAGCTAAACTTAATTTGATATCAATCTTATTAGTTATTATTACTCGAATCAACCAAACATCTTATTAAAATTAACTAAGAGCATCAGCAATGGCGGACGTCCACGCGGAATTCCCACCGGCGTGCGGGAATTCCGTGGCGGACGTCCGCCATTGTGCGTCCCTTCCATGGATACGGAATTCCACGAAGGAATTCGCAGTTCCGTGGCGTTCCGCGGAATTCCGCGGGGAATTCCGTGCGGACTTCCGCCATTATATTGACGCCCGCGGAATTCCGCGCGGAATTCCCGTTTAATGCATTAAATATTTTTTTTCGGTTCCTATATATACATCCCGTTGAACTTCATTTCATTCACACCACTTGTATTAGCAAGTTTCTCTCTCTCTAAATTTCTTTTATATATCCGTAATGACCGGTAGTGGTAGTGGTAGTATTGGTGGTGGTGGGCATTATGAACACATGATGCAGATGATACACGCACGTGTGCGGGAGGCCACAGAGAGGGAGGAACAAGCGGCCTCTGCGCCGGCGGTGCCTCGACCCATCCATCGTCGCACTATAGTGCCCCGGGATCACCTCGCTGCCCACAGGCGGTTGTACGAGGATTACTTTGCGTCGGAGCCATGGTTTGGGGAGAACCTATTCCAGCGACGGTTTAGGATGCATCGGCCGCTCTTTATGCGTATCGTGGGGGCTTTGGAGCGTCGATACGGGTATTTTAGGGTGCGGGAGGATGCGGCCGGTAAACCCGGCCACACGCCGATTCAGAAGTGCACTGCCGCAATTAGGCAGTTGGCATACGGAGGTTCGGCCGACATGTTCGACGAGTACCTCCACATCGTCGAGGCGATTGCGCGCGACTGCCTGAAGTATTTTTGTCAGGGCGTTAGAGAGATATTCGGGGATAGGTATCTTCGGAAGCCTACCCCCGAAGATTGTCAGGCTCTGCTGGATATGCACGGGAATCAGCACGGCTTTCCAGGGATGTTAGGCAGCATAGATTGTATGCACTGTGAATGGAATAACAGCCCCGCTGCCTGGAAATGGATGTACACTACTGGTTTCAAGGCCAAGAATCCCACGATGATCCTTGAAGCGGTAGCTGACTACCGGTTGTGGATTTGACATGCCTATTTTGGAGTAGCCCCTTTTCAACGACTAGTGCATGAGCGTTAGTCCGGCCGTCAACTTCTTCGCCAACGGCAACCAGCACAACATGGGCTATTATTTGACGGATGGGATATACCCTATGTGGCCCATCTTTGTGAAGACGATCAGGTGTCCAACAGATGAAAATAAGATATATTTTGCGGGTCGCCAGGAGGCAGCGCGCAAGGATGTAGAGCGGGCATTCGGGGTGCTACAGGCTCGATGGGCGGCAGTGAAGGGTCCCGCACGGCTGTGGTATCTTGACAGTATCGCCGACATCATGTACGCATGTATTGTCATGCACAACATGATTGTTGAAGATGAAGGTCCAGCACTGACTGATTGGACCAACGATGACGCGGATGCTGCGGGTCCAAGCCACGACGTGGCCACTGGCAATGTCCGCATGGGGATACCCCACAACGATGTCGATCGAGTCTATGCATTCGCCGACATGCGCCAAAAACAAGCCCATGTTACTCCAGAACGATATTATTGAAGAAGTATAGCAGCGGATGGGTCGTCGTTGATGTGAGGGTGGACATTATTGAAATGTATTTTTTAATTTGGTGAAATATACTTTTCTTTTTTTATTAATGGAATATTTTTCCATATTTGTGTCGACTATTTAATTCCGGAAATTGTTTAATTTGTGAATTTGTGAATTTTTTTATTGTGAGAATTCCTTCGGGAATTCAGCGGGGAATTCCGCCACTGTGTAGTGGAAATTCCGTATGACGTGGCAGTGCAGTGAGAAATCCGTATAACATGGCTGGAAGTGTTTTTGAAAATTTTGTGGAGAATTCCGCACCATTGCTGATGCTCTAATTTCATACTAAATCCTACTCGTATTTCATCTCTCAATCGAACAACAGTTATGATGAGTATGTACACAAATGCATATAGTGGAATATCTACTAGTCAACCAATTCATTATTAGCCGGGTATACATATATTTTTTTTTAAGTTGAGCAAGTTTCAATCATACATTCCTCATATTCAAAACAAATTACTTCCGCTTGTCAAGATTAAAAATAGCAAGTGAAACTATAAAATTTGGGTATGCATCCAACATACCAAGATAAATTGCTTCTCAAAATTTCTTTAATGTTGGTAATTTACTTGAATAGCTTTGAAATGACTCAAAAATTTTGTAGTGTTATTTAAAAATGTACTCCGTATATTATTATTTACAAATATATGCATGCGTTATATTTCTAAATCAGTTAAATAGCCATTTAAATCATAGAATTTGGACAAAATCTGGTCTGTTATATGAAGCTTAAAATTGGAATATTAAATAATGAAGTTTTAATTTTTCTCAATTTTCTTATCTATATACAAAATGTCGCAAATGTCATTTTTTATGATCATCGACATTTTACATTAGAATAAGAAAAAAAAGAAAAGAAAGGATAATAAATAAATATTTTAATGAAACACATAGTTTTAAATATCATTTGAGGAAGACACTTTGTATATAGATGGGACAATTGAGAAAAACTGAAACTTCATGATTTAATATTAAAATTTTATTTTTTGTGGGACGGACTAGAATTTGACCAAACTTGATTATTTAAATGGCGTAAAATTTGACCAAACTTTCTTTTCTAGGGATATTGAGGCCCAATATCATGAAACTTTCCAAAATTTATTTTTTTCGACAAACTTTAAATTTGACATATAATATCACGAACTTAAACAGTTGTTCGATTTTTCTCATCAACGACAAAATTCAACTACATTTCATTTGTTATTACATCAAATATGATATGGTTATCACTGAAAAATAATAGTACTGTGATTACAAAGTGCCTAAAAGCCATAAATAGTTATATATCATTTTAATATAGTTGAATTTTGTCGCCAGTGAAAAAAATTCAACAACGTAACTATTTAACTTCGTAATATTATACGCCAAATTTATAGTTTGTGGGAAAAATAAATTTTTAAAAAATTTCGTGATATGAAGTGTTGATATTACTATTTTTAAAATGTTAGCCTCCACATGTTTTCGACCTCTTTTGTGCTTAAAAAAGAATATAATTCACTGTCAAACATAATTTTTCAGTGCTTACCATAATAAATAATTGGAAAAATACTCAATACTCCATTATTTTATACTCCACTTTAGAATTAAAATATCGATAGTTTATCCAGTTCATCTCAATTAATTAATATAAGTATCATAATCATGCAAAAGTAAAAGACTCTACTTTACTTCATTAATTAAAACAAACAGCATGCATGGGCAGCGCAGTTGGTAACGGATGGACAGATCTTGTTGAAATGAGTCTGGGTTCGAATTCTACTACTGCCCGTGTAGTTGCTTCCATCTCTCAGGCAAAAGTGTGAACCAGTGAGTTAGGTCTCCCTTTAACGGGCTACTGCGTATCCTGATTAACCTCTCACATGATGTCGGGCCGGAGTGTGGGCGCCATCAAGGCGACATTAATCGTTTTTTTTTTGCTGCAATTAAAACAAACAGAAAAGAGATCCATCGCCATACCAAACTGTGTATTTACTGCCGCATTTGAAAAACAAATTAAATTAATGAATTTCTGTAAATTATTTCAGAAGGAACCTACTTATAGTAATATAAAACCCTGCAAATGTCAATCGCCGCCTGTTACGCCACTAGCAATTGAAAAAAATAAAAAAATAACTAGTGTACAAACTAACGTAAGATGGAAAGTTTAGTATACTTCACCAACATGTGTGTTTGTTCTTCCTTCCGTCTATTATATGTTTATATTCTTCAAAATTGGGGTTATTACGTTATATATTCTTCATTTTTTATATATATTTTTAAAATTTTAGGAAAAGGAAAGAATAAAAATAAATGCTTTACTTACTAGATGGAAATATATATGCTGGCAGAGAAGACAGTTACGTGCCCTCAGCATACTCGTAGACTATAGTTATAATCGCAATATACGCCAAGAATATATCTCTGAAATAAATAACTTCAAATTATTAGAGGCCACCGCCCAAAATATCAACATGTTTCTGAGTGGTGAATCATTAGTTTTTGCGTCTTCCTATTTTATATTCAAAACTTAGATTATAGTGGAGGGATGCGATTTTGATTATTATGTTATAGTATCATTAGCTCTATAATTAATTGTTTTTACATACCACGTACTTTCTTCTTGGTGTAAAAATGTGGTCAGTGACAATGGATGGAATCCAATTTGAGAAATTTGCTGCGCGTAAAATAAGTTATAATACATGTTCTGAATATATATATTTAGAGATCATGTTTTGAAAGATTAGATAATGTGTTTAAGTTAATGATCCCTAATATATTTTTGAAAGACTTTCGGCCTCATCAAAATGGAACAGTTGACCAATCAGCATATCAATATACAATATTAGTCCATTTTAAAATTATAGTAGTAATTTTTTTAAATATAAAATGATTTTTTAATCATACTAACTTTTATTTGACTTTTGGCCACCTTTAAATTTTCAAACCATGTGAATCAAACCCTAACTTTATTATACTAGTTCACAGTTATCCCACAATACTAATTTTATGGTGAAAGCCAAATTATTTTTTCGATTTACGATTGCAGTTCACAACTAATTACTGTAACGTGGAAATGAGATTGGAGCTCTGCTTTAATCCACACCAACAAAAATGAAATAAGCGTCACGTAATTGCTGGGAAATTAGTCTCTTTGGACAATTATGAATTGTAGCATGGTTTAATTCGCATAGTTTAAAAGTCATGTGATTGATCAAGTAAGTAAAAAATTATAATGATAAAAAAATTGTGAAAGACTAAAATATAGTACATTTTTTAGTTGAATGGACTAAAGCCTAAAACTGTGTAACGTATGTAACATTTCACAGTGGATTTAGCAAACTAACAGGGCTAAAAGATTAAGATTAGAATTTCATTCTCGATGTTATAATGTAAGGTGTATAATGTGTTACACAAACTTACGCCTCGGGATGCTACATATTTCTAGCATATAGCATTCCAGCAACTATGTCTGGGTATTGTGTGTGACACGCTTATTTGTTTTTATATTCATCTATTACGAAAATTTACTCTTCTAGAGCAGGAAATGATTGATATTCCTGGGTGCCACAAGGCACAAACACATAAGTGAACGTGCAATTATTCCATGCTTTACCAACTCTAATCATTGGTAAAGTCGTCATTAGATATTTAAGTAACTATAATTAATTTATTAGCATGTAGTACTATTGTTCATCGGCGCTAAGTAGTGTTAACGGCATCATTAACCCCGACCCGGTTTCAAGCCCCCAGTCCCCTCCACATCATCATTCCCCCAAATTTGAGTCTCATGCCCCAACTGCTCTAACCCTGCATGCCACAACCCGGTCCGCAACTAATAATTAACACTATTCACAACTTCAACCTATTTGACTCGTAAATGCAATACGTTGAACAATCAAACCGGGAAAATAAATTGTTCATTCGAAAAAAGAAATTACAAATCCTAGAAAAAAAATACAAATGCAAAAAAACTAAAAATTATAACATAAAAAATGCAAAAAAATTAAAAATTATAACATAAAAAATGCAAAAAAACTAAAAATTATAACATAAAAAAATGCAAAAAAATTAATAATTAGAAAATTGGATCCGCCGCCCCTCTTCTTCATCTTCCTCCCTCTTCTTCCTCTTCCAAAATGTAAAAGAAATCAGAAAATTGTGCTCCGTCACCCATCTCCCTCTCCCTCTTCTTCCTCTTCCTCCCTCTTCTTCCTCTTCCAATTTTTGGCAAAAATTGCAGCTCCGTCACGGCCCCGAACCATCCAACGCGAGCCCGGGCAGGACCCCGGGACCGTCCCCAGGGCGCAACTGCGGCCCCGGGACCGGCCCAGGCCGCAAATCCTCCCCCTCCAACGCGCGTCTCGGGCCAGGACTCGCGATTTGCGGCCCGGCCCCTTGCGTTAATGATGCTCTAAAGAACATCATTGTAAGTGCATGGCAACTGCACAAATAATTTTTGTTCCTAATTACTCCCTCCGTCTAAAGATATTAGACTCGTATACCATTTTGGGGTGTCCCAACATACTTGAGTCATTTCTACTTATGGTAAAAATTTACTTAATTACCAACTCCACTTACACCACTATACAACACCTCATAAATTCTTGTGCCAAAAGAAATGAGTCTAATATCTTGGGACGGAGGGAGTACTAATAAAGTAGACTATTATATGCTAATTGTTATGAAATTTTTTCTCAAATATGAACAATAGGATATCCTGAAAGGCGTGAAACACTTTCAGATCAAATCAATTTGGTGGTTCTACCAATATTTGATCGGATACAGTTCAGGTAAGTGTGCACAAGGGTCACGAACCGCCGGTTCAGGGTCATGAACCGGCGGTTCAAGGTTCAGGAAATGCTTGAACCTGAACCGGCCCGCCTAGCTCCCGGCGGTTCCGGTTCAGGTTCAACAAACCGGCGGTTTACGCGGCGGTTCAAAACCGCCGGTTTTCGGCTTGAACCGCCGGTTCCGGGCCGGTTCGACGGTTCGTCGACTTTTTTTTTTTTTTTTTGCATTTTTCAACTATTCAATTTTTAATCAAATTACATTACACTTTCAAAGTTGTTTATGTATGAAATGTGAGCAAATAAAATTGAAAAAAAATACGACTAAAGTTGCAATTTTATTGAAATTGCATGTTTACAAGTTACAATTGTTTATGTATGAAATGTGAGGAAATAAAATTGAAAAAAAAATACGACTAAAGTTGCAATTTTATTGAAATTGCATGTTTACAAGTTACAACAATTACAAATCGAAAACATATGCCGGTCTTGAAGTCTTAAACAAAATTTAAATACAAATGAGACTACTAGTCAACAACTAATTACAAATGACAAGCATAAACCGGCGGTTCGTCCACGGTTTGCGTCAGAAAACCGGCGGTTTATGACCGGTTTTGCAGGTCTAAACACTGCACCTACGACCTAGCCTCTGAAAAGTCACCGGAACCGGCGGAAACCGGCTGCCAAACCGGCGGTTTCTGACGAAAACCGCCGGTTTCCCGGAAAACCGCCGGTTCCCACCGAAAACCGCCGGTTTACCTAAACCCTACCTGAACCCCTACAAACCCCTAGCCTACTTTACACTGTGCGACCCTTTGAACCGGCGGTTCGAACCGCCGAACCGCCGGTTCACGGTTCAAGATATTGCCGAACCTAAACCGGCCCTTTCGACCCGCCGACCCTTCTGCCGGTTCAACCCGCCGGTTCCGGGCCCGGTTCCGGTTCATGAACCGGCGGTTCCGAACCGCCGATTAACCGGCGGGCCGGGCCGGTTTGTGCATGCCTAAGTTCAGGTTTAGAAGTTTCGTATGTTGATTCTGCAATATCCACTTTGAACCGAAAATGATCAATAAGAAGAGGCCTGAAACGAAACGTCGTGTCTCTTCGTTTCTTAACCGATTTTAATTGTTTTTCCAAAGGGTTTCGAAAATTGCAAATTAGTCCTTCGACTATCAGAAATTATATTTTTGGATGAAATTTTCTATACAGCTCGACCCCAGCCAGGGGCTCTGCCCCTTGGACCCCGCTACTCAGGGGCGCTGCCCTCGAACCCCGTCTAATCATAATGAATTCAAACAAGCGTGCACTCCGCACTTTCCAAACTTGTATGATGTCTCATTACAACAATATTGATCAATCAAATTAATCCAATTACACTAAAATAACCAAAATTAATTGACTAATTGTCTTCAAGATTATTTTTAATAAACAATATCTCTCGTATTAACATATACAAGTGTGATTTTAAATGCATAATAACTTGACTTCAACTGACACCGAAATATTGACATTATTGAAATTAAAATTGAGGAATCATGAGGTATAGTTATTGGAAAAGGGACGCGAGATCATGGTATACTTTTAAATTTTACAACACATCCAAAATTCAACGTATTTAGAGTGTAACTGTAAACCACTAAAATTAACCATGCCTTTTTTATAATCTTCATTTGTCTTATTTAAACGCATCCTAATTATCTGACTTTAATGCAATCATTAGTTGAAGATGTGAACCTGCAACACTACCAGCTAAGAACTTTAAACACTAAATTGGTTGGAAGGACAAATTTAATATTATAAAAATGGAGCTAGTATTGATATATGAATGTGTCTGCATTCACATTTGAAAGTGTATAACAAATAAAATAAAATAAAATAAAATAAAATAAAATAAAATAAAATAAAATAAAATAAAATAAAATAAAATAAAGAAGAGAAGAAGTGGTGAAGGTAGCGCAAATTCTGTGGTGCCAGGCTTGCACTCCAATTCTTCACAAGGAAAGGAATCGTTCCCAAAAAGTAATGGGTTTGCTTCAAAGCCAACCGATTCTCACTCCTTCCCTCACTCCATTACCATCACAAACAACCACACCCATATACTACTATATAATTCATTTTTCTGTATCTCACTTGTTCACGTTACTACACTTATTTATTCCATCTTAAGTTGCCACTGCAAGAAAAGAAGAACATCATCATAAGTGAACATTTCCACCTTTCCTTCTTTTCTCACTCTATTTATAGCAACTCTTTTTCATCATTTCCAAATCACCCCTCTTTCCATCATGCTACAAGAAGTTAGTACTATGATGAAGGGGAAGAGGAGCAAGCAGCCGCGCTCCGCCTCCCCACTCAGCGTTATAAGCGACGTCTCGCCTTCGCACTCCGCGCATGATGAGGAGGAGGAGGAAGAGATGGCTAATTGTCTAATCCTATTAGCCAAAGGGAGATCATCACCGCCGCCACCACCGGCCGAGGAGGCGTACCAATGCAAAACATGTAGCAAGTGTTTCTCATCCTTCCAAGCTCTAGGCGGCCATCGCGCTAGCCACAAGAAGCCGTTGATGGATGACACCACAAATCTCTCACTTCAAATCTCATCAAGCTGCAGATCGGCGTCTTCGCCGAGCAAGGCTAGGGTTCACGAGTGCTCCATATGTGGCGCCGAGTTTGGCTCCGGCCAGGCCTTGGGCGGCCACATGCGCCGCCATAGGCCCATTCCGGCCAATCATGGAGTCAAGAAGGCGAAGAATCTCTTATCTTTAGACCTCAATCTTCCGGCACCGGAAGACGATCAACCGGAATCTAAGTTTCCTTTTGCGGCAAAGGAACAAGTCATAGTCTTCGCTGCTTCGCCATTGATTCACTGCCATTATTAACTAGATTATAGATTTATTTAATTTGTTGTATCCATTCCTTTTTTACTTTCATTCTACGAATTTCACATGAAAAGTAGTGAAATTCGGTGCCACTATTTATTATTCAATATTCATATGCTCATAAATGTAGTTGATTCTTTTATATTTGCCACTTTTTAAGTATACTGTATACATGTTCTTTGTATTCTTCAAACACTATTATCTTCGCCTACCTTAGTATTAGCAAAATTCGCAAACACTACTATTAACTAATCGTCTTGTTTTAGAGGGTAAAGATTATTAATCAAATTCATTTGTAATCACGTATGGTATGCATTTTGTTCACACAACGTGAAAGTTATAACTCATAAATTAATACTTGTCAGCATTACCTAGTTAAATTACAAGGTTTTAGTGATTATGATAACCTGCACTATCTCAGGTCCACACACAACCACCAGGGAATTAGGTCAATTCTATTAATCTACACAACTACATTTTGTATAGATTGATGTAAGCCATGTATAGTACTCTCTCCGTCCGCCATTAAATGTCTCATTTCACTTTTACTCTATTTGGTAAGTGTACCTTACATTCTACTAACGCATTCCACTCACATTTTATTATAAAACTAATATATAAAAGTAGGACCCACATTCCACAAACTTTTCTACCTACTTTCCTACGTAAAGTCAAACAATTTCTTAAAACTCATGTCGGTCAAATATGGGACATCTAGCATATCCTTTTCCTTCATTTCATGTTTACATTAATTTTTATTAATTGAAGATGTTTTTTTTTGTTAAATACTGATTTTATTTTGAGAAACATTCTGTATAAGTAAATACTGAACGTTATATTTTAAAGATGGCAGCAATCAGAACTGAGTGTCGCCGAAAGGAGTATTTAATTTGGAATAAGTCATACTAGTATATCAATAACGTTTCAGGGTAGTGAGGAGAATCAATATTGAATCTACAAATTTCATCAAATTCTAAATGCTAGTAATTTTTAGTATATGATATTTGAATTAGTAATATATACTCCAGATAATATTGTTGTGGTACTGGACTATATATATAGTGATATGATAATAGAATGATACACAATGATATTCCTCAAATACATCACTATATGTACGATCATGTTTGCTCGACCGAACAAATGAAGTGTTCCTATATATCCTTCATCCGTGACCCGTGAGAGAGCAAACATTTTATCCAATTAAATGAAAATTCATTTTTTTTTCATGGAGAAAAGATTAAATGATGTAACATAACATATGTTTAAGGAGGGAGAACGTCGGGACATATTTTGGAAGAAGGAATTGCATATTAGTCACATAAAATTCGGATAACTACCCATACATTGTTAGAGTCCTGTTAGGTTGATAACTTTATTAAATTGATAACTAACAACTATATCAACAACCTACGTTATAGATGTCAGTTATCAATTTAAGAAAGTTATCAACTGATCATATCCCTATATAAGCGAAACAAATATTACGCCTAATTTACTAGTAGTACACATGTTTGGAGAGTGAGGACATTATCACGAATTCATATTTTCATGTGTTATGGAGTAGTATTATACACTATATTAGTGCAAACTAAACATTACTTACATAATAGAGTTTGACAGCTACAGCAATACAGCCAACTAAATATAGTTGGGGAAATAATTTGTTTGGAAAAATGGTTGGTGGTAAATGGGCGAGCTAGGGTTTTTTGTATTTGAAAGGCATTAAGAAATATACTATGCGACTGGATTGAAATGTATCCACGTGATGGGTAGTTATATTCCCACAATTTTTTTACAAACAAAGAAATCCATGTTTTCTGGGGATCACACATTCAATGTTACTCCACCTTGTAAATTGAATCTTTTCTTTATCATTTGCCCACTACACTGCTGTTAGTTATTAGGCCCTCGTCACTCTCCACAACTAAAAGCTAACATGCACATGCTTCCTGCTCTTTCTCTCTCTCGAACATATACGCACATACACAAAAGTTCAAGTTAAATTACTAACGTTTTGCATGAAATTAAAGCCCCAAAACAAACGGTAACATGATTGAATTGATCGCCTAAAAATTTGTGAACCATAGCCCATTGAATTGAGCTTCTATTCCACTTCATCTAATCTTATCCATAGATTGTTAGAATTTGTTCAATTGAATTTTATTAATCTCATCTTTAGTAATTATTTTTATGCTATGATTGGATTTGAGAAAATGGAGTAGTATTCAGTATTCTTTTTTTAAGTATTATGTGTGAAGTATTTTAAATTTTTAATAAGCGATAATGAATAAATAAAATCAGTGTGTCTTTCATCCAATTACACCCAAGTCGGAAGTCTGGAATAATCTTAATTAGTGGCGAGATTAATAATAGCGCAGGTAATGTTATTAGTAGATAGTGTACTCAAATCCCGACAATTTAATAAAGAATGACTGCACCAATGAGAGGTTGAATTAATATACTATACTAATTTCCTCTGCATTTTGATACATAAAGTGCCCTTAAAATAATTGTTGGGGTTGAGCTTTATTCGGATCCTTGCCACCCACAGAATCATACAGTACTCCACTTGTTTAATAGGCACATTTTATTGCGTAACAACCAGCTGTATATAATTCACATTTTTCTTTGCTAAACTTGTAACTATTCTAAATTCTTATAATTTTTTATTCATACTACTTATTTGTTTATTCTTTTCAGAGGGTATATTATATAGCCATACTTTCCTTAAACGATTTATGAGATAACCTAGTGTTACGTACAAATCAAATTTTGTGAACAGGTTTTAGTGTGTGAGACAGACTATTTAACATCATACATAGTAATTTTTTATGTTATCTAAGAGTTCCCAATCTCCGGAGATTCTTCTCATTCTTCTTTGCTCACAACAATTATTTTTGTTATCAACTCCCAGTTTATTTGTCACATGCGGCAAGATTTGGGTCCAATGTCAATGCATATATATCACCATTTTTTATTTAGTTTTTTGAATTTTTACTTTCACCAAGTTGGCAAAGAGAAAGTTGAAACTGCTGGTAACGAAAAGGGAAATCTAAATAAAATAGAATGCTGAAGTAAATGGAAACAATTTGATGTTTTGGACCCAATTAAAAGTCTACTACTAAGTTAAATAATGGAGTACTATACTGTTATTAAAAGTTGGGTAAAAAAACTTATTTCCAAATAAAAAATGAGAAATGGTAATGGACTACTGTGTTTTGAGGTATCATGGGCCTTGGATATTGGGCCTACAAATCCCTACTTACTTTGTAACCGCTGTGCTGCTGCAGAGGAATCATTTCAAAGATGGCGGTAGCTGATGGACGACGCGATGACGACGAAGACGGCGCCGCTCTCTTCGAGGAAGAAGGTGTCGACTACGCCGAAGACATCGATCTTTCCGATATACCTGTTCACCTCCGTCCCCTCGCTTCCTCCGCCGAGTCTGGCAACCTCGACGCCCTTCGCCAAGCCCTAGGTAACTTCTACTCTCTTACGCCACTGCGCACTCCTCAATCGTACCTTTTTTGTTTTTTTTGCTCGTTTCTCCTACCGGAATTTCCCTGCGTAGAGCTTGAAAATATTAGGTTCCATCTAGATTTTCCGAAGAAGATGCCCGAATTTAGAGAAAGAGGAATGTATGTGGTTTGTATTATATGGAGGATGAGATTTAATATGCTCATGGTCCTGCCTTTTGGTTTTTGACTAATTAAACCTAATTTGTTCTACAAATGATCTTGCGTGCATTACTGATGTTATTTTCATTATATTAGTTGCTGTTGCATGCATGATCATTCATGCGTAAAATGCATGCAACACAAGATAGCGAGCTATAAAGGAAGTCGTTGGAAGTTGGGAGTTAAGTAGGAGTTAGTTGCTGTGTAACTAACTCAAGCCAGCTGGCAATCATCACGTGAGATATGACGTGTTGCAGCCAATGAGAGTCGAGCACGTGGATGTTAGTTAGTTAAGTGAGCTAAGATGAAGAGTATAAGTAGAGGAGTTGCTTATTTCTTTCGGTTATGTCGAGTATAGTGTTGAATTGTAAATCGGAGCTTAGATCGTGGATCTAGTTCCTCCTCTTCGTTTGATTGTTTCTATCGTGTAAACTTCTTGTTGATTCAATAATACGATCCTCGATTGTTCATTCAAGAGTTGCTTTGCGTATTATCGCTGAGTTCGGCAATGCCGAACTAAGAGAGGGAGACCGAGAAGAAGTCACTGAGTTCGGCAGTGACGAGCTAAGATAGGGAAGCTACGAGCTCGGATCGTAACAAGTGGTATCCAGAGCAGTCGATCTCCGGAAACTGGAACGGTGACGCGAGGCGCTGAAATGGAGAAGAAAATGGCGGAATTGATGGATCAGAAGTTAAGTGAGCGTGATCAAGTCATTCATGAGCAGGAAATCCAAATTTTGGAATTGAGGCAAGCAATCGCTACGATTAATTTGCAGAATCAGAAAAACAACGCAGCAATGGATAATGGTGAAGGAAGTAGCGAAGGAAAATCAGATTGGGGAAGATCTACTCGATATGAGTTTCCTAAATTTGATGGTGAAGGATTTGAAGGTTGGATGATGAGAGCTGAATATTTTTTTCAAGTAGCAAGGGTACCAGAGGCGGAGAAAGTAAAGGTAGCAGCAATTCATATGGAAGGAAAAGCTCTCCAATGGCATAGAGGATTTTTGACTCTACATGGAAATGAGGCGTATGTTGATTGGAGATATTACATCTCGTGCGTAGCAGCTCGCTTTGGAGCTCATGCTTTTGAGGATCCGCTTGCAGATCTGAGGAATCTCAAACAAAAAGGTACGCTACAATCATACATGGATACTTTTGATGAGTTGTATCCGAGAGCTAGTATAAGAGAGGATCAAGCACTTAGTTTTTTCTTATCTGGACTTATTGGTGAACTACAAATGCCAGTGAGAATGTTTAAACCTAAGAGCTTGGCTGAGGCTTACTCATTAGCTAAATTGCAAGAACTAACTGTGAAGGCTTTAGGAATTAAGCCTAAGGTGATGCAGAGTAATGTGTATTCTAATAGCAGTTATTACTCGAGTAGTAAGCCTCTGGCAGTCACCACTAATAGTAAACCTGTGGTGAATACTAACAATTGGAGTGGAGGTAATAAGGAGCCTAATCGTTTGGGTGGTGTTAGAGCTAGCACTAATCTATCACCCAAAGAAATGGATGAAAAAAGAGCTAGGAAGGAGTGTTTCTGGTGCACTGAAAAATTCACTCCTAATCATCAATGTTCTAAGAGGAAATTTTATGTTATACAACTGATTGAGCTGGGAGACACAGCAGAAAGTGAGGAACAAGCAGATTTGGCAGATGAAACAAGGGATGGTGAAGAACCGGATCTCCAGCTGTCTTTACATGCTGTTTGGGGTAAGAATGGACCTCAACTGATGAGGATTAGGGGAATCTGTCAGAAAAAGGCTTTAAAGATCTTAATTGATACTGGGAGTACTCATAACTTCTTGAGTTCCAGAGTAGCTAAAAAGATTAAGTGTGAACTCACTGCAATGAGCTCTAAGGCTGTAGAGGTTGCTAATGGACAACTACTGCAATGCAATCAGAAATGTAGTAACCTTGAGTGGGAAATGCAGGGAGCAACATTTCAAGCTGAGGTCTATCTTATTCATTTAGAAACTTATGATTTGATATTGGGTGGTGCTTGGTTGTCTACCTTGGGTGAGATTACATGGGATTTCAACAAGCTGACTATGCAATTCAAATTATCTGGTGCGGTTGTGAAGTTGCAAGGAGAGCTATGGTCACCAAAATCTGATCAATTACATTGTTTACATATCTGCAACCTGCAAGAAAAAGATGAAAATGAAAGAAAGATCAGCCAGCTGATGCCTTCAATAGAAGAGGAAATTTCCTTCTGTTATGAGATCAGTACAGAGGAAATATGGCCAGAACTTAAACTGATATTGGATGAGAATGAAGCCATATTTGCAGAGCCAAGTTCATTACCACCACCGAGGGAGCAAGATCACAAAATCATTTTGAAAGAGGGGTCTAATGCTGTCAACATAAGGCCCTATAAATATGCTTCCAAACAGAAAGATATCATTGAAACTATGATTGATGAAATGCTGAAATCTGGAGTTATAAGGCATAGTGAGAGTTCCTTTGCTAGCCCTATTGTTTTAGTCAAGAAGAAGGACTCATCATGGCGCATGTGTGTGGATTATAGAGCTTTAAATGCTATCACGGTTAAGGATAAATATCCTATACCGGTTATTGAGGAGCTTTTGGATGAGTTGGGTGGGGCTACTTGGTTTTCTAAAATTGATCTACGGTCTGGCTATTGGCAAGTTCGAATGAGGCTGGAGGACATCCATAAAACAGCCTTCAAAACTCACTCCGGTCACTATGAATTTTTAGTGATGCCATTTGGATTAACAAATGCTCCGGCCACCTTTCAAAACTTGATGAATTCTGTCTTCAGAGAGCATTTGAGGAAATTTATTTTGGTTTTCTTTGATGACATCTTGATCTATAGCAAAAGTAAGGAAGACCATGAGTTTCACTTGAAGGCTGTGATGAACTTAATGAAGCAGCACAGCCTTCTAGCTAAGAAGTCTAAATGTAGTTTTGGGTGTAGAAGGGTGGAATACTTGGGACATGTCATTTCTGCTGATGGTGTTGCTACTGATGAAGCCAAGATAGCAGCGGTTAAGAATTGGCCAAGACCAAAAACGATTAAACATGTTAGAAGCTTCTTGGGTTTAACTGGATATTATAGGCGATTTGTATACAATTATGGAGTCATTGCTAAACCATTGATAGAGGTGACAAAAGGTGCTGCATTTAGTTGGCCTGAGGAAGCACAAGAGGCTTTTGATAAATTAAAAAGTGCTATGATATCTGCACCAGTTTTAGCTTTACCCGATTTCTCCAAGGAGTTTGTAGTTGAAACAGACGCATCTGGAGTGGGTATTGGTGCTGTACTAATGCAGGAGAAACATCCTATAGCTTTTATCAGCAAAGCCTTAACTCCTAAACATCAAGCCCTGTCTGTGTATGAAAAAGAACTCTTGGCTATCTTGATGGCAGTAAAAAAATGGTATTACTACCTGCAATGTAGGAGGTTTATAATCCTAACTGATCATCAGAGCCTCAAATATTTGGTTGAGCAGAAGTTGACAACTCCAACTCAACAAGCTTGGATGACAAAACTTATGCAATTCGATTATGAGATAAGGTACAAGAAAGGATGTGATAATGCAGTGGCTGATGCCTTATCTAGGGTGCCAGAATCTATGATATTTGCTCTAACTTCTCTTATAATTCCCTTGGAATTAATTGAGCAGATTAAGGAATCTTGGAAAGCAGATCAACAAATTCAATTAATTTTGAATGCAAAACAGACTGATACTACTTCTCACCCTAAATTTAGCTGGAAAAATGGTGAGTTAAGGAGAAATGGCAGACTTGTAGTTGGAAATGATGTATTCTTGAAGGCCAAAATTCTAACTATATTCCATGAGTCTGCAACAGCTGGCCATTCGGGTGTGTTGGGAACTTACAAGAGGATCTCTGCCTTGTGTTATTGGCCTAAAATGATGAAGGATGTTAAAGAATTTGTGAGGATGTGTGTGACTTGCCAAAGATATAAACCAAGCACTACTTCCCCGGCTGGATTACTTCAACCCCTGCCTATGCCTGCTGCAATTTTTACTGATATCACTATGGATTTCATAGAGGCTTTACCTACTTCGCATGGAAAAGACACTATATTTGTGGTGGTAGACCGGTTGAGTAAGTATGCTCATTTTATGGCTTTGTCCCATCCTTTTACAGCCAAGAAAGTAGCAGAAATATTCATGGATTTTGTTTTCAAATTACATGGCATGCCTGCTAAAATTGTGAGTGATCGAGGTGCTGTGTTTGTGGGAGCTTTCTGGAAGGAGTTTATGACTTTATTGGGTGTGGAATTGCTATATTCTACAGCCTATCACCCTGAGACCGATGGACAATCTGAGGTTGTTAATAGATGTTTACAATGTTATTTGAGATGCTCTATGGGAGAGAAACCACACTCTTGGGTTCAATGGCTGGGATTAGCCGAATATTGGTACAACACTACTTATCACTCGAGTATTCGGATGACTCCCTTTGAAGCATTATATGGATTTCCACCTCCTTTACATGTCCCATACCTACCTGGGGATTCAGATATTGAAGCTATAGACATTGCTTTGAGAGATAGAGAGGAGATGATTGTCATATTAAAGAAAAATATTGAGAAAGCTGCAGCAAGAATGAAGAAACAAGCTGATCTTCATCGTTTTGACAGAGAGTTTCAGATTGGTGATTGGGTTTGGCTGAAGCTTCAAGACTATAGGCAGAAATCTATTCGGGGCAAACACCACAAGTTCGAAGCTAAGTTTTTTGGACCATATCAGATCGTGGATAGAATGGGGAAGGTAGCTTATAAGCTGAATTTACCCTCATCAGCTGCTATACATGATGTCTTTCATGTTTCATTACTGAAGCCCGCTGCACCTCCTCTCGGGCCTATTTCAGATCTACCATCTACATCTCATATCAATGATGCTATACCACAAGCGATTCTGGATAGAAAAATGGTGAAGCGACACAATCAAGCGGCTACAAAATGGCTGATCCATTGGAAAGATAGATCCCCTGCCGATGCTTCTTGGGAATTCGCGGACGTGATCACCGAGCGTTTCCCTTGGTTCCTTGAGGACAAGGAACCTTAAGTCGGGGGTATTGTTGCATGCATGATCATTCATGCGTAAAATGCATGCAACACAAGATAGCGAGCTATAAAGGAAGTCGTTGGAAGTTGGGAGTTAAGTAGGAGTTAGTTGCTGTGTAACTAACTCAAGCCAGCTGGCAATCATCACGTGAGATATGACGTGTTGCAGCCAATGAGAGTCGAGCACGTGGATGTTAGTTAGTTAAGTGAGCTAAGATGAAGAGTATAAGTAGAGGAGTTGCTTATTTCTTTCGGTTATGTCGAGTATAGTGTTGAATTGTAAATCGGAGCTTAGATCGTGGATCTAGTTCCTCCTCTTCGTTTGATTGTTTCTATCGTGTAAACTTCTTGTTGATTCAATAATACGATCCTCGATTGTTCATTCAAGAGTTGCTTTGCGTATTATCGCTGAGTTCGGCAATGCCGAACTAAGAGAGGGAGACCGAGAAGAAGTCACTGAGTTCGGCAGTGACGAGCTAAGATAGGGAAGCTACGAGCTCGGATCGTAACAGTTGCACTTGAGTTTACTTGACCTCTGACAATGTGCTCAAATCCATTTTCAGTTTGAGTTCCTGTATTAAATTATTGTGTCTCCTCCACTTTGGTGCCTAATCTAAAACACTTTCGTTGTCGCTGTTTAATTCTGTCCTATGTGATAAGTTGTTCAGCTTTGTGCTTAACCTTCTCTTTTCCACATAAGGCGTTTCGGACTCAGTAATGAATTACTACGATACTACATCTGTAACCTCATTTGGTTGAAAGTAGTTGCTGCATGTTATATGTCAAAGAACTTTATATGGAATTGTGATGTTGAAATCTAATAATTACTCTCAAGGATACTATAACTTGAGTTTGTAACTATGGATAGACTCCTTGTGGTGGGTTCGATTGATCAGCTATGTTATCAATGCTGTTTAGATGTGTTGTTTGCTCATTTGTTAATTCATTAAGCACATTAGGAACATAACCACATATTGTGCAGTGCTGCTTGTGTATTCGAAACTGTTAAATTAGTTTGTATTCAGATCTCATAGAGTTTTACTAACTGAATTCTGGAAAGAATGTGCTTGTCAATAGATATACTATTTTCTTTGTTATGTTTTTAAAATACGTGGCAAGTTTCTATGCAGCAAGATCAAAACCAATGGCTAGCTGCTAGTCTGAGTGTGCATCTCTTGAGTTAGCCAGCCCTCTGACTGAGAACATTTTATACTTTCTATGATAAATTTGGTTGAGGTTATTTTGTGTTCTGACTCTCGAACCTTATGGACATTTTCAGATGCTTTTGATGGTAACATTGATGAACCAGTGGACGATGGTGATACTGTTCTGCATCTCACGTGCCTCTTTGGCCATTTGAATTGTGTCCAGGTTAAACAATAACTTATTTGACTATATGGTTAGAGTGAAAATCCCTTATTCTCACAGAGATGGATATTTTTGGAAGCTATAACTTGCAATTACCGAATTATAATATGGGACACTATACAGTTTTTGTTGGAAAGAGGAGCTAACATGGAAGCGAAGGATGAGGATGGAGCAATTCCCTTGCATGATGCCTGTGCTGGAGGTGAGTTTATTGTTTGCTGTTATTCATATTGCCATCATGCTCCTTAGGATGTCTCTTTACTTCTGCTCTCTTAAACCACTTTGCAGGCTATCTGGAAATTGCCCAACTACTTCTAAGCTCTGGTAATGATCCTGACCGTGTGAACAGAATGTTGGAGACAATTGATATGGAAGGGGACACGGTAAGTATATCTTAGTCTTATCATGTTTATTCGTAGTGTACGATCTTTTAGTCTTGTTTTAGCTTGAAAAGAAAGATGTGGATCAAATTGCTTACATGATCATTTAACCTCTTTTTTTCCTTCTCAATATTAGCCTCTCCACCATGCTGCTAGAGGAGAGTACACCAATGTTGTAAGGTTGTTGCTTGCTTATGGAGCGTCTCCAAGTACAACGAATCTATATGGGAAGGTCAATATACAGTTGAAAATCTATTTTCCGCAATCTTGGTTTTCTTGATATCAAAGTAATTAATGAGTTATGTTGACAGACTCCTGCTGAACTCGCTGATGCTGGAACTGAAACTAGGAGCATTCTGGAAGAGGCTCAAGCTCAAGGTGCTCTACTTCTTCGCCAGCAGGCCTAGAAATTATGATGGCATCCTCTGCTGCATTGCATATAAAGGATTTCTAGTGCAACCTACTAACTTGAATTACTAGGTTCAACATTGAGTTCAATAGATAGATGAAAATGGATTACTCAAATGTCATAAAATGTTGACACAATCTGATTTTGGTTTGATGCGATTCTTCTCCCCTTTAATAGCCTTTCAAGTGCTTTCATCATTTTATTACAATTGTTGCTAGCCACCTTCCCTCTTTCCGTGCGTTGCCCTTTTTGAAGAATTTTCTGGTCTGTTTTGTTTGTCTAACTGTAACCAAGATATAGAAGAGAATTGTAGTGTAGGTTTGATGCTGCATTGCTCATTTTGAAGAATAAAATTTTGTTTTGCTGTGTGTCAAAACATGAAACAAGAATAAAGCCATCAGAATCCGTGTTTTTGTTTCGCTTCTCGTCTGAAGCAAAGCCAAAGTTTTCTCTATCTTGCTTATGGAAACTAGAAATACTAATCTTCGCTTGCAAATGCATGCATTAAAGCATACTTAGTAGTATTTATTTATTTCAGCACTTGTGCCACCTTATGTTATCTTCACCGTACTATATCAGCTCATGATGTAATATGCCAAAGATAAATGTACATAAAAACAAAATATCAGGACGTAACTGTTGATTTAGGTGTATCCTCAACCCGACTAATATAGATCAGAACACCAAAGAGGTCAACAGCTTTACAAGTGTTGAACAGTTTTACAATAAACAGCAGCACATACACGTTGCGATACCCAGAAGCAGTAGAGGGAAAAGAAGCAAACTATCATTTACACATTGTGAACATATGAAACCTGCCGCTTAGAAAGCATGTGAAATGTCGTCTGGTATCATCTCATTGTGATTCTACAAGCAGCAACCACCGCTGGGAGGTGTCTGATGTTCCTGTTTCTGTTTCAAGATATTTCTCTTCACTGTTGATCCTTCTTCGAGCAGCCTCGGCACCTCCATTATCTGAGGAAAATGGGAAAAACGAGACAGTTTACTATCTGTAAATAAAACGAAACAGATACAACAAGTTTCTGGCCTTGATATGTCTTATTATCTCGGATAGTGATGCATGTAAACCTTCAATGCTAGTTCTGAGAAACATTGCTCAACATTTTCTCGAGTTCTGGCACTGCATTCCAAGAACAGACATCCAAGGTCTTTCGCAAGACTCATCCCTTCTTCCCTGCTCACAACTCGTTCAGATTCCTTTACGTGAAAAATAAGCACTTGGTTAGACAGAAAATAAGCAAGATAATCAAATGTGACAAAATTGTTTGAACAGACAATACAAACCAGCTGAGTGTGTCTTGCAGCAGAAGAATACAATTAGAATAGAATCATAGACATCCTATGTATAGGCTAATATATAGCCCTCTAGAAGCGTGATCTGTGTCTGTGCCTGTGCCCTATTGTGCAACACCAACTAGGGACGTGCTCGTTAAGAACATTGAGCTAAACTAGCGTACAATAGTGAATGGAATATGATAGCTATTTACATCAAAGTGGTAAAATAACATTTGTGTCTTGAATCATATTCCACGAGCATAAAAGAAGAAAACGGATAAAAAGGAGAGAGACAAGGATTAACCCTATCAACTTTATTCCCAACAAGCATCTTCAAGCAATCCTCATTGGTGGAGTATAGCTCCAGCTCCTTAGCCCATACATCAGATAAGTTTGTAAATGTATCTCTCCTTGTAACGTCATAAACTACAATGAGATGTTAACCAATTGAATTGGTGAGACATCAAAAGTCAAAACTAAAGATTTTCTACATAAGAATATTGAGAACAAGAGTCTGTAAGAACACTGAAGGCAACTATCTTTCTCTTTCAAATGAGAAGATAATGAAAACTTTCTCAATCAGAATTTTGCATTTGCTCCAACTTAAAAGTGCCAATTTCCAGAAGGGGTCATAGGAATGATTGACAGTAAAATAGTACTGGGTGTCATAGTTTGGGATTAAACTAGGAAAGACATGAAGAGTGGTGTGTAAAAAAAAAACCTGAAGAGTTCAGAGATACATTTATAATTTGGCCAAAACAGGTGCCTACACTTTGGTGAAAAAAATTCGGGCCATTTCCATTTCAATAACAGAACATCTTAATATTCTCAACCAGGTAAAACTCATTAAACTTTCTCGGTTCATTCATGGCTTACCAAGAATGATTCCATGAGCACCTCTATAATATGAGCTTGTTAGCGTCCTAAATCTTTCTTGTCCAGCTGCAAAAGACATAGTATATTCAGTGTTGAGAAGCAAAATGACAGAAGCATTGTCATAACACATCTTAATCATGGACTCAACATAACAGAAGCACGAGAATTACTTATAATTCCTTTTAAAATTGATTGAATAGAGCCAAGATTGCTACAAAGATATTACCTGTGTCCCAAATGGTAAGCTTCAGTTTCTTCCCACCAACAGTGAGAAACTTGATCTTAAAATCCACACCTAGATTGTCAATAAAAGGGTGACAACCAGAAAAACAGAAGTACACAACAGATATAATCATATGAGTAACTTGGAGACCTTTAATTTTTAAAAATTCAAAAAGCCACAAGGTCGGTTTGTTCTAACTTACTATATATTAAAAAACTGCTGTATTAATGAATAATGAGGGGCACTTAGTTGAACAACTTAATAATCCTAGTGTCCTATCCATGATTGCGGCTATCCATCCACATGTTAGTGGCTTAGAATTTCAAACATCTACCTCGACAACACCAAGGTTTGCATATTTTTTAATGCAGCATTTACATCATATATATTGCCTAATATTATTGTTAAGATATAAATCTCACCGGAGGTTGCATGAAAATGACAACACACAATGAGTAAAGTTAAAATAATTTGACTAAATTAAAATTGCTGGTTACTCATGCCAAGTTTACTCTACACCTGAAACAAGATACAAACAACAAGCCAACTGATCGACAATTCATGCCTAATTTAATCTAAAACTAGAATGCCAACAGCTCTTGAGCCAGTTTCTACGCTACCAAAATGGCTCCAACATCTACCTATCTACAACAAGTAAAAAACAATAACCGAAATCCACGCTTGCATCAACGTCGACGAATCATTCCAACAGTAATCACAAAAAACAAACAAATCCAGGATCAAATTCAACAAAAAAATTCGACGAAATTGAAATGAATTTGCATAAATCATAAATCTGACAGCTAAGAAACTGTTAGCTGTGCTCACAACTTGAATAGACCTCACGCGATGAATTTCGTAAATAATAGCGGAAAAATACCTACGGTAGGGGAAAGATCGTCGACTACGTTGGAAATGAAACTGACGAGCAGGCTGCTCTTGCCGACGGCGGAATCTCCGATGAGCAGGATCTTAAACGATAGATCATAGTTGCTCTGCCCCTGACCTGAACTCCCCATCGGAGCACGTCACTTTCTCTCTCTAGAAATGTACAGTTTCCTTCTCTCTCTAAATATGTAGACGATAAAGCAGATTTAAATATAACAGGAACTCTCTGTCCTTGTACCAATCGTGTAGGTGCTCAACAACCTCAACAGTGACACAATGCGCAATCAATTGGAGAGGGATGGAGAACTCAAAAGGCTAGGCTGATGAGGAGGAGCTTTTATGCCATCACTTTATCTCTCTAACAAGGATGCAAATTTGAAAGGTTACGTTTATTCCTCTCTCTTTTTTGATAGATTATTAGAATTAGATTCGATTCCCGTTTTTGCGAAATGAAACGCAACGTGGTTACTGTGACGGTTACCGTTACAGACAAAATGGCAATCTTGTAATTAAACGAAATAGTCGGGGGTGATATGTTAATAGTTGGAAGGTATGATGGATGGGCTCCATCTGCTTATATTTGGTATTGTTATTAGGGCTTTAATGGGCCTGCTTCAATTAATTTTTTAATACAATTAAAATCGATTGATGATACTAGCCAGAGGTACTTTATGTCGGTTTAAGGCTGTAAATCAGAATTAAATAAGTGAAATATTCAAAACAAAAATATGGTTGATGGTTAAGTCGATCGTTTTCACTTTCTTATGAGAGATAGCAATTGAATCATCGATATCGTATTTTAATCTAATGCTGGCCCAGATGAAGGCAGCTTCATTCTTTCTCAAAAGAGAACTGAAAAGGTAAGATAATAAACCCTAATCTGTGTAATCATAGTTTTTACGCATACTAATGATGGTTATGATTGCAATTGGGCATTTGTGCACGGTCTTCATGTGTACAGACTGGGCCCATATAAAACAAGCTGTATTATGTAACAAGAGAAGGCACAAAAGGACATTCTACAAGGAATTGGCGTTGAATCTGTGAAACGTGGAATTAATTATGGTGCATGCATCTCTCTCTTTCTTTGCAATACAATTACAAAGGGGGCACCTGACATACCATTACCATAGGCAATGTCACTATCTGCAACCCCATTTTCAGTGTCCATAGACCCAAATAAAATTCATGTTAGATCTTTCATTAGAACCATTTTGGAAGTATTCCACAATCACCGAAAATCATCATGTCGGAGGAAAATGAAACAAATTATCGCTAAACACCAATCACCCAAATAACAAATTTGAAACAATATGATACATAGAAAAATGGCCTTTGAAGAAGCCCCCTTTAAAAAACTTAGGCCCCTTCTCTTGGTGATAGAATGGAATGATGGAATTGAACGTGATTCCTATGCTCAATTGCTTGGTTCGATGGAATAATGGAAGGAATGGAATGACAATGCATAGAAATTGTCATTTTATTTCCTACCTTCATTTCATTCCATCCTAATTTTATTCCCTCATATCAAGACGGACTTTAGTACTTGGCTCACCTGCCTAGGGAGGGGAAAGATTGCTCTCTCCTGCTTAGTAATTAAAAATATACAACATACATGATAATCACATCTACCAAATCACCTAGGTAATACTGATTATGATCTACTAAACACAAGACAGGTGGCACAAATACCATTTTTTTTGTCCATGTTCACGGAAGGCATACATGACAAAAAGGTGAACAAGCACCAACTTAATATCTCAGGCCTGACATGTCAACAACTCTGACTCTCACCATCGTCAACTTTCTGTTTTACTTGCTTGGCCTCTGTCATAACACGCCCACTCAGTGGATCAATTGGGTGCATGTCTCGTTGCCCTCCTTTCCGTCCCATTGCTAGCATGGGTGGTGGGTGTAGGAATATTTATTCCTATATGTGACCTATGTAGAGATTGGTTTAATATTAAAGATCAAGTTCAAATGTATCAATTGGATTCTAACATGAAAGACGATACCGTGATGGATCGGTCTCGATTAAAGAGTTAGAATCGGGCGTATTGATAGCCCTCTTCTCTTGCCTTGAATAGATGATACATTATGTGTATATAAGTATGTAAATAAGGTGGAAAAGCTGTAGGAAATATGTGGATAAATCTGATGCAATTATGAAAAGATGTGAACGAACGGACACGACCTCTTCGGAATGGTTGTGTGTTTGCCTATAAATACATTCAGATTTTACAGCTTTTAAGACAACAATTCTCTACATATTCTATATACAAGAATAAAGAAAAGTCATATACATATAAGATTCTTCTCCATCGAAAGAATCGAGTAAAGGAAGGCCAAGAGACGATAACATCAACCGCAGCTTATAGGGGAAACATCAAACCGTGGAATACTACCCTACATCAAATTTAAGCTATGGATGGAGGTTGGTAAATCATCTCTTATGTGTTGTATGTGTTATGGTTGAATTACTACGAATCTAGGATATGATCCCGGTATAGAGATCAATAAAGAATGGCTAACAGTTGGTATCAGAGCCAACCTAGATTATGTTAATTCACCATATTAAGTGTTCAAAATTGAAATATGAATGTTTATGTTCATTTTTGATGTTATTTGGTTCCGCTGCGCATTGGGTGATTGTTTCATGGAATGTTGAAACATGAAAATCGAAGGGAGAATTCAGAATACAGAGAAAACGCCCGACCGGGCGATAATATGCCCGTCCCGGGCGTAAAGGAAGGCCAAGAGACGATAACATCAACCGCAGCTTGTAGGGGAAACATCAAACCGTGGAATACTACCCTACATCAAATTTAAGCTATGGATGGAGGTTGGTAAATCATCTCTTATGTGTTGTATGTGTTATGGTTGAATTACTACGAATCTAGGATATGATCCCGGTATAGAGATCAATAAAGAATGGCTAACAGTTGGTATCAGAGCCAACCTAGATTATGTTAATTCACCATATTAAGTATTCAAAATTGAAATATGAATGTTTATGTTCATTTTTTATGTTATTTGGTTCCGCTGCGCATTGGGTGATTGTTTCATGGAATGTTGAAACATGAAAACCGAAGGGAGAATTCAGAATACAGAGAAAACGCCCGACCGGGCGATAATATGCCCGGCCCGGGCGTTGTCAAAGAGTGCGTCGGTTGACAAACGCCCGACCGGGCGTTTAGACGGTATACAAACGCCCGACCAGGCAAACTTTCTGGAATCATCGATGCTAACGCCCGACCGGGCGTTTAGACGGTATACAAACGCCCGACCGGGCGAACTTTCTGGAATCATCGATGCTAACGCCCGACCGGGCGTTTAGATGGTATAAAAAACGCCCGATCGGGCGAACTCTCTGGACTCACCAATGACAATTCCGTACATGTTATTTTTTTAATCCTTTTAAGTTGCATATTGATGTTATATGACATGTTAATCACCAAAGTGGTCTTGTTATATGATATTATGATTATGGAAAAAGGATGTAAAGTTTTTATTTATTGATCATGATTAAAGGATGCTAAATGACATGAAAGTTGATTGGTCAATAACTTTATTATCTATATACTTGGAGATCACCCAAAGGTGGATCATTGTGTATAAGTTAATAAAACGAAAAGGATTAATTTTGTCTACAGTATCACATGTAATATGTATACCCAAAGGCAACATGTTTATTTGATATGTGTATGATACAATTGATCATTAAAGTATATTCTAGCATCGATGATAGTATGTGTGTTTAAGTATTGCCCAAAGGTTACTTGAATGCATGTTGTTTAAAGTTTATTACAGTTATCTGAATCGGTGTTTAAAGTTCAAAGCACTAATTGTAAGCATGTATAAATGTTGCAGCTTCGTCTAATATATATGCATCTGCAAACTCTGTCGTAAAGTTCAATGGGCAGAACTATGGTGAATGGTCAGAACAGATCCGGTTTTCACTGGGTGTTATGTCACTTGACCATGCCATACTTACGGAAGATGAGCCTGCAGCCATTACGGAAGAGAGCCCCGAAACGGACAAGTCTCGATATGAGACTTGGGAGCGCTCTAACAGGCTAAGTCTAAATCTTATGAGGATGACGATGGCAGAAAGTTTCAAGCCATCGATGCCTAAGACAGAGAGTGCAAGGGAGTTTATTAAAAAAATAAAGGAGTGCTCACAATCGGAATTGGCCGACAAGTCAATTGTGGGGAGCCTAATGAGTGAGCTCACTACAAGAAAGTTTGACTGGTCTAAGCCGATTCACGATCATGTTACACACATGTCAAACTTGGCAGCAAGGCTCACGACCTTAGGAATGGAGGTTCATGAACAGTTCTTGGTTCAATTCATCATAAACTCTCTTCCTATTGAATTTGGCCAGTTCCAGGTGAATTATAACACCATAAAAGATAAATGAGACCTTAAAGAGCTAAAGGCCATGTTAGTTCAAGAGGAAGGGAGACTAAAGAAGATGGGTGACCAAGTTGTGAATCTAATGGGTCATGGAGGAGCAAGCACCAGTAAGGTAAAGGCAAGTAAAAGGACAAACGTAAAGAGTCTTCTTTTCCTAAAGGCCCCGAAAAGAAGATCCAAAAGGAAAGGAAGTGTTTCTTCTGTAGAGAACCGGGACACTTCAAGAAGGATTGTCCAAAAAGGAAGGCATGGTTCGATAAGAAAGGTAAACATAATAGTTTCGTTTGCTTTGAGTCAAATCTTATTGAAGTGCCAAATAATACTTGGTGGTTAGATTCTGGTGCTACCACTCATGTGTCTCACATTGAACAGGGATTCAGTACGATCCAACCTATAAAAGGAAGTGAACAATACTTGTTCATGGGGAACAGGATGAAGGCACAAATTAAAGGCGTCGGGACCTATAGACTGATCTTGGACACGGGATGTCATATAGATCTTAAGGAATGTCTCTATGTACCAGATTGTGCTAGAAATCTTGTATCTGTTAGTAGGTTGGATAGATTAGGATTTAAAATCAAGTTTGTAAATAGTGTATTTACATTGTACAGAAATGATTACTTCTATGGAAGTGGTACTTTGTTTGATTCACTCTACGGTTTCAATCTTGATGCAAAGTTTTCTGAATCATTGTTTAATGTTGAAAGTAGAGGCATAAAACGTAGTGTGTCAAGTGAAAATTTGGCTTTCTTGTGGCATCAAAGACTAGGTCATATATCCAAGGAAAGGATGATGAGGCTGGTAAAGAATGATATTCTTCCTCAATTGGATTTTAGTGATCTAGACATGTGTATAGATTGCATAAAGGGGAAGCAAACTAAACACAGTAAAGAAACAAGCCACAAGAAGTTCTCAACTTCTTGAATTAATTCATACTGATATTTGTGGTCCATTTGATGCACCTTCGTGGGATGGTAGAAATTATTTTATCACTTTTATTGATGATTTCTCACGGTATGGTTACATATATCTATTACGTGAAAAGGCTGAATCCGTGAATGTCTTAAAGATATTCATAGATGAAGTAGAAAGGCAATTAGATAGAAAAGTTAAAGTGGTGAGATCAGATAGAGGTGGTGAATTCTACGGAAAATTTAATGAATCTGGACAATGTCCGGGTCCATTTGCAAAGTACCTCGAAAGCAAGGGCATTTGTGCACAATATACAATGCCCGGTACTCCGCAACAGAATGGTGTAGCGGAAAGGCGAAATCGTACTCTTTTGGATATGGTTAGATGCATGTTAAGTGGGTGTAATTTACCTCTTTCGTTGTGGATTTATGCATTAAAGACTGCAACGTATATGCTTAATCGGGTTCCTAGTAAGGCAGTTCCAAAGACACCTTTCGAACTGTGGACGGGAAGGAAACCGAGTTTAAGGCATTTACGTATTTGGGGTTGCCCCGCAGAAGTAAAGTTGTATAATCCGCATGAAAAGAAGCTGGATTTAAAAACGGTCAGTGGATTTTTCATTGGCTATCCAGATAAGTCGAAAGGATATACATTCTATTGTCCTAACCATAGTACGAGGATAGTTGAGACGGGTAATGCTAGGTTCATTGAAATTAGTGGGAGTGATGAACCTCGTAAAGTGGACTTTAATGAAGTTCAAAAAAAGGTTGTTCATCCACCTTTTGTTGCATCTAAGATTGTTGTTCCTATTGAACAACATGAAGTGCATAACCCACCAATTGAGATTGAAGATGAACCAGTCATAATTCAAGAACGGAATGATGAACCAATAGAACCTTTAAGACGATCAGTAAGGGAACGACGATCGGCCATATCGGATGACTATGTGGTATATTCCGTTGAAAGTGAATGTGACTTGAGCATTGATAAAGATCCTATCTCATTCCAACAAGCCATGGAAAGTGACAATTCTGAAAATTGGTTAAATGCAACAAAGGATGAGATGAAATCCATGAGAGATAACAATGTTTGGGACTTAGTAGAATTGTCTACGGGTTTTAAAGCCATTGGTTGTAAATGGATCTTTAAAACAAAACGTGATTCGAAAGGTAACATTGAAAGGTACAAGGCTCGCCTTGTTGCCAAAGGATTCACTCAAAAGGATGGCATTGACTACAAAGAAACCTTCTCTCCAGTTTCAAAGAAGGATTCTTTAAGAGTTGTATTGGCTTTGGTGGCTCATTATGACTTGGAGCTTCACCAAATGGATGTAAAGACGGTCTTTCTTAATGGAGTACTAGAAGAAGAGGTATACATGAAACAACCCGAAGGATTCATGATAGAAGGGCAAGAAGGCTTAGTATGTAAGTTGAGAAAGTCAATATATGGACTCAAACAAGCTTCCAGACAATGGTATATAAAGTTTAATGATATCATTGTTTCATATGGCTTTGTAGAGATCATCGTTGATAGATGTATCTACATTAAAATCAGTGGGAGCAAGTTTATCATATTAGTCCTATATGTTGATGATATTTTGCTAGCCGCAAATGACATGGGTTTACTACATGATGTAAAGAAGTATCTCTCTTTAAACTTTGAAATGAAGGATATGGGTGAGGCATCTTATGTGATCGGAATAGAGATATTCCGGGATAGATCACAAGGATTGTTAAGTCTGTCTCAGAAAGGCTATATCAATAAAGTTTTAGAGAGATATAGAATGGATAAATGCTCCGCAGGAATTGCTCCAATTCAGAAGGGAGACAAGTTTAGCTTAATGCAATGTCCGAAAAATGAATTGGAGCGTAAGGAAATGGAAAAGATTCCCTATGCATCAGTGGTTGGGAGTTTGAACTATGTTCAAACATGTACACGACCAGATATCACCTTCGCGGTTGGTATGTTGGGTCGTTATCAAAGTAATCCCGGTATGGACCACTGGAAGGCTGCAAAGAAGGTTCTCAGGTACTTGCAAGGCACCAAAGAACACATGCTTACCTATAGGAGATCCGATCATCTAGAGGTGGTTGGATATTCAGATTCAGATTATGCCGGATGCGTTGATACAAGAAAATCGACGTTTGGATACTTGTTCCTTTTAGCCGATGGAGCAATATCATGGAAAAGTGGAAAGCAGTCTGTCATTGCTACTTCTACTATGGAGGCAGAGTTTGTGGCATGCTTTGAAGCCACAGTTCACGGATTGTGGCTACGGAACTTTGTTTCGGGACTTGGAATTGTCGACACCATAGCCAAGCCGCTGAAAATTTATTGTGATAATTCCGCAGCTGTCTTCTTCTCAAAGAACGATAAGTACTCGAAGGGTGCTAAGCACATGGAGTTGAAATACTTATCGGTTAAAGAAGAAGTGCAGAAACAAAGGGTGTATTTTGAGCACATAAGAACGGATATGATGGTAGCGGATCCGTTAACTAAAGGACTATCACCCAGTATGTTTATTGGCCATGTAGAGCGTATGGGTATTATAGACAAAGCATTGCTATTTTAGTTGTGGACTCATGTATTGTGTAAACACTTTTGTGAATTCAATAAAAGTTGTGTTTCTGCTTGTTTATATGTTATCATTAAAAGTTGTATACAATATAGTTGTTTAGATAGCATATGTTGTATTGAGAATTAAAGTACATCTCAATGAAAGGTTTATTCATATAAAGTTAGAATTGATTTGTGATACATGGAAGGAATCATGTCGACTAAATGAGTGTGTAACCGCCATGATCCAATTGAATCTAACTTTATAGGTATTTAACGGATATATGAACTTGGTTGTAAAGTGCGCAGAAAGGTTATTAAATCATTGAGAGCTACAAAGGTCAAGTGGGAGAATGTAGGAATATTTATTCCTATATGTGACCTATGTAGAGATTGGTTTAATATTAAATATCAAGTTCAAATGTATCAATTGGATTCTAACATGAAAGACGATACCGTGATGGATCGGTCTCGATTAAAGAGTTAGAATCGGACGTATTGATAGCCCTCTTCTCTTGCCTTGAATAGATGATACATTATGTGTATATAAGTATGTAAATAAGGTGGAAAAGCTGTAGGAAATATGTGGATAAATCTGATGCAATTATGAAAAGATGTGAACGAACGGACACGACCCTTCGGAATGGTTGTGTGTTTGCCTATAAATACATTCAGATTTTACAGCTTTTAAGACAACAATTCTCTACATATTCTATATACAAGAATAAAGAAAAGTCATATACATATAAGATTCTTCTCCATCGAAAGAATCGAGTAAAGGAAGGCCAAGAGACGATAACATCAACCGCATCTTATAGGGGAAACATCAAACCGTGGAATACTACCCTACATCAAATTTAAGCTATGGATGGAGGTTGGTAAATCATCTCTTATGTGTTGTATGTGTTATGGTTGAATTACTACGAATCTAGGATATGATCCCGGTATAGAGATCAATAAAGAATGGCTAACAGTGGGGGTAATAAGCCTGCTCGAAATAGAAGGCGCTGAACAGGATCAGATGGCTGTGCACCAACAGAAAGCCAATACCTGTATGGTGATTGGAGACATCACGATATCGTAATATTCGTGCATTTTAGCAAACATATACTCTTTTACTGTCTGTGGAAGCTTGAACAAATCCAAAAAGCTATGATGTTAACACCAATACTAAATGTCATAACTAACAGTGTTTTGCGAGACGTGATGTTAATAGGTCAAGGCACGGAACATGGACAAGAGGGATATCCATAAAAAATGGAGAAGTTTATTCACACAGGCCACAGCTGCCTAACCATAACTGGAGAGTATCACATCTTCTAGCACTAGCTAGCCAAAATTCGATTGTTGGCAACATTTTGTGACAAAATACTACTAGTAGTACAATTTTGGGTAGTTTGAGATTCTCCTACAGTTTATCTAGTATTGAAAAAATCAAAATGCATGTAGCCAGAAGATTCTTAAAAGATAAACAAGTTTGAAAGGAACTACTCCTACTAAACATTATTATGATATCAATTGTTCTTCATAATACTTAAACAGATAGATGTGGAAAAGAATGACAACAAGTTACTATACTTTGAAGCCACTTACTTCACTCTGTCAAAGTTAACTCCCATTCTTTTGCCGCCATCTTGACCTGCAAATCAAAGATGATTAGCCTTTTCTAGATAGAACTGAAGCTTCAATCAGCTCTGCGGCATAGAATCTGAGGACGAGAATCGCAAATAATATTTGTCGAATCAAAATACAATGTATTTCAAGTACGGGGATTCAACACAAGATATGAAGCAGTGCACTAACATGCGTAATCAATAACACATCGAAATTCTAGGGTTACCATTTACCAGGTAGGAGGTTATAGTAGCCC
This sequence comes from Salvia splendens, assembly GCF_004379255.2. Lineage (NCBI taxonomy): Eukaryota > Viridiplantae > Streptophyta > Magnoliopsida > Lamiales > Lamiaceae > Salvia > Salvia splendens. Next base: position 31,763,331 of record NC_056033.1, on the reverse strand, counting down.
AAGACTTCCAAATGCTTGCCGTCTCTCGGAGATCGGCTATCTGCAGCCATCAATCTGTAGAATGGCTTGCTCCGACATCCAAATCTCGACAGCCTCAATCGTACTGCCATCTTTCACTGCGTGCGAGAGTGAATTCCACAGGGGAACCTCAAAACAGGGTTTCCGGAATACTGCAAATTTAACTAATCGAAACCAGAGACGAGCAATCTCTAGTCTCTACCGATCTAACTTTCGTTGCTGTGTAATCGGATATTTGGGCTTGTTTGTTAGGCCCATAAAATGCGTATTAATCGGGCCCATTCTTAAATAATAGTTTAACATACAGTTATCTCTCTCATCTCTTCCATTCCGCGCAGATTTACACAGAAATGGACCGGGAGTGGGGTTCGAAGCCGGGAAGCGGAGGCGCCGCCACCGCTCAGAATGAGGCTATCGACCGAAGGGAGCGGCTCCGCCGACTTGCCCTCGAAACCATTGATTTGGCCAAAGATCCCTATTTCATGCGCAATCACCTTGGAAGGTAAAAACCCTAGAATTTAGCGCCTAAGTGCTTTCTTCTTTTGCTTCGCGTTCTTTGAAGTGATCTTTTTGCAGCTACGAGTGTAAGCTCTGCTTGACCTTGCACAACAATGAGGGGAATTACTTGGCGCACACACAGGGAAAGCGTCACCAGACCAACTTGGCTAAGCGAGCAGCTCGCGAAGCCAAAGAAGCTCCGGCCCAGCCGCAACCTCATAAGCGCAAGGTCAATCTGAAGAAAGTTGGTAAATGATCAATCCATTTGCTTTTCTTCAACGTTTTAATTTGTTGATGAATTGCTGTTTTCAGTATTGCTTCATTTGGCCTAGGCTTTTCTAATTGTTTTTTCGTAGGAGTATTATTTTTGTCCCCATCATTCAAATGCTTTGATTGTAGAATATCTGTTTTATTGAAAATTGATCATGCATTTAGATATCGAGATTCCTTTGTCATTAAACAATGTGCTAAAATGAAGTTAGCCTGATATAACTTCTTAATAGTATAAAAGTAACATTTGAGAAATTAACTACTCCGTAATGTTGTTGGAGTTCAGATTACATTTTTTAGAATTCGCATAATGATTAAAACTGTTGACAATTTGTTGTTAAGTTACTGAAGCATAATAGTGCATAGGTGTTTGATATTGTTTGATGTTTGTGTTTGGTTGTTGTTTCTGTCCTTGGTCATTCTATTAGTGATGTAGTTTTGTATTCATGTTTAATTTATGGCTAAGTAATTATTCAGTTTTCCCTTCATACATCCTACTTCTATGTAGTTAAGACCTGTTCTTGCTGTGGCAGTTAAAATTGGTCGGCCTGGATATCGTGTGACCAAACAATTTGACCCAGAGACCAAACAGAGGTCACTGCTTTTCCAGGTTTGCATTATGTGCTTCTTGTATGTTTTATCATGCAAATCAAAATGTCCATGCTTAATATTCTAGTAGAATCAGTGTTCACATATGTAACAAGTGTTTTCTTCCTTTTTTGTGCTCTTCTGGTTTGTTTTGAAAGTTTGTTGTAAGTGCACCTACTTGTTGCAGCTTATTACCACAATTTCATTCTTGTATAGCCTCAGCATGGGGCATAGGATGCCAAAAAACCCATAAGAGTTTAGTATTGACATCAATTTCTGCTTCTTAGTATGTCACATTTTGACATTGACAGCCAGAAATTAAGTAATGTACTTTCTGAAGAATTTCGATGATTTGCTCATTCCAGATAGAATATCCTGAGATCGAGGACAATGCAAAGCCAAGACATCGCTTTATGTCATCCTTTGAGCAGGTACCTTCTTTCGCTGCAGCTAGCCTTGTACATCAGATATTGAGTACCAGTGACTTGTACTGATTCTCATGTTGCTCAAATTCTTTTTATCAATGCATTTCATTTATATTCACGCTGCTCTGGATGAAATTGCAGAAAGTTCAGCCGTTCGATAAAAGATATCAATACCTGTTGTTTGCTGCTGAACCATATGAAATTATAGCTTTCAAGGTGATAATCCATTCCCACTCTAAATGCAGCATATATGCATATAGTCAATTACTTATTCTGGTAAGCTCATCCCTTGATGTTTATCTTTTAGGTTCCGAGTATAGAGATTGACAAGTCAACCCCCAAATTCTTCTCCCACTGGGATCCAGACTCAAAGATGTTCACGGTATGCACCCCTTCTTTTAAAAGTGTACATATCATGGTATAAATGATACAACACACCTAGTGACCTAGCTTGGTCCTAGGTTAACTGATGAAGGCTGCACATCACTGGTATCTTACACTTGAGAATCTTATACATTAATCATGTTTTCTTTATGGAATGTTTGAATGTGCAGTTGCAGTTGTACTTTAAGACGAAACCACCAGAGGCAAATAAACCTCAGCCTCCTCCTGCAGCTAATGGTACTTTGCCGCCGCCACCTCCTCCACAAGGACCCCCTCCAGCACCACCAACTGGTAATCCTCCTAGGCCTCCAATGCCTGGATCCTTACCTCCTCCTCCTCCTCCTCTAACCAATGGGCCGAGGCCTATGCCTCCTGGTGGAAATCTGCCCGCCCCACCTCCCCCCCCTGTTGGCAGTGGTCATATGGCAAATTTTACCCCTGGTGCACAAATGGGAAGGCCTCCTATGCCACCACCTCAAGGTTTCCCTGGGCAGCAAATGCAGGGTCCTGGAATGTACCAACCCCCTCCTCCTAACATGGGTTGAACCCTCAAATCTGCAACACATTCTGTGTGATTGACGTTATATGACAGAAATCTTCTGGTGTAAGGTGGTTTCATTTATACAACAGAAACCTACGATGGTGGACAGTGGTCATCTTGGATGCAATACTAGCGTGGAGTGGGTGCAATAGAGATTGAATTGAAGGAATTGTTTTCTGTTGCGAGTATGATTGCAGTTTGATTTCTGCGTCTTTGAAGGATTTTTGTAAGAAACCTTCTTGTGAGGATAGATATGGTCCATGTATCAATATAAGACCTTATAGCCTCATTATCTCCTCTCTTTTTCTTTACCTATTTTTCTTCACCTCTTTTTATGTACTAATTTTTTTATTAAAACTCGTGCCACAATAAATGAGACTTTTTTTTAGACAGATAGAGCATCAAATTATATGATACATCCACTGCCAAGCTGCTGGGATTGCGCAAATTAAATTCAAGTGTTTATTGCTAAGGAAATTCGTAGAATACAATAACAAAATTACAGAGTTTATGCATGGACTCGGAACACAGTCGATCAGCTCTGCTCAACCTATTACATACAAATAGCACAAGATCCACAAATATTCAGCCAGCAAAAATGGATTCCACTGGCAGCTTTTTCATGGTTTATGGTTGGAAAAACTGGCTGTCTTCATTGGCCAAAATGACAATAAGATCACTTGGGTGTTCTATCCTGGGACACCATTCGATGGAAACACCTTTTGGATGAATTCCAGAAAGCGTTCTGAGTAGAATTTCGGGTCAACTGCAGAGATCTTCACCGAATCAAACTGCACGGATTTGTAGGCATGTTCTATCTTTTTAGTTATATTGTACTCTTGCAGGATATCGATAATGCCCAAATATAAGACCACGTCATAAACCTCCTGAAACGTTTCCCTAGCATCATCCCCATGAAGTTTCTCAGCTCTTGCTGGCATATTCACCCCAAGTTGGATCTGGAGCCTGTTAAAAAAATCTTAGTACGACAGAGAAATGCTGCACGGAAAAATGTTGGTCCAGTCGTTTGTACAAGTATAAGAGGCTTGCGTATCTTGTTATTGTGGTTTCAATGGTAAGACTATAGTTCTATCATCCAGAGTCAGAGACAGACTTCCATGGTATGAGAATACCTACCTACCTATGATTAAAACTCCATTTAACTCCAGTTATACCTTTTCAAACAGCTTTGAACAGAGAAGATATCTCCCACAATCCCTCTTAATTCAATGATTGTTTAAGATGACGTTCAGTAAAATCTGGAAAAGTGTGATATGATTCATCATTTCATCCTAGAGGAACCTCACATGTATAGCCTCCCCACCTCATTGAGATAGTGAAACTAACCTCTCTATACTCATGGACCTTAATGAATTGCCTCTACTAAAGAGATCTAGTCTAGTAATAAGCTTTCAAATTTAAAACAATTAGTGAAGATTAAAATACTAAAACGTTCAAGTTACGTGGTATTTACCTTGCTGTTCCCGGAAGGAGAAGATCTACTTCCTCATCCCCAGTTGAGGATGATGCACGCAGTCGGCTGCCTCTAATATGTGGTCCCGTAACCACACTACTGTCGTCAGAACTGCGTGGGACCAAAACAAGGCCTTGTGGTGATATTTCATCCTCCATGGACTCTTGAGGTTTTTTATCAGCATCAAAAGGGAGAACATCATCAGAAACTTGGAAAGTTAGAAGTCGAATACGTATTATGTTTTTGGCATGGATATTAGAATATTGGCATGCTGTGGCCTATGCAAGGCAGTTTCCTACTTTAATTTACTCATTGCAAGAAGTGGAAAATCAAATACTAATGCCACTGTCCATTTGAAGATGTACACAAGTTCATTACACTCCAGATCTGATGAGTAGTTTTTTGAACAGGCCAAACTTACCATCTTCAGCGACGATCCCCAATGCATCCACAGAGATGCGCTGGCTATAAGACATTAGAGAGCGTAGATGTTGTGGTGCTCGATAATGAACTCCGAGTAACAGGCTGTAATCCATTATGTCCTCTGATTCCAAGAATTTGCTGTCTATTTTGATCTGCCTGCATGTAGATGAACCAAAGAGCAGAACTACTGTGTTATCAAGTAAGCCAGGTAAGTTCATTCTATTATCACATAGAAAAAGAACAAAACTGACCATGAAAAACACACCAAATACGAGCAACATGCCGAGTCAAAACAAAACTAAGGTCTTTTAATCTCTAAACAGCTGAGAATTAGTCTCTGTTACACTGAATACAATAAAATAAATAAATGGCCAAGAAAGTTGGATTTGGGATCAAAATTTGATTGGATGGTGCGTATTAATTTTCAGGGAAAAAATATTTTATTGGAAAGCAATGATAAGCCAAATCACTAGGACCTAAATGGTAAAATCTTGGTGATGACATTTTGAAGAAAAGTTGAATATCCATATCTACAGATATCAAAGATGGACTTCCATTATAACAACAAAGGCTAGAAACTATGAATGTTATTAATAAGTGAAGTCATAGCATGGAAATAGAGGAAAACCAAGAAAAAGGATAAATTCCCACTTACTCTAGAAGTGCATCTCGCCAAGTTGGTTCCAAATAGAAGGAGTAGTTCAAATCCAGATCTTTAAGTATAGTATTCTCATCAATTTCAACTTTGTCAGCAGATCGCCCCAATGAAGAACCTTTAAGATCAAATCTTCGATGGATTCGTAACTCCGTGCAGAACATATTCCCCATTACAACAAAGCGAAACTGCAAATCGGTAAGGAGGTTTGGCATAACAATGAGAGAGTAAAGCAAGTTGATTATGCAAAACCAACACAGACATAATTGCCTGAAGAAAGCGTTGCAGAAGAATAGATTTTATCATTGGTGCTTATAGTGCAACCACAATGTGCAAGAGGCCTGTAGTTACTGGGCCATCAATTCACCAACAGTTATACATAATACATATGAATTGGGGATAAGACCTTGAAGACTTAAACAGAAGAGAGGCCCAAATTATCTCACCTTTCCCGTTTTAAACAGAATGTCATTGATATCATAAACACATGTTATCCCTGAATTGGAGAATTAAAGGACAAATTGGTGATCTATACAAACATTTTGGATCCATCATTGCATAGGTAGTTTCTATGGTAATAACCGAGCACGATATTTAACTGTAAGTCAAGTGAAGCAGAAATAGTGATTTCAACGTTACTATCAATAAGCAGAGGAGGTAATTTCCATTGTAGGTGTATTTCTGCTGCTTTTATTATTTTATATAAATATTAGAGAGGTTTCATTATTGGATGAGGTTATTGGAACATCTGCTAAGCTTGGAAAAATCTGAGTTATTCTGAGTATAATCATACAGGAGTTTGATATTAGAAAAGAAAAAGATGTCATGATGGGATACTAGTCACACAAAGAAATTTGTCATAATCTCCCTTACCTTTTGACCACTAGAAGGTTTAATCCTGTGAAGACCAAAAAACTTTGTTATGAGAGTATTATCATATCTGCGCACATGATCATGATAGTTTGGAAGCATCCGCAGCAGAACCTACAAGTGAGATCATTGGTCATAAATTCATAATAGCTCTAGCAGAAGAATACAATATGAGTTAATATGATCACACACAAAGGACGAGCTAATTTGAAGGCTTATAAAATTTCTTCACTCTTCTCTCTTTCTTTAGCTCCACAATTTCCTTGTAGATATTTCTAGCATTCTCATTTCTACATCTCTTTATTGAATAATTTTATTTATATCTTCCATCCTTATTTTAATTACTTCAATCATCTATCAGGGTAATATTATAGTCTAAAAGCAGACTTTCAGTTGAATGAAGTCATCCTATCCTGTGATATCAGTTCTTACACATCTCTCTACCCACGGGCGGATCTACTATGGGGTTGCAGTGGTCTTCAGTCAAGTGCAACCCCCAAACCGTTCATGATACTCATATACTCCCTCCTTCCCATAATAGATATCATACTTTCCTTTTTAGTTTGTCCCACAAAACATGCCAAATTTCCTTTTTTTGGAAAAAAGCTCCCTCTCACATTAATATAAATATACTATTTTCTATCTTCATCTAACATACAAAACATTTCCTAAAATCCCGTGCCATTAACCAAGTATGTCTCGAGCAAATAAATCAGATAATACCTAAATATTTTTGTTCTTAATTTATTATTGAAGTCTTGCAGGCACAACTTAGGTGAATATAGAAACATTCTGATATGTAAATAATTTAATGAAGCTTATTTTCCAGACCACCAATCAGCCTCTTTGGAACCAAACAAAATAGTAATAACGAAAATTGGAAATGCAGTTTGTAGCATTCAGACAATGCAATATAAGTTAGGTATAAAGAAGTTCAAAGCAAGACAGTAAGAGGTTTTCGGATCAGATATTGAACCTTAACTTCAGACTTCCGTAGTGTTTTGATCATAAAACGATCATCTTGAGACAGGAAAAAAACACTGCCACTCTTCCCCGGAGATGAAAGTTCTCTTAGGGCATCATTTCCACAGATTGACATCATGTAGTCAGCAGCATCAATTCCAAACAACTCTCGCAGGTTCCTGTAAAGGAAATGGAGAACATTGATGGGAACAAAACCAAAGTAAAAGGAGAAAATTAACAGTAAGCCAGTAGGAGACCCTATTAATTGTTTCAGTTAAAGCGACACATAAATCCATTTATATACTACTATAAATGATAAGAAACCACATGAGGGCACAAAGATGTGAAACAGAGGCATGAAATGACGAAACGTAAAAATTAGAAGACTTCACTAATCTCACAAGTATCCATAACATGAAAATTGGCATCCAACAGCTGATAAGATGAAAAGGATGTGATGCTCCAGGACAAACCTGAAAACCATAGGGCAATAGTCTTTCCACTTGAAATCCTCAGACTGATGCGAAGGTGTCAACTGTGAGCCTTCTTTAGGAAAATTCATCCAAAAGCTGGCACGAGGACCAAAATCAGTAGTCCTGACTTCTCGCCTTTGTATGGGGGTAATTTTACCCACAGTATATCTGACCATATTATGACAGCTTTTAAGTACTGATTTATGAAACAGATCAAGAAAATATCAGACATAGTAAGGAGACATAAATGATAGTTGTATCTGAGGTACACTACCAGAAATCAGTTATGGTCAACAAATGAAATCTGAAAAACAATCAGTTCTCCTATCAACCAAACTTCATAGGCCTGAAAAAATATCTCTAAGAATTAATAGTTACAGAACTCCATATGATAGAACAATAATTGGCTTTATGATAATGCAAGAATGAGATCTGCGCTTAATCTTATTTTGATGGCTTTGGTGATTCCATGCATAGATGCAGATGCAACTTTGGATGATCTTAAAAAATTTAGAAAAATGCTAAAAAAGCCATCAGGTATGACATACTGTATATGTTATTCCTGGAAAGCCTAATAGATTTTTACTGTGGTGTTTTAGAAGTGGAATAGTAAATTCGCAAAACAATAACTTGCTTTGAGTTATGGGTGGCACAAAGCCACGGTTCTTTCAACTCTGTACATGCTATAGAAAACTGGGATCATATGGAAAGATAAAATGAATTTTTTAAAAAATAAATAAACAACAATAGGTAGAGGGAACTTAGGTAGGAGTAGCAAAGTCATCTTTCAACGTAAACAACTACATTATTTTACTGCATAATCATGAAGATCAAAGGGTGAATTGTGAAATCAATTAAAGCATTCTACATCACTTGAACAAAAATGCTGTTATGACCAGGAGAAAATAAATGGAGTTGGCAGACATTTATAGATAAAATACAAGAGTAATCTGCTGTTAATATATATTCTTACCTAATTCCGAGCTGCAAACTTAACATCAAATCATAACTCCTATGGCCTTTGATAATTTGTTCGCCTGGCCTCTTTATATCTCTTGCAAGTTTCTTTTGCCGCCTATTTGCTCTTCTTGAGGTTGGTGAAAAGCGGTTGTTTAATACAATTTCAGTGATCAGTACCCCTTGCATGTATTCTCTTTCCAGTATTGGAGAAGTCAAGTCTTCATCTTCTTCACCTCCCAGAATGCTATCAGAGACACTCGATGATCTCACATGCCCTAAAACTTTCTCAATGGATACCTCAAGGCTCCAACGCCTTTCAAGGGACACATTTGAGGTGTGAGATTGTTCAAGTTGTAGTAGGCCTCCCTTGGAGAGTTTATCAGATGCATTTTCAACAGAAGCTCGGTTCGAACCAACCTTAGCATCTCCCACATCTGTTGCCATTTCATGTTGAATATGGGAAACCTGATTCTGCTTTCTATGGTCGGGTAGCAGTCCTTTTTTTCTCAAAGCATTGAGATACAACTGCTGACTAGCTGGAAGCTTCCTGCCATTTGGATAAAATGTACCTTTCCCATCCTTCAGCCCCCGTGTCCAAGTTCCAACATAGCAACCACCATCAACCCATGTGTATACTCCAAACCCATGCATCATACCATTCAACCAATTGCCTTCATATGAATCACCATTAATCCAAGTGAGAGTTCCCTTACCGGACATTTTGCCCCCTTTCATATTTCCCGAATACACATTTCTGTTGGCCCAAGTGTACTTCCCAGGTCCTTCTGGGGAACCCTGGATCCATGATCCTTCAAACACATCTCGGTTTGGGAAATCTTGATACCCCAAACCATGCTTTAAATTCAACCGCCACCGACCCTTGTAGGTCATTTTGTCAGGTCTAGTATATGTTCCATTACCGTTCATATAGCCACCTGAAAACTCACCTTCATAGATGGCCCCAGATGGCCATTGAAGTTTTCCATGCCCATGCCTCATCCCACTTCTCCACTCACCCTCATATTTACAACCATCGGACCAGACATAATCCCCTGACCCCTCCGGCACATTGCCACGCAGCAATCCAGAATAAGACTCTCCATTGCCCAATAAGATCTTTCCAGCTCGGAAGCTGAAAGTTTCTAACGAAGAACGAGAAACCTCTCCATTCGATTCATTTATACAGCTTTTCTCATTAGATATTGAGGAATCAAGTGACTTTGTCCGGTTCGATATAGAGAGTCCTCTTTCAACATTACTCGCAGTGGCCACAGGGCCAGACATGCATAATGCTCGAGAGTTTCAGCTGTCAAACGCTCTCGTGAGCTCCTGAAAAGGAATGCACTTCAAAACATCTTCCGAAAAGAGTCACTTTCTTTCATACAGATAGGCGTTTCATAAAATAAAATGAGTTTAGCACACCAACTTCTCAAACACTCGGCCAATGTAATTGAAAACAAAGTAGTAGATTGGAAGACTACACAGAGAAACAAAAAACAGATCCCACCCAAATTCAAATTTCTTAGTCTAATTTCTCAATCCTAAACATATCAGAATATCAATGATAACAAAAGCAAAAGATTCCTATTTATAAACTTGATCTAGCAAAGGTAATTGACTCACTGCCAAATAATTCAATTCGAACCAATATGCACTAACTGGATTGAAAGGAGGGGGAAAACTTAAGAGGTATGATTAAACCACAAAAAACAATAGTAAAAAACAAAGTAAGAACAATAAAAAAGAATCCCCAAAAAATCGTACTGGTACTGCGGTTTTAGCTTTTCAGCTGCTGCGCTCAAACTCCTCTCTCTTCTTCCTGCGAAGTTTGAGCCAAATTAACTCATACATACGTTGACCTCCATAAACCAATCTTCAACATATAATACTGTACGATAATAAGATCGAAAATACTGTTTTTTAAAAAAAACAAAGCAAAAATTAAAAAGAAAACCCCAAAATCTTGACTTCAAAACAAAACAAACTAGTCAACATACACAAGAATCGGAGGAGGGAAAAGATAACAATGAGAATCGAAATAAAAAACAAAAAAAAAACAAAACTAACCTTTAATGCAGCGGAAGAGAGAGAATAATGATGAGAGTTGAGCAGCAATTGTGTTTCCTAATTCTGTTAAATTGCAGGCAGCTGAACTCTTTTTGGATTGGATTCGATCCTGCTATAGAAGAAAAATAAAAATTTTCGAATCCCAATAAGCGCAGTAAACTGAAATGACTTAAAACTGCAAATTGCTTTGTGGACATTAAACTAACGTTAATATCTTATCACGTCAACCACCATCTCTTGTGTATGTATATTGTACTATTATTTCTAGTAATTTTTTTTATTTTTTACTCAATGGTCAATTTTATGGTCCATATGTCTCTATCAAATTTGTTCAATTTTTGGTTCCAGTTTATTAGTCATGCGTGCCACCTCAATTTTGTTTTAGGTCATTTAATTTAAATTCATATGTTTTTTTCATGCTTTAATCCATTTCATTTTTTCAAAAGTTTCCGTTGGGTCTAGGATGGAAATTTCGACACATTGACGTAGTACTAAATTGTACCCCATGAAGTAGATAAAGTGTGCAACTTAATTTATTACTACCTCCGTATTTGAAAAATAGAAATATTTGAAACGACACGAGTTTTAATGCACAATAAGTAAAATAAGAGAGAAGAATTAGGGCTGGATAAAAATACCGAAATACCGAAATACCACCCTTACCGTATCGAAAAAATACCAAAAATACCGGATTTTCGGTGTACCACAATTTTCGGTAAGGTATCATACCTTACCGATTTATTTCGGTACGGTAACGGTATGAATTTTCATATACCGGGGTATACCGAAAATACGGTATATACCGTAATTTTAAGTATATACCGAAAATATGATATATACCATAATTTTCGGTGTATACCGATATCAATATATGTCAAATTATATCAAGTAAATTCATACTTTACCACACAAATAAATATTTACATGTAGAAATCAAATATTGCCTCATTATAGTTGTCGGGTAATCATGTAAATATAAAAATCAAATAAACTCAATTAGGAAAACTTGATATCGTTGAATCAATTAGTTTCAAACAAATATAAGATTTTAGTTAAATTAGTTCCAAACAAATATCGTTGAACGTTGTGTGATTGCTTGGAGTTTAATTGTTACAGTTTTTTATTGAATATGTTTGAGTTTGATTAAATTTCATGTTTTCTAAGTATTTTTGAAATTTTATTTTCATTTGTGTTTGTATTTAGAATTATTTACAAAATAATGATATTTTGGTATGTTGTACTGTAGTCCGATATACCGTAAAACTCTGGTATACCGCAAAAGTACGGTATACCGAATTTATATATGACATACTGAAAATAAGGTATGGTATCGATATTGAAATTTGTCATACCGAAAATAAGGTATACCGAAATTTTTGGTAAGGTAAAGGTATGATTTTTTCTCATACCGAATTTTCGGTAAGGTATACGGTATGATGGTTTCGGTAAGGTATACCGTACCTACCCACCCCTAAGAAGAATTGGTTAAATAATAGAGAGAGAAAAAATGAGTAAAGTAAGAGAGAGGAAGAGAAAAAGTAGTGAAAATAGAGTTAGTGAATTGTGAGGTCCACTTCCTAAAATAAAATTTTTTAAAAGTTTATATTTTTAAGAGACGGTCCAAAGTGGAAATAGTTTCTATTATTAAAATATAGAGGTAGTATAGTATTATATGAGATCTATGCATAGCCCCATCTATCACTGCAACTTTCAACACACCACGAAAATCATATATGAACACGCGTGAAATTAATGGATTTGGATCATGTATTATTGGATTTGTATCCTTATCAGTTTGACCTATTAGAAACCCGATAATTTTGAGTTGGATTAAATTTTGTTAAAGGAGCTTGCTAAAAAGATAATAATATTATTCACTCCGTCCCAGAGATGTCACACTTTCCTTTTTAGTTTGTCCCACAAAAGATGTCACATTTACTCTTTTGGAAAAAGTTTCTTCTCACATTAATTATAAAATTATATTTTCTCTCACCACTTAACACACAAAATAGCATCTCCTAAACTCTTGTGTCAACTCCCAAGTGTGACATTATTATGAGACGAAGGGAGTATTGTTTAAAAAAATAATACTTTAGTTAATTCTTTAGAGTTTGTGCAAATCAAGTTTAAATCATGTAAATGGAGTTTTTATTATATAAATTAGGTTAAAAATCAGATTTAGTCGTGTGGTATTATTTCATGTTTAGTAGTGTAATAATATTATAGTTTAAAAAATCAGATTTAACTTCGTAAAAATTTACCCCTGGCCCCTGTCTGCATGAGATCTGGACTCGGTTTTTCTACTACTTTTTCCAAATTTAAGTGTATTATGTCAAGTTTGAAACGAATATTTCAAATTAGCATTTACATCGTGCCATTGTAACTTAGCAACAATCAATCACAACTGTAATGTGATTTTTAAATGCACCACTGTGGTACTAATTCAATAGATGATCATATTTACATGTAATATTCAGGAATATCCTTCACCATCTTCTCAATTTGATCAACTGGCCTAAATATTTTTTTGTTCTTGAAGGAAAAGTTGCATTATTTTTGCAATAATTAATAGTATGATTTGCGTAGATTTAAACTAAAATAAATTTTGTTGATTCAAATATTAACTACATGTACAATTTGAAATGTATGTTTACCCATGGATTTAATTCCTTAGAGCATCCACAACCGTGCTCTTGCCAGCGGCACGGTTGTGGGCCCGGCCCCACTTTTTCTGCCTACTCTCTGGCAAGAGCACAACACCCATAACTGTGCTCTTCCGCAAGGACGAGCACAATTAATTTAAAATTCAATTAAACAATAACATTTCCATAATAATAAAATTCATTAAAAAAACCTAAATAAAATTACAAATGACAAATAAAATAAAAACAACATAATTAAAAGCCTAAAAATTAAAAATTACATAATTAAAACACTAAAAATTAAAAAAACCACTACTCGTTGCCGAATTTCATCCACATGTGGTTGATTAGGTCTTCTTGTAACTGAATGTGGGTTCGGGTATCGCGCATTGTGTGCCTTGTCTCGATCCTCTGGCCAACCGTCGTATGCTCACCTCGGCGTGGGGGAGACCTCGCTGTTGAGCTTCCGGCTTCATCCTCGTCGTAGAAGCTAGCCGCCCTCGGCCCTTCGTCAGCTATAATCATGTTGTGTAAGATAATACACGTGAACATGATGTCGGTGATATTATTCACGTACCACAGCCGAGCCGGGGCCTTCACAATGTTGAATCGGGCTTGAAGGACCCCGAAGGCTCTTTCGACGTCTTTCCGCGCGGACTCTTGACGCTGCGCAAAAAGAACCCGTCTCGGGTCGTGCGGGTTGTTGAGCGTCTTCACGAACGTCGACCACCTTGGGTAGATACCATCGGCGAGATAGTAACCCATGTGGTATGTATTTCCGTTGATGGTGAAGTCGATCGCCGGTGCTACACCATTCATCACATCATTGAAGAGTGGTGAAGAATAGAGCACGTTCAAGTCGTTGTTGGCTCCGGCAACGCCGAAATATGCATGCCAAATCCATAGGCGGTAGTCGGCGACTGCCTCAAGGATAAGTGTTGGGCCGTCGCCTTTGTGACCGCTTAAGTGTTGCCCCCTCCAAGCATTCGGGCAATTCTTCCACCTCCAATGCATGTAGTCAATGCTGCCAAGCATTCCGGGAAAGCCATGGACTGATTCGTGAAGACGAAGCAACCGTTGGCAATCATCGGTGCTGGGTGCCTGAAGGAATTCATCCCCAAAAGCTGAACGAACGCCCTCGCAAAAATTCTTTAGACAAAGGATTTGACTCAACTTTATTTTACCCAAATAATACCCGCAAGTGTACGGGGTTATCGTAGCAAATAGCAAGCAAGAGTATATCGTATCCCACAGAGACAATTAAGTGTAAACCTAAGTACCACGAACAAACTTCAACTAATATCCAGACAATCAGGAATTTTGGTTTTGAAACTAACAACTACTGAAAACATGTAAATGCAGAGATTAAATTAGAACAAATAAACAAGAGATATGCAGAATTCAATGATCCGATGCACAACTCATAGCTTAACCCAATTAAAACCAATTTACCATTTAAAGTCTCTAGAATTGTTGAATCAATCACAATTGTAGATTAAACCCCCTTCCTAGGTGAGAAATCTGTAGATTAGGTGTAATAAGTGAAGTCCCCTTCTAAATCTTAGACCTAACTCCCAAAAGTTTGATTAGATTAATGATCCCACTCAGAATCTCAACTCTCCCGAGTTTTATTGAATAAAGATGTGAATTATTCCTCTTTCAAGATTAATTATTTCATCTCCCGATTACTCTAAGAAACCCTACACTCCCAATTGGTGATCAAGCAATTGATAGGAAAAAGCACAAGAATAATTCAAACAATTGCAAGAGCAAGATAAAAATGAAATCAATTGGATTAAAACTATGAATCAATGCATCTTCACCAAGAATTCCACATAAAGGGTTTAGTTACTCATGTTCATGGCGGAAATCAGACAAAAACTAAGAAAAACAAGAGAAACCATGATACGAATTACAATTGGCGGAGGAATCGAAGCTTGAATCTTCAATCTTCTTCCAAGAGTTCTTCAGAGAGAAGGAACGTGTGTTTTGCGGCTGGTAGAGAATGCTTTTTCGTTGCCCTAGCTTCTCTCTCTTATTCATCCCTTCAGAAAAATCGCGTCTGAGCTAAAAAACGTTAGTCAGACGGACCCGACCGGGTGGAATTTTTGCACATAAAATTCACCCGGTCGGGTAGAAGTCTCTGGACTCTTTATGAACAAAATTGTCCACCCGGCCGGATGGAATTATTGCACATAAAATTCACCCGGCCAGGTAGCTCCTGGCAGTCCGCGCAGCTTTCGTAGATCGGTCGTATCTCTCTCATCCGAACTTCGATTGGGGCGTGTGAGGTACCCACGCGAAGCTCTTTCGATGATGAAGACAATGGTACTCTCAAAATAGGATTTGGACCCCATATTGATAGGCAGATTAACGTTTGAAGCAGACCATAGTCAATGCTTGGCTCATTTTGACCCTTTTTAACCTATTTTAACTTCAAACACTGGATAAACTCATCAAAGCACCTTTATAGTGAAATATGGACGTAAACTCAAGTAATATGCATTTAAACACCAATTATCATCACGTTTAACGCCCAATAAAATAGTTAAAATACGAGTTTGTCAGGATTCCAGTGGACTCACCGATATGCAAATACTCGTCGAAGATGTCGGCCGTTTGCCCAGTAGCGAGTTGTCGGATGGCACACGTACACTTCTGCAACGACGTGATACTTTGCCGGCCGGCTGCATCTGGACCTGTTTGGAAGAATTCAACACGTGCGGACAATGTGTTGACAATTCGCATGAACAAGCGCTTTGACATGCGAAAACGGCGCCTGAAGTAATCTGCCGGAAACCGCGGCTGGTCGGCAAAGTAGTCGGCAACGAGCCTTTCGTGGGCTCCCTCCCGGTCACGATGGATGTAGCGGCGATTTGATCTAGTTCTTTGAGGAGGAGGAGCGGAGGTATTCGCCGCGACATATTCTTCGTAAGCGGCACGATGTTGTTCGTAGTAGTTTTATTCTTCGCGCTCCGCTTCCGCCATAATATGAGTGAAATCCATTTGAGGTTTTGAGTGAGAGATGAATGTGTTGATAGTTTGTATGAGAATTATGAATGAGAGATGATTTGATGTGATAAATGGATGATGAATGTGTGTATTTATAGATGATTTTGGGGAAAAAAATAAAAAAAAATCAAAAAAATTCAGAAAAACGGGCAAAAAAAGGACATATTTTTGGGATTTGGAAAATAATTTTTTTTATTTTTTATCATTATTTAAAATTAATTAACGAATTTTTAAAAAAATTATTCAAAGGCAACGGCTATGCCGTTGCCCAATCGTGTGCCACCACGTCGACTGCTCGCTGGCACGGCGCGAGCCCAGCGGCGGCGAGCCTCGTCCTCGCCGCTGGCACAGACGGCGGCCTTCTTCCCCACCACCTTTGCAGATGCTCTTATCATATAAATACAATAGCTACATACCTATTTTATGCGTAAAGCATTATCAAAATGTAAAAATAAATGAATTTTTTCCTCTATTTCTTTTAATTATTTTTTATAGACAAATGAATATAAATTTAAAGCCAGCATTACAATGGACTCGAATTCAAGATTGTAGTCTCCAAGATTATCACACTACTACTAGGCCAATTGCCAATTCGGACACAATGTGAACCTCTACTTAAAAATATGACGGGAGGTTTGTGAGTTATGTCAATAAATGATAGTTATAGAAGAAGCGTTGCCAAAAGGGAGCATAAAATAAACAATAAAATAAAATAATTGAAGGCCAATGAAATGAGAAGCCAGGCATTAAATTGCAAATGGAAAGTGAGAACATTATTGTTGGCCCTGTGAGGTAGGGTTTAGAAAGGGGGTTTAAGTATATTATATTTTCAATTTTAGCATGTTTTAGAAAACATCTTATATTTTATAAGTTCATAAAATACTGCTAATTTTCAGTGTTTTTCATAAAATGCTCTGTTATTTGAAATTTGGTCACGAAAAACTTATTCATCTCACTAGATTCCCCAAAATATCCTCAAGTGTGTCTGTGCACGCACACGAGCGTAGACATTTTTTTTATAGAAGTATATTTTATGAATAATATTAAGAGTCTAATACTTTGAAAGACGATGACATTTTCACAAATATTATGAAATTGGGTAAATTAATTTTAATGTTACCTTTATGTAAAAATTCGACCTCACACTCTAGCGAGATTAGTGTACATTTTTTCATTTGAGTGTACATTTTTTCATCACCGAATTTCGTAAAACGCAATATTTTATAGAAATGTGAAAGTTGGGGATATTTTATAAATTACTGTGAAATTGAGAAATTTTCTAAAAAATTGTAACGGTTCAGTTTATTTGTATGGTAAAAAATATTAATACTCCAGATAAACATCACTAATAAGGCTGTGAGAAAATAATCCGAAATATAAAATTATATTCAAAATAAACTGCCGATAATAAATTTTTTATATTTAAATTACATCTTCAAAATTGATTCAAACACGCATTAATTTGGGAGTTGTTTGCACTTTATTTTTCTAATGATAAGGTTACGTACTAAGTTTGAATATTTTCGTAGGTAGGGGCCAATTCAACATTTCAACTAGGCTAAATATGGTGCTGTTAGACGACAAATGTAGAGTTTATTGATTAAAAAAAATAAGATTTATGGATCACGGTTGGCTCCCTATTCTAAAATTAAAACTTCTTCAATATTTTGAATCTGTCAAGGTCCACTTAATTACGCTTTAAAATTTATGAAAAAATATACTAAAATTATTTAACTTTTCCAAGGCCATTTTTTCTTTTAATGTTAAAATCAAATAAGATAACTCATTTAAAAAGACATTGTAATCCCACATATATTAGAGCATCAGCAATGGCGGATGTCCTGCCGGACGTCGGACCGGTGTGCCGGAAGTTCGCGTCGGACGTCCGCCATTAGGCACGGATCGACGGATGTGAGGTATCCGCGGCCTTCCGACGACGTCCGTCGGGACGTCCGCCATTGCGGTTTCCTGACGGACGTCCCCAATTTTGAATTTTTTTTAAAACTCTATATATAAGGCTCGTTGAACTTCATTTCATTCGCACCACTTGTTTTAACGAGTCTCTCTCTCTCTCTCTACGTTTCTATCAGTATATTATCTAAAATGGCTAGTGGTGGTGGTAGTGGTAGTGGTCGGGATGCTGATGATGTATGCCGGCAAATTAACGAAGCGGTGCGGGACTATACGTCCCGGGAGATAAATCGCCTGATACAAGTGACCTTGCAGCAGCAGCCGGCGGTACCTCGCCCCATCCATCGTTGAGCTATAGTACCCCGGGACCACATCGGTGCACACCGTCGGTTGTATGAGGACTACTTCGCCCCGAAGCCGCGGTATGGGGATAACATGTTCCGGCGACGTTTTAGGATGCATCGTCCGCTATTTATGCGTATCGTGAGCGCTTTAGAGCGTCGATACGAGTATTTCAGGATCAGGGAGGATGCGGTTGGTAAACCCGGTCACACGCCCATACAGAAGTGCACTGCCGCAATCAGGTAGTTGGCATACGGAGGCACGACCGACATGTTCGACGAGTACCTCCACATCGGCGAGTCGACTGCCCGCGAATGTCTGCAGTATTTTTGTGAGGGAGTTAAGGAGATATTCGGGGATAGGTATCTTCGGAAGCCTACCACCGATGACTGTCAGGCTCTGATGGATATGCACGGGAGTCAGCACAGGTTTCCGGGAATGTTGGGCAGCATAGATTGTACTATGTATTGGGATTGGAAGAACTGCCCCGCCGCTTGGAAAGGGGTGTACACTACCGGCTTCAAAGGAAATAATCCCACGATAATCCTCGAAGCGGTAGCTGACTACCGGCTGTGGATTTGACATGCGTGTTTTGGAGTAGCCGGGTCGAACAATGACATCAACGTCCTCCAGTCGTAGCCCTCCAGTCGTAGCCCCTTTTCAACGAGCAGTGCATAGGCGTTGGTCCGGCCGTCAGTTTTGTCGCCAAAGGCAACCGACACAATATGGGCTACTATTTGGCAGATGGGATATACCCTATGTGGCCCGTCTTTGTGAAGACGATCAGATGCCCAGTAGAAGACAAGAAGATCTACTTTGCGCAACGTCAGGAGGCATTGCGCAAGGATGTGGAGCGGGCATTTGGTGTCCTACAGGCTCGATGGGCGGCAGTGAAGGGTCCATCACGACTGTGGTATATTGATAGCATTGTTGATGTCATGTACGCATGTATTATCATGCACAACATGATTGTCAAATATGAGGGTCCAGCACTGACTGATAGGACCAATGACGATGTTGATGCTGCTGGTCCAAGCCACGGCGTGACCACTGCCAATGTACGTATGAGGATACCCCATGGAGAGGCCGATCAGGTCCGTGCATTTGCAGACATGCGCCAAAAAGATGCACATATTCGACTCTAGAACGATATAATTGAAGAGCTATGGACGCGGATGGGTGCATGTTGAATTTATAATGTAATTTGTTTTGATTTTTTTTGTTGAACTATACTTTTTTTATTTAATGAAATTATCATTGCACTTTTTTCGTCCGTATTCGCGTCGAAATTTTAATTCCGTAAATGGTTTAATTTGGTGAATTGGTGAATTTTTATTATTGTGGATGTCCGCCGGGATGTCCGCCGGGATGTCCGCCATTGTACAGTGGGAGGTCCTTATGACGTGGCAGTGCAGTGGGAGGTACTTATGACGTGGCAGAAGGTGTTTTTGGGAAGTCCGTCGGGACATCCGCATCATTGCGGATGCTCTTAGTAAAGAAATTGTAATCCCACATATATTAGTAGTACATAATATTCTACCATGCATACATAATACTCTATTATACATTCAGTTTATTAATTAAAACAGTAATAAGTTCTAGATAATCCAAGGCCTCTCAAATTTTCAAATAGGTACGTTGTGGCCCACATTTCAGATGTATGTTGGTTTAGAAAGTTTATAAACTTTTTTATCGGTTTGTTCAATTCATTACCCAACTAATATCCGTACTCTTCAATAGTACAATATTATTTTGTATTTGTATGGCTCGGTGCTGTAATTGTCACAGTCGGTGGAATATTTATAGTAGCGTATACTCTCTCTTTCTTCATAATTGAGTCATTTTTCCATTTTGAAAAGTTCCCTATAATTGAGTCATTTTTCTATATAGTAATTTTTTTCTCTTTCTTACTTTACTCTCTCCTACTTTATTCTCTCTACTCTATTCACTTTCTACTTTATTCTCTCTACTTTTTTTCCTCTCTTACTTTTTTATCTATTTATTTAACACATTCAACGTTTATTTCTTAAACTCCGTGCAGAAAAGTTTTACTTCAACTATGAAGAACGGATGAAGTACTTCTATTATAAATCTAATAGAAAATGCAATAATAATTAGATCAAGAGATAAGAACTTTATGTACAAGTAGATAAGTACTAGTTTACTAGTTGCCTTCAAATGGCCTAGCTAGATATGTAAAAATGAAAATATCTTAAAGAGGAACGATATGCTACGTATTTTGTGTAAATGTTTTATGTAAGTACTGTTTCTATGTGACGTGCATTTAGTGTTATTAGTTTAGATTTATATATTTAGTTTGATTCCATTACATTAAAAATTGTTATTGATGTTTTTAATTTCACAAAATTCATAAAAGTCAAAGCTCGATTTGCTCATTTTCTCTATAATTTTAAATAAATTAATAAAATAGCAAATAAATCCTAGATTTTTATTAATTTTGTGAAACTAAAATTTTCAATAACATTTTTTAATGTAATAGAATCAAACTTAATGTATAAATTAAAACAAACAACGTTAAACATGCGTCAAACGAGAGTGGTGTTCACATAAATTATGTAGTATATTATTCCTCTATGGGTAATATTTTCTAAAATGTAGTATATCTAAACTTTAAATGTAGGATTTGAATTTATAAAATATTAATGAATTTATGTTAGTTTTGTCCTCAAATGTAGGATTTGAATTTATAAAATATTAATGAATATATATGTTAGTTTTGTCCTCAAGAGATTCAGAAGTAAAATAAAAAATGGAGAAAAATCTAAAATATGATTAATGATAAATCTAAAAAGTGACGATATTATATTTTAGTTGTGGAACCGATGTAAAGATCATTTTACAAAGACCTAATTTGAAGTTCTTTCTAATTTCTATATAATTTAACAAAAAAAAGAGTAAAACCGGTTCATTCGACCTTAAGGCACGTAAAATATGTGATGAAAAGTTGATAGAGAAATTAACACGACTAGAATAAAAGCAAAGTATAAAGGTCAGGAAGTGTGTAGTACTCCCTCCGATCCATAGTAGTGGTATTTCTTTTCGGTATGGAGACTGAGAAAAATTGTGTTAAGTGAGTTAAGTAAAGTAAGAATAAGGTAGGAAATGAAAAAAAGTAGAGAGATGAAGAGAGAATAAAGTAAGAGGGGGTAAAATAAATAAGAATAAATGTGTTTACTTTTACTAAAAAAAGGAAATGACTTCACTACTATGGAACATACTAAAATGATAAAATGACTTCACTACTATGGAACGGATAGAGTAGTTGTAGATTATTTGGTTTGGAGAGAGTCCAAATTTAGGATGATTGATATCGTGATCGTGGTTATGGCAATGGCACTAACCAGTGGCGGATCCAGGAATTTATATTCGGGGTGCGAGTCATATGATAAATCATTATATAACATATCAAAAATAAAAACTAATACTAAAAGCAATATATTTTGAAATATACAAATTTTAGAGTCATACATTTCAAAATACAAAAATAAACTACATTATATCTAATTCATTTTTCGACAAGCTTCATTTCTTCAAAACGAGCCCTCCTAATTGTATCTCGCTCATTTGGAGGATATTTCATTATATCGGTTCTTCTAATAGGACCATGATGAAGTTTTTCGATATCATAAATCAATTCTTCCTCATGTAATGGCACACTAGCATCTGAAGGAGATACAATACCAATTGAATTTGAAGCCGGAGAGCTTGAAGGTGGAGAGCTTGAAAGTGGAGTGCTTGAAGCCGGAGAGCTTGAAGGTAGAGAGCTTGAAGCCGGAGAGCTTGAACTATCATGAGTTTTTCTCCTTTTGGACATAAATTGTCGAAGATCGGATTGTTTTCTCATCACTTTTTATTTTATTTCCTGCACACGATGTCATTACAAAATTTGTCAAAATAAATATTGACCATTCAATTCTAATGTTGTGCATTCACAACAATTATAACTAGACATAAAAAAACAACTTATCATAGAAGTCAGAAGATCAAATTTTTAAAATTGAAACACAATAATTTAGAATCCAAAACAACAATTAAGCTATTTAAAATTAAATACTTGTGCATTTAATACTCTATAATCCCTAAAATAATACATAATTGAGAATTTCTCATCCACAAATAATTGGAAGCACGGCTGTTTTCAATTCACCCCAATTCCAAGACAGTAAGAGAGAGTCATAAAGTGTAAAACATTATTCTATTTTGCACAAGCTACCAAAATCCCTAAATTATTTAATGACCTAAACTTTTACACCTAAATTCCTAATCACTCACATTTTCAACAAAGAACAAAGTGTATGATGAAAATTGAGGCGGCAAGTCACGAAAGAAGGCAAGAAACCGGAGTTGGAGAGCGGTAGTCGGCGGCGGAAGAAGGCAAGAAGCAGAAGCAGTCGGCGGTTTTCAATTGGGGATGGCAATAGGTTTGTTATTTTTATTGCGTTCTGTAAAAAATGCTTTGAATTAAAATTGAGTTTTACCACTTTTTGATTTATTAAATGTATTTTATTTCTTTTCCAGTATTTATTGGAGGAATAGCCAAATATGGATTAGGGGGACATTAGCTTTTGGCCGCGTAATTTTTGGAGTAACCAAATAGGGGAACATTATACATATATTATTAATATAAACTCAAAATTTGTATTTAAATACTCCCTCCGTCCCCTAATAGGAGTCGTTGTTTGACCGGGCACGAGTTTTAAGAAATGTAAAGAAAAGTTGGTTGAAAAAGTTAGTGGAATGTGAGACCCTCTTTTTATATTAATTTTATATTAAAATGTGAGTGGAGTGAGTTAGTGAAATGTGAGACCTACTACCATTTATGGTAAAAATGAAGAGTGACTCTTAATGGGGGACGGCCAAAAAAGGAAATTAACGACTCTTATTCGGGGACGGAGGAAGTATATAATACTACTAAAAAATAATTTTTTTGGGTATACTCGTACCCCTTTGTCCCTACTCCCTCCGCCACTGGCACTAACACAGACAAAGACAGCCTTTACATTTTATTTTATTTTATTTTTTTTTTTTTAAGACAGCCTTTACATTTGTCACCTCATACTTTCTGCTTTTTCTCATCGTAATCTTTAACTAATTCCTCCTTTTCATCACCATCAATTTCCAATATATTATTTCATCACCATCAATTTCCAATATATTATTTCATAACAGATCATGCTTAGGCAAATAAACATTAGATTATGTATATTCGTATATATACAAAGGATTGTGGAGCCAACGCCATTTCATAAAAACAGTTTATGTGTTTGTTTACAGACGTAAACACAATTTTAGATATATGTAGAGGTGCCCACGGTTTCCGGTTCCGGCAGTTAACCGCCGAACTGGAACCGTGACAATTTTTACGAACCGGAACCGTCGTATTTGGAACCGTGAGCCAGTTCCGGTTCAAGATTTTACGAACCGAAACCGTCACCGAACCACCGGTTCCGGACGGTTCCGAGCCGCCGGTTAACCGACGGTTTCAAGGTTCCGGCGAGGTATCTGAGGCGTCAGCCGTTGGTAGCTTTTTCAGGCGGTTTTTTGACCGGAACAGGTGGTTTTTTTTACCGGAACCGGCAAAAACCGGCGGTTAACCGTGAAACCGGCGATTCCGCCGGTTTTACCCCAAAACCGCCGGTTTCGGCCGATTTTCAAATTTTTTTAAATTCTGATTTTGAATTCAAATTGATCCATTTCCCCCCCCTCCCCCCATTTTTGAGATCTCCGGCGATCGGATCTACTAGCTTTTCGAATTGAGTGTCGCCTTTGGGTGGTGGCGCCGCCCGCAGCCTCTTGCATTTTCTCTTCTCACTTCCTACACTGGATATAGCTAAGATTGAACAATAAAAGAAGGATTATGAAGGGAATGGTGGTTTGAAAATGTGAAGAAGGTGAGTGTAGTTCAGAATCGATTGAATTTAAGTAATGAAACGACTGTATTTATGGTGAGAGAGATGAGAGGGGAATCGGTAATGTACCTTTTTAAAATGACCGTTGATAAAAAAAATCAATTTAACCTGCGGTTATAACCGGAACCGACGGTTTGGATTTGACTATTTGATTTGGATTTATGAGACAAGGCAACACTGGTAAAACGTAAAAGCAACCTTACGTATCTATTCTTGGGAACTGATCGGTTATCGAGAGTTTCCGATACTCTCGATAATGGCTAAGGTGATTTTCGCTGTTCCCGCTTCCACCGTCGTCGTTGAGTAAGCTTTTAGAGTCGGCGGTTGTGTCCTAGACGATAAAAGGAGCAATCTCTCCGCCAAAAACATGGAAGCCACTATGTTACCTGATGATTGGACAAAGGCGGACATGAGAGCACAAGAGCAGGATTTCGACTTCCGTGTAGAGAGTGATGGTGAAGACTTTTCCACCGATGACGAGGTCGGAAGCGAGGGCGCTCAACAATATCAATGACCGGGGGGGGTGAATGACGAGCACGGCCGATCAAAAAGGTAAGCAATGTAAGAGAACTACTTGGGCTTTGATTCCTCAATAAAATTATGGATACGTAGGCAACTCAACTTAAATTTGAAAAGTTTAACTTTGAAAGTTTAAGTTGAGCTCAAACCCTTTTCAATTTTTTCCTTTTTCCCCCCATTTCATATTTTTTATTTATGTTCCGACGACACTTGTAAATTATATCACATTGTTGTATACTTGTATATGTATTGTAAATTGTAATGTGTCGTTGTCCTTTACAACTCAAATTCAATAAAATTGATATGATTTTCTTCTTATTCGTCTTATTTCAAAATTAATTATCCATTGTCTTATTCCAATTTATTGTATAAGTCCAAATTTCAAATTACATAGCAAAAAAAATGCCAAAACCGAACCGGAACCGTGAGAACCGTCTGAAAACCGGCGGTTCGGAACCGGAACTGCCAGTTTTCGAACCGGAACCGTGAAATAGCCTCACAGTTCGGTTCCGCTTCCACCTTTCTCAAAACCGGAACCGCCGGTTTACGAAGCGTGGGCACCTCTAGATATATGGAATAAAGTCAGAGAATAACTCTCGGAGGCAGTTAGGTAAGGAATAAAATTTCAATTCACGAGAAGTTAACATATGTCAGATCATGCCAGTAGGGGTGTCGAAACGGGTACCCGGGGGTACCTGCACCCGATTTTGGCCCAAAAGTTAGTCCCGATACCCGTCCCGCAGTTAGTCGGGTATCCCGCACCCGACACCACTGGTACCTGACCCGAAACATTTTTTTTTGAAATCTTATTTTTTAAATATTATTTGTATATTTTAGATGCTTTTTTAAAAATACTACTTGCTGAATGTAATAGTCTCACTTGAAACTTTTTTTTATTATTTAATTTTGTTGACAATTGAGATCAAGCCATGTAATCTTTGATTCTTTGTCTTCGTCTATTTCTAATTTTTAAGTTAAAATTCTTAATCTTTTATAATGTTACACTTATACATCTAAATTCAAGAATAAATAAGGAATTAGATGATTAAATAATCATATGAGCTGAACAAATGCTCATTTGAATAAATTTTAAGAATAATTGAGAACTTATATTTTAAATTTTTTTTGAAATATCTGCTTTAAATAATCATATGAGCTAATCCAAATACCACTTGGATATCGGGTATTTTCGGGACTATCGGGATTACCCCGATACCCGCAAAACCCAAAATTATTATACCTGACCCCGCCCCGTTTCCCGATTCCGGTGGGTATCGGGTCGGGTTCGGGATTATTCATTACCCGCTACCCGTTTCGACACCCCTACATGCCAGACATGAAAGTACGTAATATAATAATAATAATAATAATAATAATAATAATAATAATAATAATAATAATAATAATAATAATAATAATAATAATAATAATAATAATAATAATAATAATAATAATGATGATGATGATGATGACGACGACGACACGAACTCACACATACAAATTACTAGTAACTCTCTAAAAATGGACAAATATAGACAATTTTATTTCAAAAGAGATGTCCATCGTTAATAGTAATAATTTTAGTAGCGGAGCAGTACTTCGTCCGTTCCATGTTAATAGAGTTATTTTTCTATTTTGAAAAGTTCCAAGTTAATTATTCCGTCATTTTTGGCAAAAAGTAATTATTCATTTTACTTTATTCTCTCTTAATCTCTATTACTTTATTCTCTCTTACTTTTTTACTATCCGTTGAACATACTATTCTTAAATTATGTGCCGAAAAAGTGCCACTATTAATACGGAATGGAGGGAGTACTAAATATTGTCAGTTCCAATAAGAAAATGAATAAAATAAAAAAGAATTTAAAAAAATACTAATAAGAATTTTGAATATATAATCCACAAAAAGAGCATCTCTTCATACCGACTCTGGTGTCATAATCAGATAATAGAAGCACACAATTCCAACTAGGGTTTTGTCCGGCAGCCGCCGACCACCACCGCCTCCTAATTTTTATTTCAAAAATTTCTGCTTTTTTAATTGATGTTTATGCTTTATTTAGTTGGGATGACCCTTTCCTGCCACTTATTAGAATTTCATATGCCACATGCATATTTTAGGTTTGTGGCATGATTAATTTGGTGTAAAAACCAACCTAAAACTAAATGGATATTTGTTTACTAAAACCAGATGCTAGAAACGCAATCCAAGATGTTATTACATATTCCCTTCGTCCTATAAGAATATGCACGATTTTCTTTTTAATCCGTCCTACATGTACTTTCTAATTTTGGAAACTCTTTTCTCTTGGGACCAATCTCCACTAAGAGCATCCGCATCGACATCTCGATGTGGGCTCGGACTCGTCTCAGCGAGACGAGCCAGCATCGAGATAGCGATGCGCCCTCACGTCGCGTCGCTAGGCGAGCTGGCGAGCCTCGATGAAGCTGGCGAGCTCTGACACGAGGCGTGACGCCCACTTGTCCGTCCGCGAGTGGGCGTCGTCATGCTGACGCAATAAATAATTTTTTTAAAAAAAAACGATTTTTCAAAAAAAAAAAATTTAAATTAAAATTTTAAAACGGTAATATTAAAATTAAAATTGTAATTTTCTTTTATTTAATGAAGTGTTTTTTTATTAATTGAATTTGTTGGAAATAAAAATAAAAAATGAAATTGAATGAATAGTTAAGGGATGAGATGGTTAAGAGAGGATTGCAGGTGTTGTCTCTTAGTTAAGAGATGTGGTAAAAAGTGCAGTGGTGGTGCCTATGAATAGTTAAGGGATGAGACGATATTGAGACAGAGATGTGGATAACCTAACAATACTTTATTTACTTTTTCTCTCTATCTCTTTCTTATTTTATCAATTTTGCATTAAAATCCGTGTCGAACCCAAAGTTTATATTCTTTGGGAACGGAGGGAGTACTATTAATCTATAATAAACAAAAGATTATTATCTTCATTTTATTTTTTACTACCGTCTACTGTTGAAGTTGTTACGAATTATTGGTACATAGTCAAAGCAACAGTAGGTAGGACGAAATTCATACATTGAATTTAAACTCAGAAGCACCTATATCTGGTATATTCCATAGTTTTATTTGATTAAAGATGTTGTTTATTCAAAATGAAATAATAGTAAGAATTATGGAAAATGGCAAACAATTCCGGGAGTTGGGACAATTGAGAAATATAAAAGTCACGATAAATTTCATCAAAAATTGTAATTGTATGATGACGATTGAGAAATATAAAAAGTTTAACTAGAAGTCAAACAAAAGTTATGATTTAAATAATATTTTTTTTTAATTTTTATCTCATAATATGAATTTATTTGAATAAACTTGGAAATAATATGACAAACTTCGCATCGACTTGAGCTAATAATCATTCATCACGTAAATATTTTAGCCTCCGAGTTTAAAGTCTTTGAGGATAGTTCTATATATGTAAGGGCGGGCGCAGAAAATAGTTATAATAGGACTATACATTCTAAATTTTGTATGAAATGGAGTAATAATTTACTTATATTTTATTATCTAGATAGGGGCTTTTGCATATCAATTTACACAAAATACTAACAAAATCATAATATTATACAGCTAAAAAAAATAGTTTGATAACCGATTTGATTTTTTTTAAATAAAAAATAAGTGTAGAACTTAAACAGCAGTTCACATTAGAAGAAGTATCTGAAATCCAACTATGTGATAGTTAAAATAAAGTTTGCTGACTTATTACCGACCTTTCTGAATATTTTTTTCTCCAGTTCACTTAGAAGTAGGATCTCTATCCACAGTTATAATGTGATGAATAGTGCCATGGCATGACCTATGATAAACTAAAAAAAAGAAAAATCATGAGTTAGACTCCCATTAGCATTAATATTTTATACTAGTATATTATAAAATTTCACAATTTTCAGAAAAGAATTGTTATAAGAAGATCCAAAATTGATATCAATGTCACCCAAAAAATTAATTACAGCGATGCCAAAATTTCAAATACTGATGTATGCTATTAGCTCTTTTTGAACAAGTCTAGGAAAAATATACTAGTAATAAGTAAGTACTAGCTCTTAAAAGGGCTAAAATTGGGTAACGGAATTTTCTTGTTCCAACCATATAAAACAAACTGAACTAAAATTATTAATATGCTAAAGCAAAATGCGAAATGACATCAATTAGAAGTAAACATCCTCCTCGATAAAAATACATTATATTCGCTATTATAAAAACCACATGTATTTTTATATATTACTCCCTCCGTTCCATAGTAATGGAGGTGTTTTTTTTCGGCACGGAGATTGAGAAAATTGTGTTAGGTGAGTTAAGTAAGAGGAGAATAAAGTGGAAAATGAAAAATGTACAGAGATAAAGAGAGAATAAAGTAAGAGAGAGTAAAGTAGGTGTGGAGAAATGTGTTGACTTTTACTAAAAAGGTAAATGACTCTACTATTATGGAACGTACCAAAATGGCAAAATAACTCTATTACTATGAAATTGAGGAAGTATCTTTTACGAAGTTGTAAATTAATAATTAGTGCTTTGCAGCTTTAACACTAATTAACCTAGGGTTTCAATCACAGATAGTTTATTACTTTAGCAAAATTATTTTTTTTTATCTTACATCATGTCAATTTTTCTGATCAAATAATCTTTGCCCGCATTTTTGCAATATTAATTTACTAGGCTGGTATTTGAATATAGTCTCTCTCTATTATCTTTTTGGCATTCTCTCCTGTACTTATAATAAAAGCCAATTGTGTAAAAGCCAATTTTGTGTGTTAGTTTAGTGATAGAATGATTAATATCATATGCCCAATTTTTAGAGTTCGAGTTCAGTCCACCATGAACCGTGATGCAGCCTTTGAAGAATATAATAAAAATCAAGTTAATCGTCATATTTTCTGTTATTGGGCCTTAGCAAAGTAAGATTGACCTAAATTGTTTCTGAATTCAAATGATTAATGTCGGGCCTATACTAAGCACAATATTAGCCCACAACTTTAATTTATTGTTATATTGAAGTTTTGGAAACATAATTGAGGAAACGACTTGTGAAGAAAAGTTAAAACCCAATCTTAACCCTAACTCTCAGGCCTCAACCTAATTCACCTGAATTTATTAGTTCGGTTGAAACTTTTGAAATATTATCTTGTTGCGGATGTCCCAAATAAACCAAAGAATGATGTAAAACATAGAGATCCAAATTTTTTTGGTCAAGCTTTTGAAATGGGGTTCCAAGCCAGCTTAGAAAGCAACGGTCCTTTGCATCCATTCTACTGAGTCTTTCTTTGGTATTGAGCCTTCCTTAAAGTGTAAAGTAACAAAGGAGTTGTGCTCGTGGTGGAGCAAGGATCCTCCAAACGTTCCTTCATGTTTCAGCGTCAACATCCTTGATCCCCATGAGTTTGTTAACCAACAAAACAAAGCTATAAACTAAAAAGATGTTTGATTTATCAAAAAAACAAATCCTCCACGGTTACGTACAGACCCCCAACCGCATCCTCTTCCTAAGCAAACAAATTCCTCCTCCATATAAATCTCTATCTCCAAGACTCGTTTTCCCACTCTCCCATATCCTTAATATAGTCATCTTTCTGTTTGGATAGTGAGAAGAGTCTAGGGAAAAGAATCTTTAGGCTTTCCTCACCTGCCCAAAGGTTGCGCCAGAATCTTGTTTGAGCACCATCGCCTACCTTCACATGCACTCCTCTTGTTGCCACTTTTTGAATTGTTTTGTAGAAGTTCTTGAAGCTTGCTAGCTGGCCCCAAATACTTGTTTGGATCCTACTATATATTCATTCTATGTAAATCCACAAGGTATTTGATATTATGGTTGGAGATGATGATCTTCTTTCATAAGGATTTTTGGTCATTCGTAAACCTCCAGGACCATTTGAATAAGAGATCGGCATTTTTAATGGTCCTAGAGTTTTGTTTTGATCATCTTTTGTGTCATCTGTTTTAATCATCTTTTGTGCTCAATAAAGAACTAATATGCACATTAAGATGCTATTTTGGCAGGAACTAATGGGAAAAGGAGAGCACACAAGTAGGAGTAAGAATAACTCCATCCATTCCTGAAAGTTTGTCCTATTTTTCTATTTTCGTCTGTCTCACAAAATTTGTAACATTTCATTTTACCATTTTTTATAGTGGACCACATATTCCATTAACTCATTCCTACTCACATTTTATTATAAAACTAATATATAAAAGTATGACCCACATTCCACTAAATTTTTCAACTCATTTTTCATTACATTTCTTAAAACCCGTACAGGATCAAAGTGGGATAATATTTGGAGGCAATGGCGGATCCAGGAGTTGAATATCGTGGGGTCGGAAAAAAATTGAGTATAATAGTAAAATAATTAATTTTTAAAAATATTTTTAATTTAAGTATTTATATGTTGGAAATGATATAATGTTATCTATAATATAAAAAATTTAGAAAATTATAATTTTTTA
Source organism: Salvia splendens (assembly GCF_004379255.2). Lineage (NCBI taxonomy): Eukaryota > Viridiplantae > Streptophyta > Magnoliopsida > Lamiales > Lamiaceae > Salvia > Salvia splendens. Next base: position 31,731,885 of record NC_056033.1, on the reverse strand, counting down.
AAATAATTCAAATATGTATAATAAGGTTGAAATGTTAAATTATATTGTAAAAAATTTAGAAAAAAATAAAGAAATAACACTGTATATTAGTATCATTATTCAAGTACGTGTTTAATTTAAATAAATTAATTAGTGGAAATATCAATAAAGTATTTTATATGTAAAATTGATTAAATGGTTAAATTGTTTAAAAGTGAAGTTAGGCCAATAGATCACTAGAGTAGGAATGTGTCAATTTTTCATGGTGCCACCTATTTTCTTCTATTTAAATTTATAGGAATAGTAATCCCTCTCTCCTCACCACAACAAGCACGTATCTCTGAAAACAAATCTGAAAAGGCTTCTCTCCCTCTTTCATTCTCGCCTTCGTGGTCGCCGCCTCCATTGCCGCGATGCCACTGCTGGATTTCAGACACGGCTGCCACAGCGTAGTTCCTCCTCATCTCTTGCTCACCTCATCATCAATTCTCTGTGTTGGGTAAAGGGGCAGTGGGACGGACGCCGTAGGGTCGAAGGCAAACTTTTCGGTAGCAATCCGGGGGTGATGGTGGGGTCGGCCGACCCCACTCGACCCTACCTGAATTCGCCGCTGTATGGGGGACGAACGGAGTAACTGTGATTATGAGGAAAATAGAAGGAAAAAAGTTCCTAACTGTTCACGCGCACAAGCAACTATACTTGAAGCATTTGTACTTTATACAAAGATACATATCCACGACTCATGTTACTATACTTAAGGGGTGTTCAGTTTGTAAGATTGAATCCTGAGATTAAATATAGTGTATTTGGTTTATGAGATTCAATCCCACCACTCAATCCTAGATGGATAATCATAAGATAATTAATCATAGCTAACCTCGTGTGACTAAAATAATTTCACAACTTAGATTATATCTTGGTACTACTCCCTTCGTTCCATAGTAGTGTATGCATTTCTTTCCGGCACTGAGCTTAAGAAAAAAGTGTGTAATGTATTGAATAAAAAGATAATTAAGTAGGAGAGAGGAAAAAATAGAGAGAATAAAGTAAGAGAGAGAGAAATGTATTGACTTTTAAAAAAAGGAAATGACTCCACTACTATGAAACGCACCAAAATGGCAAAATGACTTCACTACTATGAAATGGAATGAATACTATTTAATCTAAAAAACTGAACCCCACCTTACCATATAAAATAATTTTTGACTATCTTGAATATTATAATTCGTCGACGCCGACATCGCAAAAAGCTCCATTACTCTTAACACTAACTTGGCGTCAAAAACTTATCTTCGCTAATGCTCTAACGTTCCAAAGTTTTTCTCAAATTTGTTACATTCTCCTCCACCTCCAATCATTTGATGTCTTAGTATTCATTATTCATCTACATTTAGGTTATCAATATGAAATTAATGAGACATTAAATTTATAAGTATTAAATTACTATTTGACGTAACGATACACTACGAGAAAAAAATATAATTACGGAGTATTAATTACTAGTCCAAACTTTCGCTAAGCAGACACAATAAACTTGTTGAAGTTGACATCACTTGCTAAATCACCTCAATTAAATGGTACTTTCAATATTGTGTCAATGAAATCATTATTGAATGGTGATAACAAATATCAAAATTCGAGATCAGGAACGACATTAATCTTAATATCAAGGTACTAATTGTATAAATCTCAATATTGATGATAAGCAAAAATATATTATTAAGATTAATTCTATTTTATTTTTTGAAGAAAAATGATGAAATCTTTTATCCATTATAACGGCAATGAAAACCTAGTTTTTGTTGTGCAACATATAATGACAGCTATCCAATTTGATGTTCTAGTAAAAGTTATATTGAAAACTTAAACATTGCATTTGTAAAATGCATATAATAATAAATGTACAATTCAATCATTTAGGAATTTGTAAAAAAGAAAAACTTTGATCTTTTGCTATTGGTATCGTAGACACTATCAACATTTCTCTTTCACAATTATTATTTCTATCCCGATCGACAAATAGTGATATTTCTGTAATATTTTTCTTTAAAAAATAGTGATATTTCTGTAACGTTTATCAATATTTTTCTGTATGCATGTACCAAATAACTCAACCATGTTATCAATATTTCTATCCCGATAGACAAATAGTGATATTTATGTAACATTTATCAATATTTTTTATACATGTAACAAATAACTTAACCATGTTATCAATTTGAAACATGTGTACATCAAATCAACAATATATTGCAAATAGAAAATTGAAATATTTTGTCATGATAAAAAATGAGAAAATTTATAAAAATGCATTGTTTTCACTATTGATTTCTAAAGTTAAGAGACAAACCAAAATTTGGCTAAAAACTCATAATTTTTCTCCCAATTTTTGTCAAATATATAAATAAGGCAGACCACATTTACATTCATATTTCATGCTAGATATGAAATTAAACATGATTTTACATATTTCGATCTTCTTCATTCCACGTTCAATTCACGCTGCATCAGCTGGTGTTTGATTCGTTTCGGGCTCATCAAAAGCTATCAATTCTCTTGCAATTCACAATCTGCTCTGCGTCGATCTTCTTCAATCTGCCATCGACGTTCGCGTGGATCTTCTTCATTCCCCGTTCAATTCACGCTGCACCAGCTGGTGTTTCATTCGTTTCGGGCTCATCAAAAGCTGCTGGACCTTAGTTCACTAATTCTGTTTCAATTTCTCAATATTCTGACTCTCATGGAGAATATCGATAGATTGGGATCTACTTCAACAAATTCTGCGGTTGAAGACGGATTAGGATCTACATCAAGAGGATCTACATCGATCAATGATGGATCGATTATGAACGATCTTAGAAATCCAGGAGGCTCTCTTTTTTATACGGATTCAGATTCGGATTCAGAGGCAGAATCAAATAATACCGCAGTTGAAGGTAGATGAATTTTTCTAATTGAGCAATGTGTTATCTTAGATTTTTTTCATGTTTGTAGTGTAAAAAGAATAATAATGAAGTAAATGTCGAAAAAATGAGCTCAAAACTACGTTGGAACGTTGGAAAGTTGATCCATGTGCTTAAAAATAATGAAGTAAAACAGATTTTTTTCATGTTTGTAGTGTATATGCTATCTGTACTCATAGTGAACTAAATTTTATTATCCTGAAGTAATAACAAGTTAAAATGAACTTCTGTTCTTGTTGAATATTAAATGCTGATATTATTGTAGTGTATATGCGATATGTACTCATAATGAACTAAATTGTTTACCATGAAGTAATAAATAGTAAAACTGAACTTTTGTTCTTGTTTGAATGAATATGTTTTGTTTTGTTTAAATTTTCCACTAACAGTAGTTTGTATGTTTTATAACAGTGTCATACTTACCTGATTGTCCATCCCAGCTGAAGCCTTACATTGGTCAGATTTTTCTTAGACTTGATGATGCTACTGAGTTTTATAATAAGTATGCACGACATGTTGGGTTTGACACTCGTAAACATGGATCTAAAAAGAAGGTGGATCATGTCACATGGTTGTATGTTGTGTGCAGTAGAGAAGGTCGGAGGAAAATGAAAATGCAAGGGCATGAGTCAAAACGTAGACGTTCTTCTAGGAAGTGTTTTTGCAAGGCTAAAATTGCTTTTAAGTTTTGTAAAGGAATAGGTTATGTTGTCAATCAATTTTATGAAATACATAATCATGATATGGTGGAGTTACGCCATAAGCGATTCATGAGGCTGAATCGCAACATTGACCTATTGCATCAGAAATTTATACTAGATTGTGCAAGTGCAAACATAGGCCCTACACTGACTTTTAAGTTGCTGAATGAGGTTCTTGGTGGGCTGGATTATGTTGGTTGCACAGTTGTAGAAGTTAGAAACTATAGGCGCGACTTGAGAGCATATACTAGTTGGGCAGATGCACAAATGGTACTTAATGAGATGAGCTGGAAGAAAGAGAATTGTCCAGCATTCACCTATGATTTTGAGGTGAACTCTCAGGATATGCTCACTCGTCTTTTTTGGTGTGACCCCATTGCTAAGAAGAATTTCCATCTCTACGGTGATATAGTATCGTTTGACACAACATATTCAACTAATAGGTACGAACAATATGTTGTTTATAATGATATGATTATTGATGTGATCAACTTGCATATGCATGAAACATTTACTGAATTAATGAAATAACTTAACAGAATGTACTAGTAATAGTCAATAATGAATTAATAGTCCCCTGGAATGATGTGAGTACAGAAGTATTTAGGAGTCTTACTAGGAGAGTAAAACTCTTAGTGTCTGAAGTATTAATATGCAACATATCATCCACAATTTAAGATAGTTCACTGGAATACTATGTTACTTCATTATTATGTGTTATTAATTCATTTTTAGAGTCTGTTACTTCAGTAAAGATATCATGCAGTACCTGTATTACATCAATTCATTAAAAAGGATGTTATATATAATTATGAAATAGGTAGTTCATAATTAGAGTCTGTTACTTCAATATCATGTTTTATTAATTCATTTTATCAATTTACTACTTCATAGGTTTTCACAGTAGGGCATGAAACTTCATTACTATATATTTACATATTAGTTAAGTTCACATTTTAGCAGTGAGCACAGTTATAGATACTACATTTCAGAACTACTTGCATTCTTCATAATTGGAGAGGAAGTTTTACCTTTACATAACAAACACATAATTAATATGCAACATATCATTCACAATTATAGATAGTTCACTGGAATACTATGTTACTTCATTATTAAGTGTTATTAATTCATTTTTAGAGTCTGTTACTTCAGTATAATGTTTTATTACTTCATTTCATTCATAAACCCTACTGTTTAAACATAGCATTTATATTACTTCATCCTTTTTATAACATCCTTTTTTGATGAATTGATGTAATACAGGTACTGCATGATATTTGCACCGTTCACAGGAAAAGACAACCATGGGAGACCTGTAGCATTTGGTGCAGGCTTATTATCTAAAGAAAATGCTGATTCATTCGCATGGTTGTTTGAACGTTTTGTCAAATGTATGGGTTCTGCACCAAAATTGATCATTACTGATCAGGATTTGGGAATGAAGGTTGCTGTGGAAAGAGTCCTTGTTGATACAAGACATCGATGGTGCATGTGGCACATCATGTTTAAGGTTGTGGAAAAGTTACCAAAGAATCTACTTGGCAATGAAGATTTGAAAAAAGAGTTAAACAATTGTGTGTGGTCTGAGCTGATAGAGCCTGAAGAATTTGATGAAGAATGGAATAAAGTAATGGAAAAATATGGGCTTAAGGACAATGAGTGGTTTTCCTCGATGTTTGCCTCTCGAAAATTTTGGGTATGTATCCTTTTTGGAAACATATTTTCTATACGCTGAAGAATTTCTGTCATTATTCTGAAGCATATTTGTTAACTAATGAACTGCAGGTGCCTGCATTCTTTAGGGATTTTCCAATGAGTTCACTAATAAAGACCACATCAATATCTGAATCTCAGAACATATTCTTCAAGAGGTACTCCAAGTCTCGTTCTAATCTTGTTGAATTTCTTATGAATTACAACAATGCATTGGATGGCCAAAGGAGCAACAACAATAGGCTAGAATACTTGGATTTTAATACAATTCCAACTTTGAAAACAAATTCAGCCCTCGAGAAGCATGCTTCAACAATATATAGTGATAGTGGTTTCAAACTAATTCAAAGTGAGATAGAGGAAGCAGTTGACAATGTCACTATGGTGACAGTGTCAAACATTGGTGAGAATGAGATTTATGTAGTCAACGACAAGTTCTCGAAGAACTGGACTGTGTCATACTCCACATCTTTTGATTCATATGCATGTAGTTGTAAGATGTTTGGGAGGATTGGGCTTGTATGCAGTCACATTTTTTGGGTCTTGAGAAACAAAAAAATAAAATTAATCCCTAATGAGTTACATGGAGGACGATGGTTGAAGTCTAAATTTGTCAAGGCCGTTCATTGTGGGTTTGATGATGATATTGAAACATTTATTGTTGCGGATGAGACGAAGCAGGAGTATAGGGATATGCATGGAGATTTTTATGATATTGCACGACTTATTGAAGGAGATAGTGATAAAATTCGAGCATTTAGACAAATTATGGCTGAAGGGAGAAAAGAAGTACTTGGTGAGGGAAATGTGTTGTCAATTAGTGAAAAGAGATTAATGATTGAGAATTTTTATGGATCACATGTCCCTAGTCAAATAGATGTTCATCCGCCAGATGTCATCAAAACCAAAGGTTGTGGTCGACGTCTTTCTCGGCTTGAGAAGGAAATGAGAGAGATGTCCAAGCCTGGTCGGAAATGTGGAAAATGCGGCGAGGTTGGTCGGCATGATTCAAGAAATTGTGATAAGATACATGAGGAGAATAACAAGAAAAAGAGGAGAAACCAATGTTAAAGCTGGTTGTTTTATTACTTCATTCGGATATTTCTGTTCTTCATTGTGTTACTTCTGTACTTCAGTCTTGTAGTTTCTTACTTCATTTACATTTTGAATTTGAATTTGTTAAAACTTTTTGCGAGCTTAAAGAGAATAGACTGAAGTGTTGTTATAATGGCTTATTTTTTCTTTATTATAATGTTTTTCTCAGTCTTACTTTGATATATTTTCCATTTGTCATTCACTTATCAATAATCAATAGATCTCAAAAATGAACTAAGATCTCTGAAATGAACTAAATATGGTACCCAATGCAACATTACATGCTAATATTGAACAACATATAAAGAGGAAAATACGATGTTGAGGCTAAATATCTGGATTTGGATAATTTACTTCAGTTGGATAATTATGTTCTTCATTCACTTACTTCTGCACTTCAACCATGTTGTTTCTTACTTCATTTACATTTTGAATTTGAATTTATTTAAACTTTTTACAAGCTTAAAGAGAATAAACAAGATATATTGTAGGAATATATTATTAATCTTACTTTATATGAAATATTTTCCATTTGTCAATAGATTATTGAAATGAACTAAGATTTCTGAAATGAACTAAATCTGTTAACCAATGCAGTAATATAGCCTAATAATGAACAATATTAAAACGCGTGGTACTTTATTCAATGCTCATAACAAATGTATGTCGAATACAAAATTTGATCTGCTAAAATGATCATTTGCTCTTTAAATATGCCGCAATCATTTTCTCAACATCAATTTCAATGTGTTTGCTTTCCTCTTCATAATACGCTGCTGTAACAATTTTGTTGTTGAAGCTTTCATGGCTGTTTTCGGCTAACATCAGCGCCGAACAATATTTAGCCCTCAAGCTCTGAAGGACACCCGAACTTGATTTCTTCAAGCCACAATTCCAGCAACCTTCTCGCTCACCCTTGTACGTTTCCATATGCCGCATTAGAAATACTCCACAATCTTCAAAGTTATCAACTGTTCTCCATGGCATTTTCAATCTCTGCATTTTGGAGTTGGACACTATCTTACAATATGCGTGGAGACCATTCTTGGTGAGGAAGTGACAAAAGTATGATCTCTGCATGTACAAAACAAATACATGTCATTTATAGTTGTGTGCATTCATATGTATGTGTTATAAAATTCAAACATAAGAGAAGAATACGAACCAATGTTTCTGGAATGTGACCATAATTTATTATGAGGTCATTGTCATCCCCGTTTGCAGAATTGTCTATTACAGCAATAGCATTTCTCTTGAAGCAAAAACAAACAGCATAATAATGCTGATTTGCACATATGGGGAACAACACCTATTGAATGAATTAAAAAGCAACATGAAGAAAGTAATAAAGTATACAAATGAAGTAATAAAGTATACAAATGAAGTACTATGAACAATCTGAAAATTGAAGTAACAGGCAACATGATTGAAGTAATATAGTGTACGAATGAAGTAACATGCATTATGAATGAAGTAATAAATTTTACGAATGAAGTACTATGAACAATCTGAAAAATGAAGTAACAGGAAACATGATTGAAGTAATATAGTGTACGAATGAAATAACATGCATTATGAATGAAGTAATAAATTTTACGAATGAAGTACTATGAACAATCTGAAAAATGAAGTAACAGGAAATACTTGCATATGAATTCAATATTTCATGCATCTATGCTTTAAATTCATTTTTTACCTTCTATGTGAGGGATTTCAGAAGAAATACTTGCATTCTTCTTTTGGGAAGTGTTACCTATTCATAACAAACACAGGATTAATATGCAACATATCATCCACAATTATAGATAGTTCACTTGGAATACTATGTTACTTCATTATTAAGTGTCATTGCTTCATTTTTAGAGTCTGTTACTTCAGTATAATGTTTTATTACTTCATATCAATTCATAAACCCTACTGTTTAAACAGAGCATTTATATTACTTCATGATCATAATTTATTACTTCATCCTATTAATTTACTACTTCATTGAAAAGAATATGTAGTTCTTTTGTATGTGCAAACAACACAGAAGTCAAGTTCAATCCTAATACCCTAAATAGGTAGCTCATAATTAGAGTCTGTTACTTCATTATGATGTTTCATTACTTCATTTTACAAATTTATATTACTTAAATATCATAACTTATTACTTTATCTTAACAATTTACTACTTCATGTAATAGAATATGTAGTTCATTTAAATGTGCAAACAGCGCAGCAGTTAAGTTTAATCCTAAAACACTAAACCCATACAACATATTTATAGGTAGTTCATAATTAGAGTGTGTTACTTCATTATAACGTTTTATTACTTCATCTTATCAATTTACTACTTCATCAAACATAATATGTAGTTCATTTGAATATGCAAACAACACAACAATAGTATATCACATAATCAAATAGTATATTCAGTTAATATGCAGTTAACTTAATCATATGAATTCAATATTTGATGCATCTATGCTTTAAATTCATTTTTACCTTCTGTGTGAGTGATTTGAGAAGAAATACTTGCTTTATTCTTTTGGGAAGTTTTACCTATACATAACAAACACGGAATTAATATACAAGCTATCATCCACAATTATAGATAGTTTACTTGGAATACTATGTTACTTCTTTAAATACATGATTAACTTCATTAAATATCAATTCAATACTTCAAAACAGATATTAAACCTATACTTCATAAAAATCAATACAGTAACTGCAGTCTTCTTTCGATAATATTTGAGTTTTTATACCAAACTGTTTTTATACCTTCTTCCTCATCAGATTACTACTTCATAACAAATAGTTTTTATCAAATTACTAGTTCATAACAAATAGTTTTTATACCTTCTTCCTCATCAATTTTTCTTCCAATAACTGATGTCTTCTTTCGATAATATTTGAGTGTTGCTTTCACTAAAATCAGAAACAAATTTAAGAATTAGATGTTCTTCAAATAGTTCTGCTTTCACTAAAATCAGAAACAATTATAGATAGTTCACTTGGAATACTATGTTACTTCATTATTAAGTGTTATTAATTCATTTTTAGAGTCTGTTACTTCAGTATAATGTTTTATTACTTCATTTCATTCATAAACCCTACTGTTTAAACAGAGCATTTATACCTTCTTCCTCATCAGATTACTACTTCATAACAAATAGTTTTTATCAAATTACTACTTCATAACAAATAGTTTTTATACCTTCTTCCTCATCAATTTTGCTTCCAATAACTGTTGTCTTCTTTCGATAATATTTGAGATCTGCTTTCACTAAAATCAGAAACAAATTTAAGAATTAGATGAAGTAAATTAAGAATAAGAACTCTGGAAAGGTTCAAGGTGTATTACCTTCGCCGGATGTTCTGCCAGAACGTAACTGGCGTCCACTGTTGGTCGACGACTTCCTTGTGTCAACCATTTCGAATGTTTGATTGTTGACTAATCGACGATTAATCGACTTCCTGGAAATGTCGTCGATTTTACTCCTGGTCGACGATTATCTCGTCGATTTGCAGAAGAGAAACTGTGGAATCCGTCAATTTGAAGAAGAAGAAGAAGAAGATAGAGGGAGAAATGACAATGAAGAGAAACCGCGTGAATTGAATGAAGTAAAAGAGAAACGCGGTGAATTGAAGGCGAAAGAGGTGCGAAATTTTGAAGGAGAAAGAGGTGCGCGAAATTTTGAAGACTAAAGTGGTGTGCGAAATTTTTGAAGGCAAAGAGGCGTGCGAAATTTTTACCATAAATGGATTTTTACCCTAAATTGATTTTGACCAAAATACCCCTTGATTGAAGTAAATTATCTACCTAATGAAGGAGTAAAATTAATAAAGCATGATCTAATCTCAGCCATTAAAAATTAGATCTAAGGGCTTAAATTTGGTCTCTAGTTCGGTCTTTAAGAGTGGATTTGTGAATAATGAGACTCTATATATATATATATATATGTCACATTACATAATGTACATAACAACTGAATTCAAATTCAATAACAAATTAACTAGCCACCGTTGGAGTAATCTTTATTAATGGATATTAAGATCTTGACTCCCCTTCTTCTGAAGATATGTTGTTTTTCTTGTAAGCATTATATCTTTATCCTTAATTATAGAATATTTATTTATTTATAGCAAGAAAATCTACTATTACACATTTTTTGGTGTTCTCATGTATGAATTTTAAGAATAAATATGGATAAATCCACTTAATTTAGTAGTACAATTTCCCTATAAAGCTAAGTACATAAAAACTTGTTGCAGGGGCTGTTGATTCGGCCGTATTCACCGTGAGAAACAATTGCCCATTCACAATATGGCCGGCAGCTTTAACAGGAACCGGTTCACCAGTCGAAACCGGGTTCGAGCTATCACCACAGGCTTCAAAAGCTCTGACCATTCCGGCTCCATGGTCTGGTCGAATCTGGGCCCGATTCCAATGCTCCAACTCAGGACGGTTTACATGCCAAAGCGGTGATTGCAACTCAGGCAAAATCGAATGCAACGGCGCCGGTGGCACGCCTCCCGCTACCCTAGTGGAATTCACACTAGCAGGAGACCAAGGCAAAGACTTCTACGACGTGAGCCTTGTCGACGGATCCAATCTACCCGTTAAGGTGACCCCAGCCGCTGGAAACTGCCCGGCCACGAGCTGCCCGGTCGACATCAATAACAATGGCTGCCCCAAGGAGCTGGTCGTGAGGGGGCAGAACGGCGCGGCGGTTGGGTGTAAGAGCGCATGTCTGGCATTCAACCAGCCGCAGTATTGCTGCACTGGCGCGTATAGCACTCCGGCTACGTGCACGCCTACGAGCTTCTCTCAGATATTCAAGTCGCGATGCCCGAAGGCTTATAGCTATGCTTATGATGATAGAACCAGCACATTTACATGCCCAACTGGGAACAACTATCTTGTTATATTCTGCCCATGAAAATTGTGTTTATTTCGGAATAAAGTTTAATGGCAAGATGCAGGGGCGGATCCAGGAATATAAATGGACGGGGGCAAAATTATATATAAGGGAAATTTGAGAATTTGAGAAGGGGCAAATATAAAGATTTTTTTTTAAAAAAATGCAAAACTGACAAAATAACATATGTCAAAAATATTTGAGGATGGGCATTTGCCCCACTTTATGTTAAGGTGGATCCGCCCCTGGCAAGATGGATATATATTATGGCCACCATCTACTAATTGAGGGAATTGAATTGAGTTGTTAAATGTTTTCTTTCATAACACACTTATACAATGGAGAATGGTAATCAAAAGAAATAAAAGTATTCTAAAATAAGAGTTTTCTAATTTAAAGGGACGAACTAAAATGATAGCAGTTTTTATTTTTAAAGAACGAAGGTAGTAAAGATTATTTCATTCTAACTTTAAATCATGCTCACGCAAAATGACGAAGTCACATCGGGGCATGGGGAGCTGTGAGCCCCCAACCATTTGGATTTCGTCTTTAGAGTGTCCACAATAGAGTGGCACAACCACGATTCCGCCTAGGCACAACCACAAAAACTCTTCCGCAGCCACAAAAACTTGTCCAGCCCAATAGTGGTCAAGCCCACAAATCACATTATTTTATCAAGTGTTGGTATATTTTAATTGGATTAGAAAAAATTAATTGGACAAAAATAAATAGAATGGAATGGAATTAAAAAATAATTTAGAAATAGATATTTTATAGATAAAGATTTTAAAAATAAAAATAAAAAATCAGGAGGCTGCACTGCCGCCGCGGTCGTCGCGCCCTCGACCCCACCGCCCCTTCCTCGCCGCAAATGTGGCTCGCTCCTTTCCTCTCAAGCCCGCCGCGGCCTACCTATTGGAGTCACTCTTATAACAATTATAACAATTTATACTCCATCTGACATGCCGTAAGCGATGCGCTTATTTTATGTACAAAATTTTAAAAATTGATATTTAATGAGTCACGTGTAAAAAGAGTAGAGTATGAGATAGAGAAAAGTAAATGGGTGATAAGAGAATAAAATAGGTAAGAGTATAAAGTAAGAGAAATGAGATTTTGCTAAAAAGAGGAATGATTCATTTTAGGTGCGGCATTCTAAAAGGGAAAGTGACTCACTTTTGATGGAACAATATTATTGTGTAAAACAATATTTTCTATCAATTATAATAAATTTTCTATTTCCCTGGAGATACCTAACTATAACATGTTATGTACAAATGTCAATCAACTCTAGACACTGAAAAAAAAGACCAACGACAGTGCCCCAAAACCCACCCCCAAAATCTGACACAACACATTTTTCCTCTACCACGTCAGCATTTTAAAATTCAGCTCCACCCACTTAAATAGGGAAAAATTCTATTTTTGGTAATGCATGTTAATGGAATTCCATTTTAATAAAGGGTTTTAGTTGTATTCCGACTAAGGGAGTGACGCATAACCGTTATGCGTCGTTAATGGAGAGACGCATAACCATCATGCGTCGTTATTTAGTGACGCATAAGCATTATGCGTCTTTAAAGACGCAACACAGTTGTGCGTCTTTTCCTAGCGACGCATAACACTTATGCGTCTTCCGCCGGGTTTTAAAACAGGCAGAAGGCTTCGCAGCACAGAGCAGAAGCAGCGAACCAAGCGAACAAACCGGCAGAAATCATCTAGGGTCGACTTCATCCGACGAATCCCAACAATTTTTGGCGAATTTCCATCATTTTCAAACATATTCCAGTAATTGTTCTTCAATTTGGGTAAATACATCCTTTATTGCGTAATTTGTGCAGGTTTTCTGTAATTTAGAAAAATTAGGATTTATGAAGAAATTGATGGATTTTTGGTCGATTTTTGTTGTTTTGTTGCCTATTTGTGTATTTCATATGCATATAATTCAATGGGTAGAAGTAAGTGATTTAGTTTTTGTAATTGCGCCCATTTTGTTGCCTATTTGAATCTTGATTATGTTTTCAAATTGGAATATAGCTTGTCGTTTTCAATTGAAGTTGCAATTTAGTTAGATTGTTGAGTTTTTATGATAAAAATTGAATCTTGGTTATGTTTTACAATATATTTCAAAAAATATTTGGGTGAATGTAGATGGCAACTGCAAGTTCCGAAGAACAGTTATGTTATGGACCTGTGGATCCATCATTACTCTTTCATCAAAACGAACACATTTCAGCCTCATTGTTGGCAAATGGCACAACAAATGTTTTGAGAGTTCGTAGGACGGAGAGTAAGGTTTGGGCAGTGCCAATACATGAAAATGTGAAGTATTGGTTTGATGTATGGGGTTTCAAAGGCGCGTTGGAATGTGAAAGGCAGATGAGGATGGACAACGAGCTTATAACTGCCTTGATCGAGCGCTGGAGGCCTGAGACACACTGTTTTCACCTACCAGTTGGAGAAGTTACCGTAACCTTACAGGATGTGCAAAGCCTGTGGGGTTTGAGAGCAGACGGTCGTGTTTTCACTGGCCGTGACTACCCTATCGGATATGAAGATTGGCCCAGCAAGTGTCGAGATGTGTTGGGATGGATACTTGACGCAGAAACAGAAATGAAGAAGGGCGGTTTGTTAATGACATCTCTTATCCACCAAGCGACGATACCTTTGGATGATGGGCTGCATGATTATGCATACATCCAAAGAGCACGTATACACGCTCTGATATTCTTAGGGGGGCTTATTATACCGGACACTACATGGTGCAAGGTCTCTTTTATGTGGTTAAATGCCTTTGACGATCCGGAAGAAGTGTCTACCATCAGTTGAGGTAGTGCTGCTTTAGCATTTCTGTATCATTATTTGTGCGAGGCTTCTGTAGGCAGGCAGAAAAGAGATGTGGGTGGACCTATGGTTCTTTTGCAGCTGTGGGCGTGGGAAAGAATGCTCACATTGAGGCCATCCTTCTTGATACCGCCTATGCACACGCCGTATACCCCGTGTGGTGCCAAGTAATGTATTTTTTACATTAACTCACTTAATTATGTATTTTTTTTTGGTAACTTTTGACATTAATATTATGTATAGGTGGCACGGAGTTACTGAAATTGGAAATGCTCCACGACATTCAGTAGCTCATTATCGTGATCAATTATCACTAATTCGTCCTGGCCAGGTGAAATTTATTTTTGTTTTCTTAGTTAATGAATTTACTACAGTATAAAATTAATTGTGATTTTTATATTATTTTTTATAGTTTCTGTGGACGCCGTATGCAGATTGTATCCTACCTGATTACTGCATTGATTCGACTGCATAATTCCTGTGCGACACTTATTTGGTGTGCCGGTTTGTCGAGGCACACGAGGCTGGACGTGTTTGCCGACAATTTAACAACTACCAGCGTATTCCTCAGTATTGTGATAGGATGCTACATAATGCCAGACATTTGTGTAAAAGTCACCGCCGTGGGAGGAAGGGCGCTGATTGGGCTAAGGTACATAAATTCTTCATTGATGAATGGGACTTGAGACAGACAGGTTCCAATCAACTTTTGACCATGCAACGACGACAATGGATGGTCGCATTAATCCGGGCTATATGGCGTGGTACTATAGGATCACAGTGTCGTACCTAGTTCAACCTAGGACACAGTCAACTGATGGGATGAACGAGTCAGCCTCTTCTATGAGAAAAATGGTATGTTATGTTTTTGTATATAAAAGTATTTAGTTTGAAGTTTGTATAGATTGATTGTAATGATTTTGTATTTGTGTTATCTAGGTTGAGACCCTTCAGGGGATATGACATTTGACCTCTGAACATGACATAGACCCTCGGTTACGGCAGATTCGGGAAATGGCTGTTGAGGCCCTTCGTGCGACAAACCATACTGATGTGATGAAGTATCCAACTTCGCAACGGCGAAATGTGGTCATGCCGCCACGCCCACCAACTTCTCTTCGTCATGGACTGCCGGGTGTCCGGACGGGTGGGCACGGGAATACACGACAGCATAGGTTGTCGCAGCAGCCGCAACCTGAGTATGCGGTACCAGAGCCCTCGAATCCGGAATACGATCCCCCAGGTTGGTCTGTCTACCCAGGGTCACAGTTTCAGTTGAGTGGTGCAAGCCACGAGCCCTCACAATGGGGAACACGGTCATCATGTGATTCATTCTTTGGCGGTGAGTCTGATTGGGATGCAGCTCTAGCAGGACGTGATCCATACTTCCAGAATTATCAATTTATGGATCCTGTGGGGGAAGAAGAGGGTCAGGAAGAAGTGGGCGGGGAAGAAGAGGGCGGGGAAGAAGATGATAAAGTAGTATTTCGACCCCCGACCGAGGGATCCTCACGACCAACTGTGAAGAGTTCATCGAGTAAGATTGAGAAGGCTATGCACAATGTATTCAGGGGATTTTCAACAAGGAAGAACAAATGGAAAGCTCCAACAAAGTTCACGCCTTCGGGGAAATAGGTTTTGGTCATATGTTGGTATTTGTTTATATTGAAACAGGTTTTGGTCATATGTTGATATTTGAACATTGTTGATGGGTTGAAACAGGTTTCGGGCATATGTTGGTATTTGTTTATATTGACACAGGTTTTGGTCACATATTTAAGGTGAAACAATATTCATCTGACATAACAACCGTCAACAAAAGTCAATAAAAATCATAATAACTGTCATAATACAAATCATAATAACTTTCGACAACATCACACAAATGTTGATACATAAGCATAGTAACTGTCAAATAAGATCCATCAAATATGCCCCAAACACAAATATCAACATCATCCATGCCCTCTGTTGTCAGCAGTTCCTGCAATTCAACAAAAATGTCAATACAAAACATAACAGATCTCCAATACACAACTCAAT
Organism: Salvia splendens; assembly: GCF_004379255.2. Taxonomy (NCBI): domain Eukaryota; kingdom Viridiplantae; phylum Streptophyta; class Magnoliopsida; order Lamiales; family Lamiaceae; genus Salvia; species Salvia splendens. The sequence continues at coordinate 31,715,637 of NC_056033.1, read as the reverse complement.
AGCAAATATATACCACGAAGTTACTGAACAGCACCTAAACCCTGAACATCACTGGATCTTATGGGGAAATCGCCGAAAATCGCCTACACCCGAGAGAAGAAATTCTGTGTGCTGCTTCTGCCTTCCGTGGGCTGTTAAACCTGATTGAAAGACGCATAAGGGTTATGCATCATTACTAAGACGCATAATGGTTATGCGTCTTTATCGACGCATAATGGTTATGCGTCTTTATCGACGCATAATGGTTATGTGTCATTATTCAAAGACACATAAGGGTTGTGCGTTTCATTAATAAAGACGAATAACGGTTATGCGTCACTCCCTAAGTCGGAAGACAACTACACTCTTTTATTAAAATAGAATTTTATTACTAGCTAAGAACAAAAATAGAAAGAACTCCTTAAATAGCGGTAGCCCCAACTACAGCCATAAAATCTGCCACAACTAATTTCACCATTTTCATTTTTTTTGGTTAATTTTTGTATTATCAAATAAAATAAAATTGCAAAATAACATTAATCTGCGGTGGAACCGCCCCACAATAGTGTCGTCGCCATCGCCGCAAAATCCGTGGCACCGCAGCACCCTTCTCCGCCTCCTACCTGCAATAGGGCCCCAAAAACCGCCCCACGTTGCCGGTCAGTTTTGGAGCTTGTTGTGTTTGCCCTTAGTGAAAGAGTTGAGCATGTCAATGTTTAATTTATTTGAGTTATACTAGAAAGATATGAATGTAAAGGATTAAACACCAACATCAACTACTCAGACCAATGTTTCAGACGATCTAGGAGATTTCAAGGAAGGCATGTGCGTCCATTTGGAGGTTATTGATAAAGATATGCTAGATTTGTCAGAGATTGGTCTCTAGATCTGGAGAAGCTACACAATATGAGAGATATAAAAGTAAATGGACGATTAGAGAATAAAATAGGAAATAGTATAAATTAATAGAAATGGGATTTTTACTAAAACGAGGAATGATTCTTTTTAGATGGGACATTCTAAAAGAGAAAGTGACTAGCTTGTGATGGAACAATCTTATTGTGTAAAAAAATATTTTCTATCAATTATAATAAAATAAAATTGCAAAATTACATAAATCCGTGGTGGAACCGCCCCACAATAGTGTCGTCGCCATCGCCACAAAATCCGCGGCGCAGCAGCGCCCTTCTTCGCCTCCCACCTGCAATAGGGCCCTAAAACCCGTCACGCGGTCGGTCAGTTTTGGAGCCTGTTGTGATTGCCCTCAGTGAAAGAGTTGAACACGTCAATGTTTGACTTATTTGAGTTGTACTAGAAAGATATGAATGTCAAGGATCATACACCAACATCAACTACTCTGACCAATGCTTCAGACGATCTAGGAGATTTCAAGGAAGGCATGTGCGTCTGTTTGAAGTTTTTTTTAAAATAAACTCCTATATGAAGGAGGAAATTACAAATAAACTCCTATAACAAGGAGAAAATTACAACTGATGTCAATCAGTGGTAGTGCTGAAAATTGTTGCCTGATACGGCGCCATGTTTATTGTTGCCTGAAAACTATTGTTGTAGGCTAACTCAATCAGTGGTAGTGCTGCCTCCCAACTTCCTCCTCGGTCGAGTACCACGGCTCTCAGCATGTCCTCAAGAGTTTGGACCGTTCTCTCAGATTGTCCATCGGTTTGCGGGTGAAATGTTGTGCTGAAGTTCAATTGAGTTCCAATCTCTTTCTATAGACTTATCCAAAATCTTGAGGTCACGGTCGGATGTGATAGTCACTGGGACTCCATGCAATCGGACTATCTCCCTTATGTAAATTTGAGCTAGCTTGTTGGACCCATAGCTTATGAGATCCGTATGAAGTGCGCACTCTTGGTAAGTCGGTCTATAATTACCCAAATGGCGGTGTTTCCTCTCAGAGTCCTTGGCAATCCCGTCACGAAATCCATGGCGATGTGCTCCCATTTCCACTCAGGAATCTCTAATGGTTGTAACTTTACATACGGTTGTTGATGTAGAGCCTTCACTTTCTGGCAGACTAAACATCTCTCAACAAATGACGCTATATCCCTCTTCATACCGTTCCACCAAAAGGACTTCTTCAGATCTTGATACATTTTCGTACTTCCTGGGTGAACGGTGTAAGGAGTCTCATGTGCTTCACTCATAACTTCGTTTTTGAGTTCCTCGTTATTCGGTATGCATAGTCTTCCTTCGAAAGTAAGGGCATTGTCACCTTTTTCACTAAATTTCTAGATTCGCCGATTGGCACTTCCACACGAATTTCCTCCAATTTCGCATCTATCAGTTGTGCTTCAATAATTCTCGACCTTAGATCAGGTTCAACAACTAAAGTGGCGATTCGTGCTTCCACTGTTTCAGGTGCCCTCACCACTTCCAAACGCATCTTGCTAAACTCGCGTATCAGGCTTTCTTCTTTGGTGAGAAAAGTAGCTAGTTGGGGATGGTCCTTCCGGCTCAAAGCATCGGCCACTATATTTGCTTTGCCGAGGTGGTAATTGACGCCACAATCGTAGTCCTTTACCAATTCGAGCCATCTTCGTTGCCGCATGTTCAAATCTTTCTGCTCGAAGAAATACTTCAGGCTTTTGTGGTCCGTAAAGATCTCACATCGAACTCCGTAGAGATGATGTCTCCAAATCTTTAAGGCGTGTACTACCGCTGCTAACTCAAAGTCGTGGGTTGGATAGTTCAACTCGTGTGGCCTCAATTGTCGGGATGCGTAGGCAATCACTTTGTTGTTTTGCATTAATACGCAGCCAAGTCCCACCTTTGAAGCGTCCGTGTATACCACATAGTTCACTCCAGGCTCTGGTACGGCTAGAATCGGTGCACTAGTTAGCTTCTCCTTCAAGAGTTGAAAAATTACCTCACACTCCGGGGTCCAATTGACTTTTACCCTTTCTTGAGTTGTTGGGTCATGGGTCTCGCTATCTTGGAGAATCTCTCTATAAACCTTCGGTAGTATCCTGCCAAGCCTAGGAAACTCCGAATCTCATTTGGTGTTGAAGGTGCTTTCCACTGTTGTACCGCCTCAACCTTGGCGGGATCCATTGGGATTTCTTCCGCCGATACAATGTGACCAAGGAAGTTTACTTCCTTAAGCCAAAACTCACACTTGCTGAATTTGGCGTACAGTTTCTCACTCCTCAACGTCTCCAAGGTGATTCGCAGGTGTTCCTCGTGTTCCTTCTCATTCTTCGAGTAGACGAGTACATCATCTATGAAGACCAAAACGAATTTGTCCAAGTATGGGTGAAATACTCGATTCATCAAATCCATACTGCAGGTGCATTCATCAATCCAAACGGCATTACCACAAACTCATAGTGACCATATCTTGTGCGAAAAGCGGTCTTCGGTATATCTTCTCTTCGAACCCTCAATTGATGGTATCCGGACCTTAAGTCCATCTTTGAGAACACACCGGCTCCTCGGAGTTGATCGAATAGGTCATCTATCCTCAGCAGTGGATACTTGTTCTTGAGGGTCATTTTGTTCAACTCTCTATAGTCGATGCACATCCTAATCGACCCATCCTTCTTCTTCACAAATAGCACAGGCGCGCCCCTTGGTGAAACACTGGGTCTAATGAAACCCAAGTCCATAAGCTCTTGAAGTTGTATCTTGAGTTCTTCCAACTCTTTAGGTGCCATTCGATATGGGGCCTTAGACACAGGTGTCGACCCTGGCTCTAGGTCGATTGTGAACTCCAATTGTCGATCTGGCGGTGGCAAGGCTTGAGGAAAAATGTCTGGGAATTCCGGTACAGCAGCAACATCCTCTACTTTCCTTTGCTCATTCTACTCTCCGTGTAGATCGACAAGATAGGTAAGACGCTTTTTTTTACATCCGCGTGGTGTCTTGAAGCGCGGAGATTTTAGACGTTCAGCGGTTCAACGAGATTCCATGGTACACCATTGGTTCCTTCCACGGGGCTTGTAAAAATATTTGTTTCTCTTTACAACAAATAGTAGCATAATACACGGCTAACCAATTCATTCCCAAAATTATATCCATATCCCCCCTCTCCCCTTGATTGCTATCGTGGCCCTTGATTGTTCAACCTCAACTCCGTCCCCACATTCTTGCTTGGACACTCTCTAGAAAAGTGATTATATCTACCACAGTTATAAAAAAATGCTTGATAGTATTATGAATTCTACACTCCCCAAAATGATAGTACGAGCAAACAATGCATTGAGGGGGTTTGGGTGGGAAATCACCCCTCTGACTCGGTGTAACCTGTACTCCCCTATACTTTGGTTGGTTTTGGGTGTATTGGTATCCCTTATTTTCTTAGGGAGCCTTATTTTCATCCCAATTTCTCTTCTCTCGAGAATAATGTGGTGGAGGCAGTGCCAGTGTAGTGTTTCACATCGCCCTCTCATTGGGCATAGCTTCCTCCACGTCTAGTACGTGGGTCAATGATTCAGCGTATGTAAGTCTCCCAAGGTTGGCCAATGCTATCCTTATCTCATGCCTTAGTCCCGAATGAAATTTCTCAACCATCTTCTTATCGGTGTCTCTTGTTCGGGTGCATGCCGAACCATGTCGCAAGTGTGCGGTCATATCCTGTCACTAACATGCGCCCTTGTTCGAGGTTGTAAAACTCTGCCGCCTTCGCCTTTCGGTAACTTTTTGGGATATACTCGTTGTACATCTCCGCCTTAATGTCCTCCCATGTCATTGTATCCACTTGCTTAGGGGTCAGGTCCTTTGCTTGGTCCCACCAAAAGTTGGTCGAATCCTTGAGTTGGTAGGTTACACAAATCAAATGCTCTTCCTTAGTGCACTTCAAGAATTCGAAGATGCTCTCCAATGCGCGTATCCAAGTCTCGGCCTTTGCTGGCTCTCCTATCCCATCGAAGATAGGAGGATTTTGCTTTAGCAAAAACTATTCAATATGCCATTCTGGCTTAAGTGGAGGAGGTGAAGGTGATGGTGCTTGCACGCGTTTCTCCTTTCGATTATTTCCCATTTTAGTTGATTTAATTTCGCCACTTGCTGGACGATTTCCTCTCGTCTACGACCCTCGTTTGTATATCATAATCTATCAGGGTGCTCGTATTTCATTCCAATGCTATCGTACAACGATGATCTTATGCGACGACCTTAATACTCCGACTCTCAGTTGTTATCCGTATATCCCTTGATCAACCACTTACATAAATTCGGAGCCGCAGAACGTGATCATTTGATGTACACGGCTTCTCTCAGATTTTTGTTTCTCAAGACCTAATGTCTGGTATGACATAACGTTCGATTCTTTGGTTGCTTGCTACAACTAAGCATAGATGCAAAAATATTCAACTCCTCATGTTGTTGGTGTATCATTTTTTGTATGTGTCTCTTGAAACCTATTCCTCATATGTTTTGTAGAGATCGAGCCATTGTCTTTCTTAAGAGTCTTGTATCAAGAAATTGGAAATCAATTTAACAGTCTTACTTGGATAAGAACGGGTTTCAACATGAGGAAACACTATTGAAATTGCCCTTGATTTAGAATGGCTCAGAAAATGACTCAAGAGAAACAAGAATGAGTCACTACTTTCATTAAAAAGGAAATAGTGATGCATCACTTGCAAATTTGGTGTCAATCAAAAGTTTTAAATGCACGAAAAGGATACAATTGCCAAGGAGCTTCATAGAAATAAATTTCTTAGAATCCAAGTAAATACTATCAATTAAATTCATCCATTCTAGTTACAAAGGTGGCACTCTGTCGTTTCTCGAATATAATAGAAGTGTTCTCGAAAACTCTAGATTATAAGCCAAGATTCTTAGTGTCGTTACAATAATTAACTGTCCTTGAAGGTCACATCTTCATATTGTTTTTGGCACGCCATAGCAGTCATTCTCATAAAATATGGTAATAACTCTCATGGTCTTAACGTGTCATAAGTGTTGTCGTATTTGTAACGTGTCGTCGCATTAGCATGTTATGCACGATTGCATTCACTTTATTAGATCATAGGTATGATCTCGCCATTGTGAGGATACCCCATAGTTTTTTTTATATAAGGGATGAAATTACAAATAAACTCCTATACTATAGATAGGAGGAAATTACAACTGATGTCAAGAGGGCTCGAACTCGGCACCTCATGCAATAATGTCTAAGCTCCTTGCCGCTAGGACAAAGGCTCTGGACAGGATACCCCATAGTTTCGATATATATATATATATATATATATATATATATATATATATATATATATATATATATATATATATATGGGAGCGTTATTCTCCTATTCATCCCTTAGATCATTTATTCTTCTTAATATGGGCCGTTAGATCTCATTCGTCAACGGTCCAGATGATCTGCATTATTACACTATAATGGTGCATTATTAGTCGGTGTGCATTATTCAACTGAAAATCTGCATTATTAAATGACACGTGACACCAATCTAACCGTCGGATGACAAAATCGTGGGCTGAAATTAAAAAGAACAAAGAACAAAAGATACAAAAAGGAAATGAATACATCCCTATATATATATATATATATATATATATTTGTTTGTTTTATCACTCGGGAAAATGATATTGCAGTTGTCAACTTACAACTAAGTTTGAGCACATTCAGTCTAGCATACTTCTTGGGCACTCTATATTTCCAAGCATAGCTCAAAGCCTCATACTTCAACGTATATTCGATCAATACTTAAGCGTTATTCATATACCATGTATTTAAACATGTTTATCGATCATCCATAGAATCGCATTTCATAAATCTTGCAATTCATGTCCATCTATATCACAATCACATAATTGCAACTACACACGCGTCATACTTTGCGTTTCATAGTTCCAAAATCATGTAAATCCCACCATATATGGATAAAATGAAAATTAGATTTTCCAACACTCATGGAAGTTCAACATACATTCACACATTTCCTCATCAAGAAAGATACCATTTCACATGCTTGACAATATTCATCATATTTGGCAAAATCATGCTTCACAATCAAGTAAGAGCAATCATATATATCATCTCACATTTCGAACAACATTTTTCAAAACCATAGTATTGACTTCAATCTCCAAAAGGAAAATTTCCCATTGCAACTTCCAATATTCAATAATCCAATCCACAAGTCACCAAAATACTTTTACCTCTTTCTTCGTGGTTGAGCATGACGAGTTGTGGTGTTTAGCCTTCGATGTTTAACACTTTAGCCAATTAATGCAAGGATAGATTTTGACTCAAAAAGACTCTTGGGTCCAGAGCGGAAAGAACTGAGGCTCTGATACCAAACTGTCACGACCACCCTTTAGGGTTAATAAATACGGGCGATCATAATTAAAAGAACTTAATAAACAGACGTAGAAAACTAGGGTTTCAATAAAGAGTTTGACCAATAATTAATATTTTAACAAAAAAGGCAAGAGTTTGACATTATCCAAAAGATATCAAGTTTTCAAATATCCAAATAATTAGGTTCAACGCTAAATAAATGATGAGTAAAAACAATGTCTCAGCGGAAGCGTTCAAGAGAAAGAGTGATGTCATGTGTGGAGACACAACGACACTTGTAGTTCAAAGATAACCAAATAATACTTCAATTTTTAATTGCTCAACACCACCAAATTCTCGTTGCCGCTCAACCTGCACATAAGGAAAACACATGCAGGGCTGAGTACTATAAAAATACTCAGTGGACTTATGCCGAAAACAAGTTATCAAAATAATATTTATCACGTCATTCATAAGTAACCATCGGGGTTTTGCTTTAGAAAGGCCCGAGGCACTCAAAATCATTCTCATTGTAAAAAGTCGACTGAACAGTCATTTTTCCATAGACATTAACAATATCTGCACATACATGACATGGAATGTAGCCACAAACCAAGTCACTAGACCGGCCAACCCATACGCTAGCACACGGTCTACCATAGGTGTACACTAATCCAAGTAGGGTTTGCGGCCCTACGAGGACCCAAATTCGATTTAAATAATTATGGCAAAAGCCACATCAAATAGGCACGTTAAAATCAAATCACGACATGATAAACATAGTTTCATTCACATCGATAAAATATTTAGGACATTGTTCTTATTTAAAAGAGAGCCCACCTCGAGTTCTTAATCCGCAATTATTTTCTTTCCCTTGCGATCACGATTCCCTTGCGAGATATCACCTTTAGAATTTACATAATACATAAATCAACACACTTTCAAATTAAATAAATAAGACGCATGCATCCTATGTCTCCAATTATTTTCCTCGTTCAAGACTACTAATTTTCCACGATTAGAGGCTAAGGTATTTTTTGATTGATTCCGGCCGCTCACGCCCCAACAAATTATATTAGAAACGTGTGCAAACCAAATAATTTAGGTGGTCTAGGAGGAAGGAAAATAAATCAATTACACTCCCAAACCAAACTAACACACGTACATACCCATTCCTCTTTTAATTAGAAACCTAAAATAAAGGGGTATAACAAAATAATTTAAAACACTCCCTCTTCCCCAACAAATTATATTAGAAGGTATAACAAAATAATTTAAAACACTCCCTCTTCCCCAACAAATTATATTAGAAACGTGTGCAAACCAAATAATTTAGGTGGTCTAGGAGGAAGGAAAATAAATCAATTACACTCCCAGACCAAACTAACACACGTACATACCCATTTCCTCTTTTAATTAGAAACCTAAAATAAAGGGGTATAACAAAATAATTTAAAACACTCCCTCTTCCCAAACACAGTACACGCATACCCTTCCACCACTTTCTACGTTAATCAAACATTTTCAAATTAAATAAATTATAGTAAACAAGAAATAAACCATTACTCCCATCCCACATATGTGATACTGTGTATACTCCCTTCTCAAAAATTTACACGTATACTTCCTTTTCTCAAAACAACACACTACCAATTAAATCTAAAACAACGAATCAAAAACAAAAGAATTCAAATACTCCCTTTTCTTCCCAGAATACACGTACTGTCTCCCATTCCATTTTCTATTTTTTTAAACTACAACCACCAAAATTAATATGCGAAACAGATGACATATACTCCTTTCTCAAGTACACGTACCCTCCCATTCATTAAAATAAAATCACACATTAAGAGGATTTCAAATAAGAATTTACACATACTCCCCTTACAACACGTACCCATACCATACGCCAATTTAATTGAATCAGTAAAAGATTTAACGACGAAATAAAAGTACTCCCACTCAACACACATCCTATTTTTCCCTTCTCTCTCTTCCTCGCCTTTCTTTTTATTAGTTGAAACAGAACACATAAAAGCAATCCACCAAATGAGGTACACCCATGAGTTCAAGGAACGCTGCCCCCATGGGCGGACGCAGTAAAGGGAAGGGGAGGGCTTAAGCCCTTCCCCAAATTCTTATTTTTATGTTTTCTCTACTTCTAAAATTTGTAATTATTTTTAAAAAGGTCATTAGCCCTCACCAAATTTAGGTGATTGAAGAGTAAATCATCAGAAATTGAGTAAGAAGAGGCGCTGAACTGACAATGGCAGCTGTATCTTGTTGAGGAAGAGACTTAATTTTAAAAAATTAAAATATAATATTATTTTATTAATAAAGCACCGGCTGCATTAAATGATTCCACTTATTAGCTTATTATTTTAAATTAAAAGTCCAACTAAAATTCAAATGTATTTTTAATAAAACTGATGCTTTAAAAAGTTCATCGTATTAAATTCATCTTTTTATTTAGGAGTGCACACTAATTTATGGAAACATTTCCTATTTCACTCTTACCTTTATAATTTATGAGTTCTATTATTTATTACTCTCTTCGTCCAATTTTAAGAGTTTCGGTCACTTTTTACGCACTCGTTTTACAAAAGTGATAATCCTCTCAACATTATTTTCTCGCGTACTTTACCATTTCTCTACTTTAATTATTTATTATCATTTTTTATAAAATGGGTGCGCAAAAGTGACAGGAAACAGAGGGAGTATATTATTTTATATTTTTTCTCATTCGCTTACTTTATTAATTATGTATTAAAATTTATACCGTTCTCAAATTGCCTATTTTATTGTGGATGGAGAGAATAAAGTATAGCCCCTACTATCGAAAATTTCTGCGTCTGCCCCTGGCTGCCCCTACTCGGGGCTCCTCGCAGTTAAGTTTTTTTTAATTTTGATTCTTTAAAAGGTTGCTCTTTGATTTACTTTGCTTCAATTTATTTGATTATTAGATGGGTTTCAGAATGTGGGAAAAGCGACAGCGCTAAAATAGTAGTATGGCATTAGAATTTGTTGGAAGAGTTGTATACCTTTGAAACGAAGAAAAGCTGCTAGTAAACAAGAGGATTTGAGGGCTCTCTCTCGGTTCCTGTCAGAGAAGAATGAATGAGTTGATTTGGAAATGGTGGAATTAGTGAGGTAGAACATAGATGAAAAGTTAGCTCGGTGGAATTAGGATTGAGAATGGAGAGTGACTGCAGAATTGGTGTTAGGCGGAGAGATAGGGTATGGAGATTTATATTGCATGACGTGGGAGTATAAGAGCATCCACATCCGCTCTTGCCAACGAGCACGGATGTGGGCCCGGCCCCACTTTTGCTCCTTGCTCTTAGGCTAGAGCACAATACCCACATCCGTGCTCTTCCACAAGGACGAGCACAAGAGCCACATCATTCCATTATTCAATTTAAATAAAACATTTCCACAAAATTAAAATTCATTAAAAATAACTGAAATAATATTACAAATTACAAAAAAAATTAAAAATTACATAATTAAAATCCTAGAAATTAAAAATTACATAATTAAAGTCTTAAAAATTAAAAATTACATAATTTAAATCCTAAAAATTAAAAATTACATAATTAAATTCATAAAATTAAAAAAACCCACTACTCGTGGCCAAATTTCGCCCAAATGGATGATGAATGTGTGTATTTATATACTCCCTCCGTCCCGGACTACTCGCACATTTCCTTTTCGGCACGGAGATTAAGGAATGAGTGTATAGCAAAGTCAACAATTGCGGCTGTAGGTGATAATTTTTACTAAAAATGGAAAGAGTGCAAATAACTTGGGACGCCCAGAAAGGAAATAAGTGCAAGTAGTCCGGGACGGAGGGAGTATGATTTTGGGATTAAATTTTTCAAAAAAAATTTCAAAAATATTTTCAAAAAAATGGAAATAAAATTTGTATATTTTTGGGAATCCGAATTTTTTTTTTGGTATTATTTTCGATTTTTCTTTAAAAAAAGAAAATGAAAATGACAACGGCCAATAGAAGCGTGCCACATCGCCCTGCTCGCTGGCACGGACGTGCTCTTAGCTAAGAGCACGTCCGTGCCAACGGCAAGAGCGCAGCGGCGGACAAGCGTGTCCTTGCCAGCGGCACGAACAGACGGACGGAGCCTGCTATCCGATGTGGATGCTCTAATTGGGAGTTAGTTGTGGTTTAGATTTGGAAGAGATTTAGGAGTGGGATAGTTTTTTTGAACGTGGGAAAGGCGGTGGGATATGGGTAGTTAATTTCACAAAAATTAATTAGTATTGACTAATTTTATTTTTTATTTTTTAATTTTATTCGCATATCATGGAGGAGGAGAGGAAAATCTCTGCAGAATATTTATTTAAAATTTGAACTAAGGAAAGTCTTGGTGACCAAGTCAAGGAGGAAAAGATTTAATTAAATTAGCTTGATTCACGGTCCTTTGTATTTTATTTAAATTGTGTAGCCCACAATTTATTTTCCAAAAGATTGGATTTTGTATTATTTATTTAATTTATCGGATCCAAGACAGAATTGAGTCCAATAAATATTCCTCACGGAAAGAAATTATTTAAATTTGCATTTGTGATTTACTTCACAAATTTCGAGCTCCCATAACAAATTATCAATTATTCAAAAGCAGTCACGTCGCATATTCAACAATAGTTGACCCAGTCAAAATTCCAACTCAAATTTAGGTTACGAAAAGTATCCAACAACATTCCACTCGACAATTAATCCACGGACTTCGCAACATTAAAAGCATTAAATGCAAGAACTTTAGGGTTTGAAAATTAGAGTTCAAAAAGTGGGGCGTTACAATTGGTCTCTCCATCGTGGAGAAGCTACACAATATGAGCCCTGTTGAGTACAAAACTCATCCCACATCGGGAGTCTGAGGGAAGTTGGAAGGTGTATATAAATTCTACCCAATCCCAATCTGTTTGAGGCCTTTTAGGGGTGACCCAAAAAAAATCTGTGTGCTTGACCCAAATCGGACAATATCAAACGTCTGTTGCAGTCGACAATCTGATGCTAACGTCAGTTGCATAAAGAGGATGCTAACGGTTCTGCAACTGTGGCAGAAACTGATGACACAAATTCTGAAGAAAGCCTGACGCTGGTTGCAGATAAACATCCATACTGTAATGATGTGTGGATGCTTGACTCAGGAGCATCGTACCATCTATGTCCGCACAAGAAATATTTCAGCACTTACGAGCAGATAGATGGAGGTAATATTTTCATGACCAATAGTGTTTTCTGCAAGGTGGTTGGCATTACATGTATCAGAATAAGAACGCATGATGGGGTGTTCTGCACCTTGAATGATGTCAGGCATGTTCCACAGATGACGAAGAATCTGATATCACTGAGTACCTTTGATAGTAAGGGATTCAACTTTAGAGGTGGAGGTGGAGTGATGCATATTATGAAAGGTTCGAAGGTGGTTCTGAATGCCTTGAAACATGGTACCTTGTATATTCTGAGAGGTTCCATCATGACAGGCTCTGCCGATATTGCATCATCTGAGATTCCGGCTGAGAATATGACAAAGCTATGGCATATGAGGCTTGGTCATGGGAGAACGAGGGATGCAAATTTTATCAAAGCGTGATTTTCTCTCTAGGTATAAAGTGGTATCAGAGCTAGGTCGAGTGGGGCCAAGGATGACTCGAGTTCGAGTCAGGCCCGTAATGTCTCGATGTGTCGATGTCTGTTTGTTCCCGATGTGATTTGGTTTGAGGGGAAGGTTTTTTGAGTAAAAACTCATCCCACATCGGGAGTCTGAGGGAAGTTGGAAGGTGTATATAAATCATGTCCAACCCTAATATGTTTGAAGACTTTTGGGGATGACCTAAAAATAAATCCGTGCGGGCTCGACCCAGAGCGAACAAAATCAAACGTCTATTTTAGTCGACAATCCGAACAAGCCTTGGTGCAAAGAATAGTTTGGATATTTTTCAATAGGCACAGCTGAAAATTGTGCTAGTCCTTTCTATGTAAGATGGCAAGGAATATCACGACCATTCTCATATTTAGGGTAGCCCTAGAGATTGCATTTTAGTATAGGATTTTGTTCTCAGTTTAGAAGTCCATTGACTCCGAACATGATAGAAGTTTTAATATATACTGAAATTTGCTTTTGAGATATTGTGGGAGTAACATATTCCTCAAGATGGGGAAGATGTACCAGAGATTGTTTCGAAAAAAGGACATAGATAGTGATAATTTAGTTCTATCTCATTCTGTCATTACTTGTCACTAGTTTCCTTTTTAGTACGTATGTCAATACTTGTCACATTTATTCTTTATCACTTCTAGATTTCATTAATTCATCCACTCACATTTTATTACTTTTTATATTAATTTTTTCAACTCATTTTTCATTATATCTATTAAATTTCGTATTGAATCAAAGTGTGACAATTAATAGCAGAAGTATTTATTTGTTTGCAATCTTGTAAGATGAAATGTTTACTTATTGCAGTGGGTCAAACAGATAACAAAATTTATAGTCTCTCTTTTTGACGTACTTATTTGTACAATAAGAGACGTCAATTTGAAGTGAGACGTGATTGGTGGAGAATATCCTGTATGAGAAGGGCGATATTAAGCTGAGCAGATCCTCCCGTCTCCGTCTTACTCATGGCGACAACCCCCAAATCCCGAGCCCTCCTCCGGCGATCTTGACCCTCCATCAACACATCCACCGCCTGCTTCACTTGCCCCTTCCTCACAACAACTCCCACCTTCTCTTCCTCTCCCCACCTCACGGGCATTTCCACCCCCACGCGCACCCCTATCCTCAGCACATCCACGATCAGCTTCTCGTTCAGGAACTGCTCCGCGAACATGGGCCACGTCAGCATCGGAACCCCCGCGCACACCCCCTCTATCGTCGAATTCCACCCGCAGTGCGTCAGGAATCCCCCGACCGCTGCGTGGGATAAGATGAGGAGCTGCGGCGCCCACCCCTTTATCACCAGCCCCCTCCCCCTCATCCTCTCCTCGAACCCCTCCACCCATTCCTCCATCTCCCCGTATCTGCTTATCACCCAAATAAACGGATGCTTGGATGCCTCCAGCCCTAGCCCTATCTCCTTCAGCTGATCCCCCACCAGCCTGCACTGGCTCCCCAGGCACGCGTACACAACTGATTTTTCCTTCTTCGAATCCAGCCACTCTAAACACTTTTTCTCTTCAATAGAAGCCTGGCTCCCTCTCTCGAATTTGTCCCTGGATTCACGGTTGCACGGGGATACCGGGCCGATGCACCAGACCTTCTTGTTCATCGCGGTCCGGTAGCCCTCGCAGCAGCCGGCCTCCAATTCGGGGAAGGTATTGACGACGACGCCGTAGGCGTCGGACTCCGCCTGGTGCATTTGCTCCCTGATGTCGTCGAGGTCGGGGAGGGCAACGAAGGAGCCGGGTAGCTGGGCCCGCGCTATTTCAACGCGGACGGGGAGCCCCGGGATGAGGAAAGGCTCCCAGTCGGAATCAACGGCGAGGTGGGGGCTGTGGAGTTTGACATTGTGGGAGGTGAGGAGGGAGAAGCAGCACATGCCGTGGAAGACGAGGCGAGGGATGCGGAACTTTTGGGCGGTGGCGGAGGTCCAGGAGAGGCACTTGTCGGAGATGATGCAGCTTGGAGGGGGGTCGAGGTGGGCCAGGTGGTGCTCGAGGGGGGGCTGGAGAAGGTCGAGGGCGGCGTAGAAAGGGCGGATGAGGTCGCGGGAGGGGAGGCTGTCGAGATTCTCGCAGCCGGGGGGGAGGCCGACCTCGAAGGAGGGGAAGGGGAGCTCGATGAGGTTGATGAGGAGGCCGGCGGCGCGGGCGCGCTCGATGCTCTTGGCGAAGCGGGGGGTGTTGTGAGGGGTGGTGACGAGGCTGGCGGTGACGCCGTGCTCCGCGAGAAGCCGGGCCATGTCGATTATGGGGATCATGTGGCCTTGAGCGAGCAGTGGGACTAGCACGAAGTGAAGCCGAGAAATCTCCATTGATCATCAACTGCAAGTGCAAGCTAGTAGGGAAGGAGTTGTATGTATATATATATATATGTGTGTGTGTGTCGATTAATTAACAAGATTTCGTATTGTATTTCTAGGAAGTTGCTTGGAGTCTATCAAAGTGAGCTTGACTGGGGTGAGTTGATTGAGTCAATTGAGCAGTACATATTGTTCATAGTATTGCTGCACTCAAGTCCAGCTTTGCCAGCACCAGGGTTTACGTTATGTACCCACATAATTTTAAGTCGTCTGATTCTAGAATAATTAATTTATTGAATATGGCATGTGTATATTCATGTTATACTCGATATACTATCCATTAATTATATTCATTATAAATTATTCCTCCGTCTGTCCATCAAAAAATAGTTCTATTTTGTCATTTTGTGACGTCCATAAAAAATAATCACATTTCTAAAAATATAAAGTTTCTCCTCTAATGGATTAATTTTTATGGACGGAGGGAGGGAGGGAGTATGTTTTTTATATAAAAAGTTGATAGGGAGTACTCTAATTTTAAAAAGGTGGTACTCGATCCATAGTTTTTTTTTTCTTGTCGATTCCGGATAATTTTCTATGATAAGACAATCTTCTAATATTCTCTAATTCGCGTATCCTCTTTTTCTAACCTACTAGATAACATAGAGATGTTCAATTATACACAAACTTGAGCATGCCTACATATTTCTTTGGCTTGCCTACTACATCTACCTATATTTTCGAATATATGTAGGTGTAAACCGATAACACACAGTGATTTCGATAATAGCATATCACTTTTGTAAATTACATGCTTTCAACTAGTACAGTTTATACGTGTATATATGCTTTGGTAGGTGTTCGAATAAAAACTTATCTTTATCATGAGAACATAGAATTATTTTCATAAAAAAACATGGAACTATTTTTCATATCAGAATATAAAACCATTTTCAATCCTTCGTGAAGATGTTTGTTAGATATATTTGAATGACTCTAACAAAACAGTTTGAATGTTATTTTTTAAAATATTGATTAATTTTACTGTGAAGGCATTGATTTAAAGTCATCACGAAAAATTTGTAATTCAGAAAAAGACTCTAATGTTAATATATTCATAAAACATTAATAATAAGTTGTACATCAAATCTAATCTACCCTGACTTTGCGAGTAGAGTAGCAATACACCGCGGAATCCGGATAGTAAGATAAGGCTGAAAATCATGCGTTGCATGCCAGCAGGAAATTGCGTGATTCGATCAAACTAAGGATATTTTATGATGCTATGAAGTAGCATAGTCTTTTCTTTAAAATATTCCAATGCTAGGAGGTGAAGAGTCCTAACTTATACTTGGACACGTAACTTGTACCTAGCCTAGCTCCATATAGTAGTAGTAGTAATATTTTAATTCGTAACAACCAAATTTACATAATCTGCATTTGTTAAGATATTTTATTTCCCAACAACTAATACGTATACTTGTCCGGCTCCGCGAATTTGATAGAGGACGATGTTCTGTTAACTTTTTCTTTAGGCTCCATTTGGTACGTAAAATTGGAATTGAATTAGGATTCAATTTCAAATACTATGTTTGGTAAAATAAAGTAATTGATATGAAATTGAACTTGAAGAATTTGTGCATATACTATACACACACTATACACAAAATAAGCACTCACACACACTTTACACAAAATACATATACTATACACAAATACACACACTTCACACATTGCACACACTATACACAAAATACACACACTAGACACAAAATGCACACACTATTCACAAACTGAAACTTCAAATCTGGTTCAGTTTTTCAGTTTGGTTCAGTTTAAACTTTTTAAAATTTTAATTTTTTGATGTTGTTCAGTTCAGATCGAAAAAAATCTAAAAACTGGAAAAAAAAATCTAAAAATCGGATGCTTGAAATGTGTGTAGTGTGTGTGAAGTGCGATAGTGTGCGAAATGTGTGTGGTGTGTGTAGTGTGTGTGAAATGTGTGTAGTGTGCGAATAGTGTGTGAAATGTGTGTGGTGTGTGTGAAATGTGTGAAGTGTGGTTAGTGTGCGAATGTGTGTAGTGTGCGAATAGTGTGTGAAATGTGTGTAGTGTGCAGTGCCAGTGTGTGTGAAATGTGTGTAATGTAAGCGAAATGTGTGGTGTGTGTGAAATGTGTGTAATGTATGAAGTGTGTGTGAAATGTATGAAATGTGTGTAGTGCGTGAAATGTGTAGTGTGTGTAGTGTGTGAAGTGTGTCAAATTTGTAGTTTGTGTAGTGTGTGTAATGTATGCAAAATATGTGTGTAGTGTGTGTGAAGTATGTGTTGCAGATATATAGTAAAAATATTTAATTTAGAATTATTTAGTATTTCAATTTTCTACTTTTGATATGAAATTAAAATAGTGGAATTGAAATTTTAGAATTGCAATTCAATTCAAATCCAATTATTTTTGTGGTATCAAACATTTAGATTTAGATTTAGATTTGGAGACTCCAATTCCAATTTCAATTCCATATTCCCAGACATAGCCTTCAAGTATGTAATCTAGCATTTGAAATCAGATTATTTGATTTACAACTATTACCATTCATATATACTCCCCAATTCATTGAGAGCACATTGGCAAAGTCATCAAAACAGCAACACCTGCCATATCAGCTGAATTCGGAATAAAGGGATCCTAATTAAACAAGTAAATAAGTATGTAGTGTTTTATACTACAATCAAATAAACAAGATAGTACAAAACTACATTTCGTGTGCCACGAGATATACGATAAACACCCTCCTCTATTACATAGCATCACTTCTAACACCGGTCAATAGTTACTTATTTACAGGCGACAACTAAAAATTACAAAAGGTGAAAAAATAAAGAATAAGACGTCACCCTCATGTCTAGTAAATTACAGGTAAGCTTTTTTATACAATTCAACCATTTCCCGCCAGGATCAAGTCTTCTCGTCTTCTTTGTCTACTCATTACAAGTTTACAACTAACTTCCGCTTCGGTCAAGGAAATCTGTTGAATCAGATTATCTTCATATAAATAGCATACCCTAACGAAAATGGCTCTTAATCACTACAATGGAACATCATCTGGATCTGCTTCATCTTGATTGATAATTCTACATTTAGGAACTGGTTTCTCTAACATGGATGTCTCCTTGAAAGCAATCATTTGCCAACAGAATTTTCTGTAATTCAAAAGCTGCAAAATACGGTGGATCAGCTACCAATACATATGCCTAAATAGGTCGGGAGTAATTCATTCGCATACCTTCTCATCTGGAATCTTGTTAAACCCAAACTTCTCTGTCCAAATTGACTTTCCCTCGTCTTTTGCTGGGAGAATAAAACTTTTGACATTCAGAAATGCGAGCAATTTCTCGATGCATGAATAAAGTAGTTGAAAATATCCCTGCAAAGACCATTTAATTACATCAGTACATGTGCAACAGCAAGTTAGTTCTCGATACAAAAACACAGCAGCAAATCTTGCTGCACATGAATCATACAGTTGATAGATTAAGTGCTGGCAAGAGAAGTTGATTGGAATACCACCACGATAAGTAAAATAGACTAAGAGATGGAATGGTGCATATTATATAGCATATGGACAGAAAATATAGGTGTATTTGTCTTATCAACTTCCAGTGAGGAATGTGGTACATAGTTGAGTAAGAAAAAACTACATGACTTGCTTTGAATCACCAGGAAACAAGAACAAATAAAATATCAGGAAATATAGAACACAACATTTTGTGAGTGGTAAACTACCTTTCCCTGATGACCAATACGTGTTGCGGCCAAAGGAAGTTCAGCCATTTCTTCTCCAAAAAACCGAAGCATACCAGCTGATACAACAGTTGAGCTGAAAGATGGGCAAGAATTTATCAATCATAAACAATATATTATCAATTGATGATATAATACACAGGAGCAGAGATGGTTCTTACTTCACAGTCAAAATAGCACAGTATATCCCACTAAAGTCTTGACCCCTTATATTCCTCCTGACAGATAAACCAAGAAAGTGTCACAAAGTAAGGCAGGTAGAAGCAAATGGCTACAGAACATACTGATAATGGCTCTAGTCAAAATGAAATTATGTCTGGTAAAAGGCAAATAAGAAGTGCATACCCATAAACTAAAGATGGAATGAAGTCACGTCCAGTTTCTGAATCAACTATAGGGTCAAAACAATCCTGAAACAGTAGCAACAATCAAAAGTTAAGAAAACTTGGAACAGCCTAAAAAATCCACCTAGAGATTATCATTTTTCCTCAAAAACACTGTGGTGGTATGACCAGTCACCACAACTATTTCCCACATCATTTAACAGAGAATATTTTCTATAGGAGTCCATCAATGATTTTTATCCATTAACATGGATTCCAATTTAACCCTGGATATACATCAATCTTTCCATAGTTCCATAAGTTGGGACAACTTTACTCCACTAAGAAAATGGAGTATTAATCATGACATCTCAAAAGGTGAACTTTTTTACATCAAATACTGATTAACTACCCAGAGTCGTGATATTCATCAAAAAAATGAAAGTTAAAGCTGCAAACATTTACATGAAATATAGCTACGGCCTGTGATAGCAACACTCTGGTTTCCCGCAATGAATTTTTTCCATTCAGAAGTCTCCATTTCACATCAAGATCAGTGTCAGAATCTGAACTCTCATCTGTTAGCTTCTTTCTTAGAATGTCCAAGGTGGAATCAGGGAGCTTTTCAGAACCTGCATTCAGTACATTCTGCAGAGCAGAATATATCCATTTGCAGTTCCCAGAGCAGAACCACTTCCCTTTTGGAAGTTCCTGTAAAAGGGCCTAAGGATTTTAAAGAAGCAAAAAATATTCAATGCAAAGTAGGCATCCTTCTGCTGAAATTCTAACCTTCAAATCAGCCAACTTGCATTTCTTCAAACAGCCGACATGATATTCCTTTTCGCACTGGAAAATAGGTAGAACCTTATTTACAGTATAATATTCCACATAAGAACCTAAGGAGCAGAAATGAAGACTACCTGATCACACAATATAACAGTACGGGGACCAAATCCAGACTTACTGAAATCATAGCCCCTGAAAATGAAAAATACCAACAAATTTAAATGAAATTTTTGTTTTTCAGTTTCTTCAATCTATATGTTTAATGGGTGCTACCTGCAGATTACGCATGCTATAACTTCTGCTTCTTCTGGGTTCTTGACAGTTCGAATGCAACGATTGGTTATTTTCTCAATTGGATCATCAATACTTGACACACTCCCAGCTGCAACAGCATTGGCATTCCACTCAACAAATTTTTCTCTAAGAAACATGTTCTGGCAATAGGTGCAATACCATTTACCACGAGGTATGCTCGATAGAGATGCACATTCTGCATTTGCACATATGAGAACAAGGTGATGTTATTTCAAAAAAAAATATGAGAAACAAAAATCCCAAATTAATTTAAGCAAGTAGTAAGTAAATAAAAAACAAGAACCAAAAGAAAGTACAGGGCTACAACTAAAAGTGGGAAAAGAACAAAAGAAGTATACAAGAGAATAAAAGAAAAAAATTGTATGGATGGAATGGAAGACAGGTATTTAGCAATCAAGTCAACCTAGAAAGTTAACAAGAAATGTATGGATGACATGTATTTAGCAATAAACAAAAAAAAACTGTTTAGATTAACATGCTTCTAAAGATAACCACCTTTGTGAAAGGCTCTCGGACAACCATCACATAGAACGAGTTTCCCACCATCTGCGCAGATGATGCACAAGTAATCATTGTCTTTTGAAGAACACTTACGCCCTTTCAACAGAGAGACAGCAAACTCATGGAGAGACACACCATTAGATGTGTAGATATACATATAGCTGCAGAAATATGTAACGTGTTCAGGAGTTATGTAAACAAAAAAGTGTGATCAAGACACATTGATGATCCAAAGAATAATGATAGAGAATAGAGACTGACGGTTTCTGGCGGGAAGCCCAACCAGCATGAGCTTCAAACTGAGATGGGCTAACCTAATCATTGTACGAATGATAAATCAATTTGTCGCCTGAAACAATCAAGTATTTGAGAAGCTAGAACAATATCATACCAAAGTGCTACAGCAGCGGCAAATTATTCCCGATCCCATTTTATAGCCATCACGCAACTTCTACAAATGCACTGGAATGTTAAAATGCAGAAATAGCATAAGGGGACGTTAAATTTAACATCAATATGAACCACCTTGCCATTAGAATAGTAAGCAACTTCAGTTCCATCTGGCAATCCATCATTCTCAAAGACCAGCTTGTGCATCCTCTGATCCCTGTAAAACAAATTATATCATAGTCGTTGAGTATGCGGAAAGGAATAACAGAAAAGGTGCACATGTCACAATCAAAGCTAACTGGACAGACTTTTTAGTTAACTTCTTTGATGAACTTTTTGAGTTCCCAGAGAGGGGAGGAGATGCAATTTTTGAGGACTTTGAGAGTGATGCAGTACTCGACAACCTGCAATACCAAAAGAAAAAACTAAATAAGCCATAGTTACTGAGTTTCATATCATATCAAATACATCAACGAATAGCTATATGCACCAACTTCATAAGCTTCTTTTTGGTAGTCTTGTTCCTCAGTAAGCCATGAGAGGAAGTACTGCCATTTAAAGTTGGATCCGATAATGATTTGGAATATGTCATGATAGCACTTCCAGGAGGCTTTAAAGCAGTAGCTGATAGTGACAGCCTGAGTGTGCCAAACAACAGAAGGAAATTGTTATAGGTAACATTTTTTCAGAACAAAGCAATAAATGAGCATAAAATCTCCCACAATAGAGAGAATAAGAAAGCCTAGGAGCCCCACATCTTAGTTATCTTCATTTGGCCCTTATTTCTTGTTGCACCACACAATGAGGATTTTCCTGATGATTTTGTACAGGTCTTGAGCTCTGAATGCCTGGAAATGAGCAAACAAATGCCATATCCTTAATTTCTTTTCTTTTCAGGAATTTGTAGGGAAAGACAATCTTAATCATTAGAAAGTAAAAAAGATACATACTTTCTCTTTTTTATTCCTCGACAACCTCTTTTTAGGGGACCGCTATGTACTTCACCATTTTCAGAAAGTGATAGACCTAATAATGGCTTTAGAGGTCTGAAAGAGAAACAACAAAAAAAGTAAAAACAAGAGAACAGATTTATAACAAGATCATAAACTTTTGAGCCAATGATACTCAACAATCACTCCAGAGTTTTCAACAGTTCATTAAGAATAGCAATGAGTAGATTTCACACAATCAACATTGCATTTTTGAGGGAGAAATGTATAAGCAATGATTACTCAGAAGGATATAGCACCTTGATTTCACACTTTCTGCATCGAAATCTGAATTTTGAATAACCATGCAAGAATCACAGAGTAGTTCCACCTTTGCAGCAGATGTCGCAAGAAATGACCCTGTAAGAAAAAAAATAAAGCTGTCTTTTTTAAGAGATTAAATAAGTTAAGATGCAAGAAATTAAGCATAACAACTATCTATATGCATGTATGTATATGACTATGAACAAATAATAGAAAAGAATTAACAAACCATATTGCTTACCAGAACAGTTCCTACAGATGACAGATTCCTTCAAGGGAATAGGGCCTATGAAGTTCTGTATTGTTTCTTCTAAAGTTTTAACAGATGATTTTCGGCATTCTTTGACCACGTCCAGGAGGCTCTTCCCATTCTCCAAGCATATATATTGTGATGCACGTCTATATGAATTGCAGGCATGTATCTCAAATTGGCAGGGTGGAACCACCTGGACAAAATTAAGAGAAAAAAATCTAGCTTCAGATGATATGTAGTTAGGTACACTGTAAAAAAGATGACAAATTCAGACTTGCTGCATTGGCTACAAAGAAAACCCCAAGATTAGTACCCACCCGTACTCCCTTGCAGAAACTACAAGAACACAGGATTCCAGCATCTTTGATCGTACCACGTAGTGGGAATCCCTGCGATGATGTTACGATCAGTTGAGAATCCTGAAGAAAGCTTTACATATTGATGGTGCTCAAGTTTATAAGAGACAATAACATGGAGCTGCTAGATTAATATTTTAACTAGCATTCAAACAATATCAAGACAAAATAAATATTTGAAATGTTAAGAAGGATATCCCTAATCCATGACCACAAACAAGTTAACCCAAATGTACATGGTTAATCAGACCCAGTGTCCAGGATGTCTGATTCATATAATATGTTGACAAACTTTATTTATGTATTTTCATCACAGAACTTTTTTTTAGAGGAAGCATCAGGGGGCTTTGATGCCATACCAACATCCCTAAGTTAGACTACAAAGCTGTACTCACCTTTGCCTTTCCATCACATTCACTTAAAAGTGATGTGATGGACATGGTCTGACATTATCACAATGACTAAATAAGTTTTTAACCAAGTCACTATAGCTGATATAAACAAGTCACCCTTTGTCCCTTTAACGACTACAATCCTCAATGACACTTGTAAAAAGAAACAGAGTTTCCATGACAAGCATCAGATGATTGGCTCAGCCAATCAATCTTATTCCCCAATCATAAACACTGCAATCTAATCCTCAGCAAATTGATGGCATGTTTTGTAGTTGATAATGAAGCACATAGCACACCTAAACGACCCAAGTGGAAAAGGACAGCCGATTCAGTTAACAAACCACAGTGCATGATCCAGTTAGGCAACAACCATGGAAGATTCTTAATATTTGAAATAAAAAAATCATATTTACATGCGCTGCTCAACAAATTTACAAAGTTTGGATGTTATTTTTTAAAGGAAATAATAGTAATGATGATAACAACAACTAAAACAAAGATGCTTCCTACTCCAAACATCTCTCTCTCCACGTTCCCTTCCCATCCAGACCCAAACCACCCACATCATATTTTCTTACATCAAGAGTACAGATTTGCTAGAGCAGAACATATAAATCTATGTAAGAATTACATCCTGATGTGCCTAATGCCAATAACCATTTAGTGATGACGACAATGAAATGACACTGATATTTTTCTACTGCAGAATATACAGAGTTAGGTAAGCATTTAAGAAATACGCTCTGACATGCCTCAATCAATTAATAATGGCGAGAATGAATGAACTGACAAGTAGTATGAACAAGAAAATGGCTATAGTCATCCAGAAACAATGGAAACAATAATAACAGATCAAAACTGGAGTAAAAAATAGCAAAACCAACACTACCGAAACAGAAATTTAAAAGAGCAATCTAATATCAGTATTCAGTGACACCGTATTAGTAGAATTAGTCGGCAGTAGTATAAGTAAGAGCACAACAGCAAAAGAAGTAGTACTAAGAAGAGTTATTATGGCTGATCTAAATACCCTCTTGCCACCATTGTAGAAAACTGGATATCCTTCTAGCAGCCCAGTCTCGAAGAGCTCCCTAACCGTAGTTGGCCGCCCTTTTATAAGAACCTTCTTAGACATCTTCATCTCCATTTTCTTAGTCTTCGTACTACCCAACAGCCCCAAATCTTCACTCATCGATCCGTCCGCCTCCAAGATCACCGTGTCCGTCAGATTACCTAAATCCCCATTCTCCATTTCAGAGTCAACAACCTCAGAGCGCGTAAACCTCCGTCTCCTCGGTGCCGCCAAATGAATGGGCGCCTCTTTCACTTCAATCTCCATCATCTCCCCGTCACTTTCCCCTCCCAAAAACCCCAAATTACCCCCAACTTCAACCACATTCGACGCATGACCACCATTAACTACGACTTCAATTTTCAAACTCACAGCATCCTCAACTTTAACAGATTTTGCAGAATCTCCCTCAATTTCAGCAGCACAAGAAGTTCTATCCACACTTCTACTCTTCAACCTCTTGTTCCTCGTATAAACCGCGAAACCATTCGCCTCGCTCGGCCTCACCCTGGGAACATAGCAGTGATCCATCCAACTCGAACCGTTGGATTTGGGTCGGGTCGGATCTCCTGACTCGATTCCAGGTTCAGGCTTAATCAACTCACTCGGATACTCGATATCCAAACCCGATTCGGGCTTCATTGCCGCTAATCCGCCTCTTTCCTCGAATTCTCAGAATTTGCGGATTCTCCGCTAGCGAACGCTGCAGCAGCGGACGGAGGAGACTCAGTTCTGATTATGGATCTGCGCAAGTTAGATAATTCAGTTGCATGCATAGAAGAAGAGAAAGAGGGCTATATCTGGAGTTGGTTTTGTGGGATGTGAAAGCAAACTGGAGAGAGAAACCCTACGAACTGAGTGAGGGAAGTAAAAATGCAGAGTGACAAAAGAATCTTTTTGGTTGGAAATAAAAAAATTTGGCTATATATTTTCTGATCCAAAATTGTTATTCTGATGTTAAGTTTTACTATTTCCGTTTCAAGTTATTTCATTATTCCATTTTAAAATGTTCCACAGAAATTTGTCTAACTTATTTTCTTATCTAAAATTGTTATTCTGATAGTTAAGTTTTATAGAAGTGTTGTTTTATGAATAAAATGAAGAAAATAAAATAAAAGAGAGAAGAGTGATGTTTTTATATTTAGAGATGTGTCATTTGAAGTGTGACATCCTGAAAAGGAATATGTATCACTTAGAATGAAACGTAGAGAATATATTTTATTCATCTCAAAGTAGTTGAGACATTTTTTTAGTACGAAATTTAAAAAAATTGATATATCAAAGGTTAGAGTGCAGAAAATTGACTCAACTACTTTGTGACTACTAAAAAAAATATGACTCAACTACTTTGAGATAGAGTGAGTATTTTTTATGCCAAAAAAATAAGTAAGAAATATTGGTTATTTGGATCAATTATACTATTTCTCATCAATTTTAAAAATGGACTTAAAAGCACAAATATTAAAATTGGTGTCATTTTTCCGTTGCGAGTCATTTTTTAAATCCGATTGATAATGTAACATATTTAATTCTATGCAGCATAATTAGTCATACTTGGCCTATGTGGCATAATAAATACTTTGGTCAATGTGGCATAATAAGTAAAAATTATAGCAAATTACTTTGAGAATCAATTCTCTCTGTCAAAATAATTTTCATCAAATTCGGATCATTCCCTACAAAATTATATAGATATAAGTAAGAACATTGAAGGTACAACTTATATTATATTCACGGGGTAGGTCGATGTTGTAGGCATTGTTGTTCACTCGCTCAAGCACTTGGAACGGAATATCATCTTGGCGATTAAGTTTGAAGTTCACCTTTTTGCGAAAACGAGTCATCTAGAAATTCACTGAAAGCCAATCATCTTGTTGGAAGATCGCCTCCTTGTGCCCTTTGTCAGTCATTCGAAGGTTGTGCTCATTTCTCTTGCAGATATTCTCTTGGACTTGAGCCTGAAGTTCATGGATTTGGCCTTTTGGGAGTACTATCCACGTCACAAATAAAAGACAAAAGGCAAATTCAAAGTGGATAAATTCATCGGAGTTAACAAATTAAAACCATAAACAATTTCAAACAGTGAGTAATGTGTGGTGGAATCGACGGTGTAGTTATAAGCAAACTCGGCTATGGGTAGACAATTCCCACAACTACCATTTTTATTATTGGCAAGTGAATATGTATTTAACGACCGCGTCATAATAAACTCAAACTTAATATCTCTAGCCTCAGATATTACCACTTTAATACTCGGCCAACCCACATATACATCCCCACAACTTATTTGTTCTCAATCATCAATGCTCTAAAAGATCCTAAGGTTTAGTCTAGGGCACATAGTTCAACCTCACGACCTTTGTTAAAAAGGGTCTATTATTATATGTTTGATATCACTAGTCTTCCTATATGTTTGAGATGAGTCATCTCTATGAAAATTCTATCATTGTTTTTAGATATGTGGATGATAAGGCTCATTTCATGCATCGGTTTTGGGGGTAAAACATATACTACTTGATCGGTTTATCGTGCAAACAAGTGTTAAAACGTGCAAAAATGCTACTTGTCCAAGGCAGCAAGGCCGAACTGATCAAGCACGTACAAAAGGCGAAAAATGCCAAAAATCGGGGGAGTTGATCAAGGGGCGAGGTCAAGCAGTTAAAGTGGGGACCGTTGGTTTCTAGAAGGAAAACGTGAGGAAATGAGCTGGATGTGGCGCACCATTCTGTTACCCAGGACGACGTTCTAGAAGGGGACACGTGCCAGCTTGTGAAGACGCCAGGACGAACCGATCAGAAATATGTTATCCAAAAGCGTCGTTATTATAGAAGAAAGAGCACGTAGCAATCAATGAGTCGCTCATCCTCTGCATGAGTGAATATTCCCTGTCAAGGTCGTTATCCAGCTGGAGGCCGAATCGAGCTTATAAATAGAGGCTGCGCCACCACAAGAAAGTATCTGAGACTTTACTTTCCGCCTAGTTTAGCTTAGTTTAGCTTAGTTCAGCTCTCTAGCTTAGTTTAGCTTAGTTCTGCTCTCTTAGCTTAGTTTAGTTCAGATCTCTAGTTTAGCTTAGATAGCGTAGTTAAAAGGGCGACCGAAGGGAGCGCTGCAGAATAACCATTTCTGTCGGCGTAACTTAAGTTTCCCGCTGAGATTCTTCTCAGTTTACCGCTGATCCAATCTTAATCCGTGCGTTTCCGAGCCCGCCAAAATAGCGCCGTTGCCGGGGAAGCATGTTGTTACTTTATGTTTGTGTGTAGTGCGTAGGAGTAAATAGTTTATTTCTTTCTTTTCTTATTTGTTTTTCCTGCTGTTGATGAGAAGGTACCACCAAGGCGATTACTGGAATCATCCTTTGATATATAGAAGAACTAACAATCGTTGGAGAGTCCAGGAAGCCGGCGTAGTTACCACTCGTTACAGAGCAGCTTTAGAGGCAGCAGCAGCAGCTCAGCAAAACCCACTACCACCACCACTAAAGCAAACAGAAGCAGAGATGGCCGTTGTCATCGACGACTCGGGAATCAGCTCTTTGCACGCTCATGATGAGAAGGAGCCCACACATGCCATTGCCGCCACTCCTGGGATACGGACCATCGCTATCAAATCAGGAGTGCTGACCGTCTTGACCCACTTCTACGGTCTCTCTAAGGAATGTCCGTACGCCTTTCTGGAGGAGTTCTACCGATACTGCGATATTCAGCCCGTCCCGGCTGGATCCACGTTTGAAGATTACAGGCTCAAGGCTATCCCCTTCGTCCCGGCTGGATCCACGTCTGAAGATTACAGGCTCAAGGCTATCCCCTTCGTTTTGAAAGGGGACGCAGAGTATGGCTGTCAAGGCTACCAGAGGGATCCATCAGAACTTGGGCGGAATTCCGCATGATATTCCTCGACCGTTTCTTCCCAGCATCAAAGACAAGTGCCTTGAAAAGGGAGATTACAGAGGTCAGACAAGAGTACGACGAGCCCCTCGGCCAGTACTGGGACAGATTTCAAGGGCTGCTTCAAGCATGCCCCAACCACAAGCTAGGAGAAAAGGAGATCTACTCGATCTTCTACGGCGGACTCACGGTGGACAGCAAGAACGACCTCAACCTCGCAACTCAAGGGGATTTCTAAAAAATCTCTTTTAGCCAAGCTAAGAATATTCTGGAGAGGCTGATCGAGGCCAAGCAGTCGTATGAGACAACCCGAGGGCAGTACAGACGTGGGGCAGTGCACGCAGTAGATGCGCTCAATGATGAAAAGCTAGAAGCTCGATTTGAGCAAATGGAGAAAAGGCTGCTGGAGGCAGTGGAGAAAGCCAGACCACCACCACCAACTGCACCCAAAGAAACGCAGTATGTGCTGCAACCACCGCAGCCAGAGGAACATCATTACTACTACTGCGAGTTTCCCCCTGAGGTTGAGCAAGTGAATGCCGCAGGCCACTGGAATGCAAATGGCAACTGGATCCAGGGGAAGCAGAGAGATGCTCCATGGAGGGATCACCCAAACTTCAGATGGACCGATCAAAATCAGAACCAACCACAACTACCCCCTCCACAGCAGACGCACTCCTCTAACGGGCAGTCCAACTGGCCGTCCCGAATCATGGATAGACCAAACACTGGAGAAAACAGAGTGCAAGGGGGTCAGGCAGGTTGGTCAAGTGCCCCTCAAGGGAACTGGTCAAGCGGAGGACAATCCAATTGGTCAAGCCGACAAAAGGAAGGAGACTGGGGAGGATACCAACACCAAATCCCCCAGTATAGCAACCAGGGAAGGCAGTCAAGTAACCAAATAGTGAGTTATGTTCCACAGTACTTCCAAGGGAACCAACAAAACCACCAGTTCCAGAGCCAACCAGAGCAGTATGGATCGTCCGGTTTCTATCAGCAAGGATATGGAGGAGGCCGATTTAATCAGAGAAATAACAGGCAGCAAAATGAAAATCCAGGGGATATGACGATTCCACATCAGCCCAATGATGCGGTGCGTGAAATACAGGAAACCCAGAGGGAACAGAGGGCTGCATTAGAGTTGCTTACCAAGCAGTTATCTCAAGTCGCCATATCGTTGGGCGAGCTGAGAGGTAATGAAGGAAAGATTCCGGCTACAGTGCAACCACCAGCAGGGCGGAAAAACGTCAACACAGTGTCCCTGAAATCAGAAGGAGTTTATCAAAGCTCAACTACAAGTTTTCCGACACCTAGGATCAGTCATAATGCAAACTCTAAATCCGTCACCTCTGATCAAGTCACAGTGGAGGAAAAATCTGACATCCGAAAATAGGTTGCTGAAAAGAGAAGGAGGATCGAAGCAGAAGAAGTGACCAATATGGTCCGACCTGGTGATCTTCCCCCCAAGAGAACTGACCCAGGGGTATTTACGCTCCCAATCTCCGTCAGAAACGTCCAAACAGAGCACGCAATGTGCGACCTAGGGGCCTCCATCAATATTATGCCATACTCTATATTCAAGAAGCTGGGGAATGCCAAGCTCGTCGAAACTAATATGGAAATACAGTTAGCAGACGGATCTTGCATTTACCCCGAGGGAGTTCTGGAAGATGAGGTCGTCAAGGTAAACAGATTCATGTATCCCGCGGATTTCTTTGCTATAAAGATGATGGAACCAGGAGCGGAGGAGTCTATTGGAATCCTCTTGGGGAGACCTTTCTTATCCACCGCCAACACGGTCATTGACGTTCGCCAGGGAACAATTAATTTGGAGTTTAAAGGAGAGCGGCTTACAGTCAAAATTAATAAAGCTGCAAAACGGTTGCAGGACAGAGAAAGCATACAAACTGTAGACGCCATTGGCCCTCGGAGACAGAAGCATCCGATGGAGGAGTCCTTCAAGGAGCCACCATCTGTCTCCACTAAGAGTAAACTGATCAGGAGAGAGGCAGAAGATTGGCTTGAAGCAACAATGACTGGAGCAAGGGATGATCAAGCCGTTGGGGGCGCAATTATGGAATTTTGCCAGCCATCGCGACCCACCGAGGCAGGAGAGGGTACCCAACCGAGAAGGGTCGAAAAACCTCTAGACCGAACCGCCCCACTAAAAGGAATGCTGAAAAGGGATCTCTCGCTTACAAGGCAACTACTCCCCCAACATCACTCCCAGCTGATGCCTAAGAAGCGAAGTTCAACTTGGTCGGACCTTCGAGCAGTCACGGCAAAACTTCCATACCCCATTGACCAAGAGGAGGTCAGAGCATCGTTAAGACGCACTGGAGCCCATAGAAGACTCATAAAGGATTTCACCGAAAGAGCACCGGTCCTGACGAAGTCACCCCGGAGCAATGTTAAATATCCTGATGTCTGCGAGACCGCGTTCCCGTTTCTAAGAGATCGATTCAGGAGTTATTCTATGATACGCGGTCCTGACTGGAATCACTCTTTTGAAGGGATGTGTGAAGCTGGTGACCATGCAATCAGAGCAGTACTGAGTAAGAGAATCCGATGGAAGAGTCATGTGGTCCTTTACGCGTCAAAAACATTGGGTCAGGTGCAAAGAAACTATGATGCGACCAAAAAAGAAATGCTGGCAGTAGTTTTTACATTTGAGAAGTTTAGACAGCACCTTCTTGGTTTGAAGGTGCTGGTGTATACTAACCGTGCGGCCATCAAGTACCTACCGTCAAGGGAGAAGTCAAACCCGCAATTGATCAGATGGTTACTCTTCCTATAGGAATTTGAGTGGGAGGCAGTTGATAGGAACAAATGTGAAAATACAGAGGCGAATCACCAGCGCCGAGCTCTGCAGGAAGAAAGAAAGGGGGGCCTTTCAGACATAATCCCTGAAAAGCACTTGTATTTTATCAAGTCCAAGTCTGAGAAACAGCGGGTCTACCAAAAGGGGAGGACTGATCAAGGAAGACAGAATAGCTGGGAACGACTTGAATCCAAGAAGGCAAGGCTCGCAAGTAGAAACGGATTGAAGGAAGAAGGGTTACCCGGAAAGGACAAAAGGGAGGCGTTTGTAGTAGACTACATGTCACTACCAACGCCTAGCTCGCGCCAGTAAACAGGTAAAAGGAGTGATCGAGTATTCATGGATAGTCTGCTTGATCAATCGATAATGTCTAAATTTCTTAATCTGATCAAGTGACATTCCAAGAAAACTCGGTCAGCCCCTTGTTAGTGT
The DNA here is from genome assembly GCF_004379255.2 of Salvia splendens. Classification (NCBI taxonomy): domain Eukaryota; kingdom Viridiplantae; phylum Streptophyta; class Magnoliopsida; order Lamiales; family Lamiaceae; genus Salvia; species Salvia splendens. The sequence continues at coordinate 31,683,816 of NC_056033.1, read as the reverse complement.
AAATAGTCTTTAGTAGGTTTAGTTTTATTTAAATCAAAAGTCGGAAGTAAAAGCAAGAAACTGATCAAGTAGGATTATGTGAGATGTCATGGCCCATGTGATCAGTGCAAGTTGAGTTCAATTAGTGGTGCAGGGATTCAGTTGATTAAAAACAGGAGATGATAAGAAGTGTGCAGTAATTAGAGGAGTATCAGGCGGCGCCGACTGTTGAAATGAAAGGACACCCTGAAGAGAGAGGAACGAAGCGTGTCGGGGAAGCTTTGCCACCTGGCATTCTAAAAAGGCGCATCGGTATGCGAAAGGTCGCAGAGACTTCGATAGGAAGGAATCTCAACAGTCGGAGCTCAAGCATAAAAGGGATCTTTCGGATCTCACTTTCCATCAGCTACCTCTTTACTATCCTTATCTAATTCTCTCCAATGCAAATCACCTGTAAACATAATCAGAAGAGATGAAGGACAATCAACTCGAAGTTTCCAGTACCTCCTCGTTTTCTTCAGGAGCTGGCATCAACAGTGATAATCAGAGATCCTTGTTACCGCCCAACCCACCAACAACCAGAACCCCTTCATTACCTCCTAGGGTCATCGGCCCACTCCCAGTTATGAGTCCGACTGACATAAGGCGTGTGGGTTTCTTACTCAGAAGTTTTCCCGCCGGCGCTGACCCCGTGGAAAGACACATCGCCGTCAAGGTTCGCCAAACAATTTCTCGACCAAAGGACTTCTCTACGCCGCCACCGACGGAGGGTATGCTTGCTCAGAATACCAAGTCACTACTCAGTGGCAAGGACCTTATGCACCTTCAGGAAGGGGTGCCTCTTCCTAGTAATCCCCTATGGCAACGGAAGGAGACAGAATGTAACCTTTCTTTGACTATAGAGGTTTACTCCATCCCGAAAAGGACGCGTCACCAGACTCCGAACCAACTCCTTCTTGAAGCTAAGGTTCAAGGCAGCAGGTGGATGAGAAGAGACAAGTAGACCGAGGGACCATGCCAGCCGCAGAAGCAAGCAAGACTTTGGGAGGCAGCCAAATTAGAGCAGAGAAAAGAAGTGTTCTTCCTCCTCCGAAGAAGAACCACCATACCAATCAAGGTGTGAAAGTCCACTAACGCCGCCAGCATAAGTCTTCCCCTCCCAAGGAGAAAAAGAATAAAAATTCCAAAGATGAGGAGCTCCAATAAACGTAAGAACCATGGAGGCAATAAGTAAGGCCTGTGAAATGGAGGCTATAAGGAAGGCGTGCAACATCCCCTGATCCAACCATCCAGAAGGCAACAGTATCACCCTCAACTATGTTTCTTTGTGCAAATTGCGTTTTGACTCCACTCTCACACTTAGCTTTAAGTCGAGACTAAGTGTGAGAAGTTTATGGAAAATTATTTTTAGTTTTGCTTAAGTGTTTTGTGTTTCTTAGCATGTTTTGATTATTGGCACCGCCTCACACTTAGCCCAATGCTTGGTCTAAATGTGAGAAGTTTCCCTTATTTGTTTTTGTGCAAATTGCCTGTACCTAACCCTTCTTTCCACTGCATCCAGTCCCTCGAGGACGAGCTCATATGCAGTGGGAAGGGGGGACGGGTTAGTTACAGAAAATTCATACATGCTAAAATTTTTCAAAAATAACAAATTTTAGATAGCAATAAGATAGGAAATATGCATGAAATCGGATAAATGAAAGACTTGATTACTTCGTGGAAGAGTTAGAGAAAGGATTCAGTACGCTCACATGTAAAACTTGATTGCAAAAACTTGATCAATTCGAATGACGCAAGTATGATGGAATCGCTCAATTTCTAAACCAACTGTGAAGCCTCTCTATATGTGAGTTATAAGCCAAAAGTAGAACACTTTCTACTACTCTTTACAAAAGAAAAATTACGAGAGGCTAACTTTTAATATAGAGATGAAAATTGCACAAGTAGTGAGGACTAAAGGCATTAGGATTTAACCTGTTGAGCCGTTTTTCTTCTTTCGTTCCACAAACCCGCCTCATTACTAAAGGCACCCCTTAGTTAGCCACTTTGAGCCCATACACTCTTACCCATTCTTTGAAACCTTAAAACCAAAAATTTTCGTATCACATGAGGGAAGAGGGTCAAGGAGATGAAATTTATCAAGGGGAACAAAATGGGATAGCAATAGAATAAAAAAAAATTAAAAGGTAGCCGGGTCGATCAAGTTAGACAATCAGGTTGATCATACAAAAAAATTGAGAAAAGGTTTAAGAAAAGAAAGGGACAGGAAATAGTTGCTACCTGACCCAGGAAAAAAATAAAATAAAGCCGAAAGTTATAAGGCTAAGGGTCAACATTGACCGAAAAGGAGCATCAAGTGGAAGAAGAAATAAACACCCCAAATTTGATCCAGCAAGTTTAGTCAAATCTTTGGCTTTTTGACTCATGTGATTTTCTCTTTTAAACTTAGAACCCCTAGGACCCTACCCTAACAAGTTACTACCCCTGAGCCCTGTTACAACCCGAAACAAAGACCTTAAGGAACTATCTTGTGCAGTCCGATTCAGAGTATTAAATTTGTAGCAATACCGAGTAAACAGTCCTAACATCTTTGGTGAGAAATGAGTGACTGAGTGAATCCAACAGTGGTTTTTAAATTGAGCAATCTTGACAAGCTGACTTCTTGATCAAGCAGAAGCGAAAAAGCAAAAACATAAGCTACTGGTTAATGGTATGACCTCGACCTCGGGTATGATTGTTGGAAAATTATTCGGTCCAATGCATACATGTGAATACATGTTTTTAGTTCTTGTTCTTCTTTCTTTTGCTTGTGAAATAAGTAAACCATGTCTGAAATTTGCCTTATCTTTTTCTCTTTCTTTTTCTTTCTCTTTATACTTGAGGACAAGTGTGTTTTAAGTGTGAGCAGTTTGATAAGGTTCATTTCATGCATCGGTTTTGGGGGTAAAACATATACTACTTGATCGGTTTATCACGCAAACAAGTGTTAAAATGTGCAGAAATGCTACTTGTCCAAGGCAGCAAGGCCGAACTGATCAAGCACGTACAAAAGGCGAAAAAGGCCAAAAATCGGGGGAGTTGATCTAGGGGCGAGGTCAAGCAGTTAAAGTGGGGACCGTTGGTTTCTAGAAGGAAAACGAGAGGAAATGAGCTGGATGTGGCGCACCATTCTGTTACCCATGACGTCGTTCTAGAAGGGGACACGTGCCAGCTTGTGAAGACGCCAGGACGAACCGATCAGAAATTTGTTATCCAAAAGCGTCGTTATTCTAGAAGAAAGAGCACGTAGCAATCAATGAGTCGTTCATCCTCTGCATGAGTGAATATTCCCTGTCAAGATCGTTATCCAACTGGAGGCCGAATCGAGCTTATAAATAGAGGCTGCGCCACCACAAGAAAGTATCCGAGACTTTACTTTCCGCCTAGTTTAGCTTAGTTCAGCTCTCTAGCTTAGTTTAGCTTAGTTGTGCTCTCTTAGCTTAGTTTAGTTCAGATCTCTAGTTTAGCTTAGATAGCGTAGTTAAAAGGGCGACCGAAGGGAGCGCTGCAGAATAACCATTTCTGTCGGCGTAACTTAAGTTTCCCGCTGAGATTCTTCTCAGTTTACCGCTTTCTTTATTTTCGAAGTGTTAGCTTAGTTTATTTTCACACTGTAATCGTATCTTAGTTTAATCGAAGTTATTCTCTCTTTTAAATCGCGCATTTACTTTTCTGTAATTACCTGCAATTTACTTGACCCAGTGTTTAAATTTCCGTTGATCAAGCTAGCTAGTTTGAATTCTGCCTAGATAAAAACCGTAGTTAAAACTCTCAAGTTAAAGCGTGGCAGCAGCCAACCCCACTGTTCACTACTCACACACTCGACACACCAACTTCTTTGTGGGATCGACCCCGAACTTGCCGCTTTACTGTTAAAGGAAATCGGGAGTTATAAATATTATCTTCGGCGCGTTTCGGTTCGAGGATTGATTCGATTAAGTGGCAACGAAAATTTGCTAACTGGTCCAACCGATTCAGTTATCCTCCATATAACTTGATCCAATCTTAATCTGCTCGTTTCCGAGCCCGTCAGTGGACAATCCTAATACAAATTTATGGACAAACCACTAACAAAGCCCCACTCAACTAGCAACATTGCCAACATAGTCTATGGAATTCAAGGATAACATCTCTAACTCATAATAGGGAGAAACTCTTTCTAGGAGGTTTTCCAAAAAACATCAAAAGTCTTCTTGAAAGCAATCCTAAGATCCACATGAATTTCGCATGTTTTTAGGTTTTAGACTTTGCTATGAATTGATAGATTATTGCTCAATTTTAGTTTAATACCTCTATCCCAAGAATATGCACTTTTGATTGAGTACATGTTTTAATGCACAATTATAAATTAAGAGAAAATTAGAAAGAAAAAATAATTAAAATATTGTTAATGGAGAATGAATCTCACTTCATTAGAAGAAAATTAGTTTTCAAATTTTTTATGGGATGGACTTTTGAGACAGATGGAATATTAATGTTTATATTTCTATAAACTAAATTTTTTACTATTTCATTTAGTTTTCATAAAAATGAGGCTAAAATAGGTACAAAACACAAAGCGTGAAAGTTGGAGTCAAAACGGCTAACAAGAGCAACCTAACAATCTGTTGGATTCGCACTCTACTGACTCGTCTATTTATTTCATTGAGCTATATCCACAAAACACAAACCACAAGTATATATAAACAGTAAACAAAAGTATTGTATCTATAAGAATTATGCATGCAAGTTTAAACACCACAACTTAGTGTCAATCACTGTTTTTCAAAATCGTTAAAAAATAGTTTTTGTTTCTAATCTAAAATAAACACAATTTTAAAGATAATAAAATTTAAATTAATAAAAGAAGAAATGCACAGCACAGGACTCCTAGACAATATGAGAGTGCCCAGTTTTTTTATTATGGTATATGTTCACTTAGTAATATTCTTAGATTTATAAATATAATTCGTAGTGTCGTAACTCTTTCATATATTTTTGTATACTTATTTGGAAACTTAATTTAGACTTATAAACAAACAATAAGATGCACCAATTTTAACTTAGATTTTGATTTAGACATATTTTATTGGTTATGAATTTAACCTACGCACAATATTTGGCACTTAAAATTTAAATTAGGGGAATTTGAGGGATAACATACATATATATTTGTTGGTTATTATGGGTTGTTATTTGGTGGACATCATTTGGGCTTTAGTTAATTAGGCCCAGGTGATTTTTTGGGCTTATGCTTGCCCTAGCCCAATTACTGTGAAACCCTTTATCTCCCCCTCTCTCCCTTGCGCCGTTTGATTCTAACTACTCTCTCTCTCTCTACACTCTCTGGCGATTTAGCTTCTCTGAGTGATCCCTTCATCCTTGTGATGATTTTCAGTGTTCTTCTCTAAGATCTTTCATGTTGTAGTAGTGTTTGATCTTTGGTGAGAAAAGTGTGGAAGGTAACCAGTTCGGTTTCCTGAGTTCTGAAATCTAGGGTTTCTTTGTGTGAGAGTTTCTGTGAGATTTCTTCGGTTGGAAGGGTAGATCTGGTGCGTGGGAGAGATCAGAGGCTGGTTTCTGGTTCGTGAGGTTGTTCTCGGTTGAAACCTTCGGTGCTCCCTTGGATCTGTGTTCCTGTGAATAGATCTCTGTTATTGGCGGGTGTCTGAGCCAATTTCTTCGATCTATTGTTCCTTACTTTCTGTCTCTCTTTTTTCCCTCTTTGTTTTGCACTTGATCCGTTTGGATCAGTTTACTTGTGGTTCTAACGAGTTTATTAAGTGTGCAGGTATATTGAAGCTAATCTTGGTGTTACTTAGTCCAAGACTTACTTCTGTAATAGCTATTGTGATCTTATCTGTAATAGCTGGTTTCTTGTTTTAAAATCAGTCGCGTGGTTGATGGTTTGACTGAGCCATCTTGTAACAAGACCAAAGAGGTCTCGGTAATTAGTGAACCTGGAATTGTCTGATCCCTACAGTGGTATCAGAGCCACGGGGGGACGATTCCGGCACGGCGAGTCGCTATAAGGAGGTGGGCAAGCTGAACCCTCCCTCGAGTGGGGGTTTGCTCTGGTAAATTGGCTGTGACTCTCTCTGTTTGTTGATTTTCTTTTTTAGAGCCACCCTAGGATTGGGCTTTTGCTGCTGGTAGTAAACCTTGGCAAGGTTTTAGGCTTATCTGTGTTGTTTTCTCTGTGTTTACCTGCTTCCGTGTTTGATTGTTATTTTTTCTGTCTCTTTGACCCCTTATTACCTGGCCACCAAGCACATATACTGCCTAAGTGACCCCCTGCGCCCTCCAAGAGTGAGTGCTTGCGATCTGGGATAGCCTTAGCCAGTGCTGCTCGTGACAGTCAGGGATTTGGGCTTGACCTGTGTGTTTGGTGTGTTTCTTTGTGTTCTTGAGAAAATTTTCTGTTCAGATAGCTGTTACTGCCCTCTGGGTACTTGTCTTTGTGTTCTTCTGTGCTCTTTCTGCGAAAATCTGTGTTAGGCCCTTGCCTGCATGTCTCTGTCCTTTATTGTGTGCAAAGTTGTGTATTCTTACCTTGCTCACTGTGTTCTTGCTGAACTTGTCTCAAAAATGTCACAACCTGTTGGATTGGTTCCCTTTAATGGGAAAAATGATTTTATGATTTGGAAACAAAAATTGAAGTGTATTTTGATTCAACAAAAGGTTTTCAAAGTTGTTGATGGTACTTTACCCACTGATGTTTCTCCTGAAAAACAATCTGAAATGAATGAGTTGGCTAGAGCTACTATTATTCTCAATCTGTCTGATTCTGTGATAAGAAAAGTTGACCAAGTTGAATCTGCCTCTGAAATGTGGAAATTACTTGACACACTTTACACAGAAACTTCTATGTCTTCCAGAATGTACTTGCTTGAAAAGTTATTTAAATTTAAGCTGGATTTGACTAAGGATATAGATGATAATGTGGATAGGTTTCAGAAGCTAGTTCAAGATATTAAAAGGTCTGGGGATAAGACCATTGATGAATACACTAGTATTGCTCTAATGAATGTCATTCCTGATACTTATAGTGATGTAAAGGCTGCTATTAAGTATGGTAGAGACACAGCTCCTCTAGATTTGATTATAAGCTCTCTTAAGTCTAAGGAACTTGAGTTAAGGGAAAGGGCTGGGGAAAAAGCTGCTGCTAACAAAGTTTTCAATGTCAGGGGCAGACCTAATTCTAGAGGGGGTTCTGAGTCTAATGGGGGTTCAAATACTAGATCTAATTCTAAAAAGAAGTATAACAGGTCTAGGTCTAACAGTAGGGACCCTAAATCTTTCAGAAAATGTTATAATTTTGGAGAAACTGGACATTATAAAAAGGAATGTACCAAGCCTAAGAAGAATAAGCCTCCTCACCATAATAATAACAGTTCTCAGATTGAAAACATTGCCAGTATGGTTAAGTATGAAATAACTGACAATGAATCTGTGTTTATGGTGCATGATTTGTTGAATATCAATGCTTCCCCTATGTGTCCTTATACTTCAAATGACTGGTTAAGTGATTCTGGTTGTACTTTTCATGTAAGTCCCTTCAAGGAGGTGTTTTCTGACATGAAGCCTGTCTCTAGCACTTATGTGTCAATGGCTGATGACATGAAATGTGAAATTCTTGGTATTGGCACAGTGTGTTTAAAATTTAGTAATGGCTATGTGCTTAATTTGAAGGGTGTTAGATATGTTCCAGATCTGTGTTATAACTTGATGTCATGTAATGCTCTTGAAAGTTCTGGTCTGAGTGGGAAGTGGGGGGAAGGCTGTATGAAAATCTGTAAAGGTTCTATGTGCTTATTTAAAGCTCAAAAAAGGTGAGGTTTGTATGTCTGCAATGTTGTGCCTCTTACTTGTGATAAAGCATCTGCTAATGTTGTAAAGTCTGACAAAATTTTGCTTTGGCATAATAGGCTAGGACACATGAGTGAGAAGGGTATGAATATTCTGAAAAAACATGACATTCTATCTGATTCTGATGTCTGTGGTGAATTACCTTTCTGTGATACTTGTGTGCTTGGTAAACAACATAGAGTGACCTTTCCTACACCTGTTCCTACTAATGTGAGTAAGAATGTGCTTGAATATCTTCATATGGATGTTTGGGGACCTGCTCCTGTGTCATCTCACTCTGGTTCTGTATATTTCCTTTCTGTTATTGATGATTTCTCAAGAAAAGTGTGGTGTTTTCTGATAAAACATAAGTATGATGTGTTTGAAAAATTTACTACTTGGAAAACCTTGATTGAAAACCAAACTAGAAAGAAAATTAAAGGAATCAAAACTGACAATGGTCTTGAATTTTGCAATCAACAAATGGATGACTTATGTGCTGGGCATGGTATTAAAAGGCATAAAACTGTCCCATATTCTCCTCAACAAAATGGAGTTGCTGAGAGAATGAATAGGACTTTACTTGAAAAAGTTAGATGCATGCTTTCAAAATCTGGTTTATCAAAGAAGTTTTGGGGTGAAGCTTTATTGACTGCTACTTATCTGATAAATAGATCCCCCTCTGTTCCTTTATTGGGGCAGTGCCCTGAATGTGTTTTTACTGGAAAATCCTTGAATCTTTCTCACCTAAGGGTGTTTGGCTGCTCTGCTTTTGTGCATACTAAAACTGACAAGCTTGAACCTAGGTCTAGGAAGGGTGTTTTCTTGGGTTATCCTGAGGGTGTTAAAGGATATAGGATCTGGCTTAGAGATGAGCCTGGTTTTAAAGTCATAATCAGCAGGGATGTAATCTTTAATGAAAATGAATTCCCATGTCTGAGAATGACTGATAGCTCAGCTCTAGAGAAAGTGGACAGTGACCCTCCTATTGAGGTGGAGTACACAGCTATACCCACTGTTGTGGAGCATCCAGTGGATGCTTCAAGTGAGGTGGAGCCACCATTTTGGAACTCTATACCAGTTTCTACTCCTAGTGATACACCCCTTGAGGGAAATTTACCTGATAATGATGTTAATAATGTGGCTTTACCTCATGATGATATGCATGCTAGTCCTAATAGGGGGAATGCTGCTGTGCCTGCTCAGAACTTGTTGAACAGTCCTTCTGGAGTCCAAAATGCTATTGATGCCTCTACTTTGAACAATTATGTGCTAGCTAGGGATAGATCCAGAAGGCTGAATGTGAATAAACTTGTTAGGTATGTAGGATTGATTGCTCTAATAAACTTGGCTTTCAATGTACATGAATCTGATGGGGATGAGCCTCAAACTTATAAGCAGGCTACAAAGTCTAAGTTTTGGGATAAGTGGCATCATGCAATGATTGAGGAAATGAATTCTCTGAAAGTTAATATGACCTGGATCCTTGTACCTCTGCCTCTTGGTGCCTATGTTGTTGACTGTAGATGGTTGTATAAGCTAAAAAATGAGGTGGAGGGGCTGAGGTATAAGGCCAGATTGTTGGCTAAAGGTTTTACTCAACAAGAGGGGGTAGATTACACTGAAATATTTGCTCATATTGTTAAATTTACCACTGTGAGGTTAATGCTTTCATTGTGTGCTCATTTTGATTGGGAATTAAAGCAAATGGATGTTAAAACTGCCTTCTTGCATGGTGATCTTGACAAACCCATATTCATGAGACAGCCTGAAGGTTTTGTAGATCCAAAGTTTCCTAATCATGTTTGTTTGCTGAAAAAGGCCATATATGGTTTAAAACAGTCTCCTAGACAGTGGAACATTAAGTTTAATACTTGTATGCATAATTTGGGCTTTGTGAGGAGTACTTTTGATGCATGCTTGTATGTGAAGAACCTTGGTACTGTTCCTGTTTTTCTGTTGTTGTATGTTGATGACATGCTAATCATGGGTCCTTGTTTGAAAACCATAAGTGCTGTGCAAGCTGCTTTGAGCAAGAATTTTGACATTAAAGACTTAGGGGATGCTCAGAAAATTCTGGGAATTAATATTTTCAGGGATAGAAAGAATTATACTCTTGTTTTGCATCAAGAACCCTATGTGTACAAAATTCTGAAAAAATTTAACATGTATGATGCTAAGCCTGCTTCAGTGCCCTTAGCTGCTCATTTTGTGTTAAGTAAAGACCTTTGTCCTCAAACTGATCTTGAAATCAATTCCATGAAGAAAGTTCCCTATGCTAATGCTATTGGATCTGTTATGTACTTAATGGTCAGTACTAGACCTGATATTGCTTATGCTGTTTCATGCTTGAGTAGATATATGTCTAATCCTGGTCCTGTGCATTGGGAAGCTTTGAAATGGTTGTTGAGATACCTGAAGCATACTGCAAAGTATGGTTTATGCTATTCTAAGTGTGAAGAAGGTGTTAAACTTGCTGGATATGTTGATTCTAACTATGCTAATGACAGGGATAAGAGGAAGTCCACCACTTCCTATGTTTTTACTGTGTATAGGTCCTGCATTAGTTGGAAGTCACAATTGAAACACATTGTTGCCTTGTCTACCACTGAGTCTGAGTACATTGCTATCACTGAAGCTATGAAAGAAGCTGTATGGTTAAAGGGAGTACTTTCTGAACTTAACTTTGTGAAAACTCCTCCTGTGGTATTCTCTGACTCTCAATCTGCTATTCAACTGTGCAAGAATCCTGTTTTCCATGATATAACTAAGCATATTGATGTAAGATTTCATTACATTAGGGATATTGTAGAAAAAGGTGAAGTTTTTCTTTCTAAAGTTCACACAGATAAGAACACAGCTGACATGGGTACTAAATGCTTACCTCTTGAAAAACTAATTTTCTGCATTAAGTTTTTGCATTTTGATGTTGGTTAAGTGCATGTCCCGGGGTAAAAAGACCTCAATCACTTAGTCTACTGTGGTAAGGGTGACTAGTGATTGTAGGCACTAAGTCCTATAGGCTAATGGGTGTCAGCCCCTCTGGAGTCTATTAGGCAGACCTGGTGGTTTTCCCTATGCTTGTGAACTTTGTTCTTTGGTGCTGTGGGAACCACCTTGTAGGCTGTGATGAATTTAAGCCTTAGCTAATAGTGAGATTGGTTTCCTTGAATGATGTCCAAGGTGGAGCATGTTGGTTATTATGGGCTGTTATTTGGTGGACATCATTTGGGCTTTAGTTAATTAGGCCTAGGTGATTTTTTGGGCTTATGCTTGCCCTAGCCCAATTACTGTGAAACCCTTTATCTCTCCCTCTCTCTCTTGCGCCGTTTGATTCTAACTACTCTCTCTCTCTACACTCTCTGGCGATTTAGCTTCTCTGAGTGATCCCTTCATCCTTGTGATGATTTTCAGTGTTCTTCTCTAAGATCTTTCATGTTGTAGTAGTGTTTGATCTTTGGTGAGAAAAGTGTGGAAGGTAACCAGTTCGGTTTCCTGAGTTCTGAAATCTAGGGTTTCTTTGTGTGAGAGTTTCTGTGAGATTTCTTCGGTTGGAAGGGTAGATCTGGTGCGTGGGAGAGATCAGAGGCTGGTTTCTGGTTCGTGAGGTTGTTCACGGTTGAAACCTTCGGTGCTCCCTTGGATCTGTGTTCCTGTGAATAGATCTCTGTTATTGGCGGGTGTCTGAGCCAATTTCTTCGATCTATTGTTCCTTACTTTCTGTCTCTCTTTTTTCCCTCTTTATTTTGCACTTGATCCGTTTGGATCAGTTTACTTGTGGTTCTAACGAGTTTATTAAGTGTGCAGGTATATTGAAGCTAATCTTGGTGTTACTTAGTCCAAGACTTACTTCTGTAATAGCTATTGTGATCTTATCTGTAATAGCTGGTTTCTTGTTTTAAAATCAGTCGCGTGGTTGATGGTTTGACTGAGCCATGTTGTAACAAGACCAAAGAGGTCCGGTAATTAGTGAACCTGGAATTGTCTGATCCCTACAATATTAAATCACTTTCGAAATCTGTGAGTCTGTAACAACTCATTAATAATTAGCAGGGAGAGATAATCCAAATAATTACTAATGATTTAAATACTTCATTATATAAACTTTATTCTCTAAGACGCATTTTCCAAATCAGTATGATATAGGTTTAGCAATCACTATATCGCATAGAGTAGTATGTGGCGCTTGTTGCCTGTTGGTGATTGAATAGGAAAATTGAAGCAGAATTCATACATTTATAGAACGACAAAATAATTTATTTTATGAAGACGAAAATCTACCACCGTTATTGAAGTACGTGCTGGATAAAAAAACAATAATAAACAAACCTTACTTGGAAAATTAATACTGAAATTAAGAAAAAAAATGTGAACTGATTAGATTCGAAGATATGCTTGGATTACGATTCTTTATATACAAAAATGGGAATTGGATTTTAAAATAGTATACACCAAATTAAAACCATCTCGAAGAGGGACAACAAATATGTTAGATCAGGAGGATACTTTTGATGACGTTAAAGTTATCTTTTCCTTATAGCCCTAAATTATCCGACATCCTATACTTCAAAAACGCATGCATAATTGAAAACAGTTCCCTATTTTTAAGTGATGTGCGCATTAAACATAAGTTATTCACAAGCAATAGAATAGCTAATAAAAGATCAGTTAAATGATTCGAAATAGCCGGTATAGTAGGATGGATTAAAGAGATCCCTTTTTAAGTTATTGTTAAGTAAAAACTAGCAACTAAATCAAGAAAACAACAAAAGGGAACAAGGAAAATATATATAGTAATGAAATTATTATTAGCCATCTTTCGATGCTTTACCGATTTCTACACCGAAATCGCATTCTAGATTCGTATTAATTCAACCATAACACATAACACATCAATGAGATGATATACCAACCTCCATCCATAGCTTATATTTGATGTAGGGTTGTATTCCACGAGTTGATGTTTCCCCTAAAAGCTGCGGTTGATCTTTTCGTCTATTTGGCCTTTCTTTCTCGATTCTTTCGATGGAGAAGAATCTGATATCAATATCACTTTTCTGTATATATCTCTTTGTATGTGAAATATGTAGTAAAATGTGTATATATTTAATTGTAGAATCTGATGTCTATATATAGATTACACGCAACCCTTCACCAAGTGACGTGTCCGTTCACATAAACCCATCAGATTTTCCTACAGCTTTTTTCACCTTATTCACACACTAATATACATATATTATATCATCTATTCAAGACAAGAGAAGAGGGTTATCAATACACCCGATTCTAATTCTTTAATCGAAACCGATCCATCACGGTATAGTCTTTCATATTAGAATCCAACTGATATGTTTGAACTTGATCTTTATTATTAAACCAATATCTACATAGGTCACATATAGGAATAAATATTCCTACATTCTCCCACTTGACCTTTGTAGCTTTCAATGGTTTAATAATCCTTTATGCGCACTTTACAATCAAGTTCATATATCCTTTAAATACCTATAAAGCTAGACTTGATTGAATCATGGCGGTCACACAATCATTTAGTCGACATGATTCCTTCCATGTATCACAAATCAATTCTAACTTTATATGAATAAACCTTTCATTGAGATGAACATTAATTCTCAATTCAACATATGTTATCTAAACATCCATACTGTATACAAACTTTAATGATAACATATAAACAAGCAGAAACATAACTTTTATTGAATTCACAAGAGTGTTTTACAATACATGAGCACACATCTAAAATAGCAAGGCTTTATCTATAATACCCATACGCTCTACATGGCCAATAAACATACTGGGTGGTAGTCCTTTAGTTAACGGATCCGCTACCATCATATCCGTCCTAATATGCTCAAAGTACACTCTTTGTTTCTGCACTTCTTCTTTAACCGATAAGTATTTCAACTCCATGTGCTTAGCACCCTTCGAGTACTTATCGTTCTTTGAGAAGAAGACAGCTGCGGAATTATCACAATAAATTTTCAGCGGTCTAGCTATAGAGTCGACAATTCTATGCCCTGAAATAAAGTTCCGCAACCACAATCCGTGAACAGTGGCCTCAAAGCATGCCACAAATTCGGCCTCCATAGTGGAAGTAGCAATGACAGACTGCTTTCCACTTTTCCATGATACTGCTCCCTCGGCTAAAAGGAACAAATAGCCAAACGTTGACTTTCTACTATCAACGCATCCGGCATAGTCTGAATCTAAATATCCAATTACCTCTAGATGATCGGATCTTCTATACGTAAGCATGTGCTCTTTGGTGCCTTGCAAGTACCTGAGGACTTTCTTTGCAGCCTTCCAATGGTCCATTCCGGGATCACTTTGATATCGACCCAACATACCAACCGCAAAGGTGATATCTGGTCGAGTACATGTTTGAACATAGTTCAAACTCCCAACCACTGATGCATAGGGAATCTTTTCCATCTCCTTACGCTCCAATTCATTTTTCGGACATTGCATTTTACTAAATTTATCTCCCTTCTGAATTGGAGCAATTCCTGCGGAACATTTGTCCATTCTATATCTCTCTAAAACTTTATTGATATAACCTTTCTGAGACAAACTTAATAATCCTTGTGATCTATCCCGGAATATCTCTATTCCGATCATATAAGATGCCTCACCCATATCCTTCATTTTGAAATTCAAAGAGAGATACTTCTTTACATCATGTAGTAAACTCATGTCATTTGCAGCTAGCAAAATGTCATCAACGTATAGGACCAATATAATAAACTTGCTCCCACTGATTTTAATATAGATACATCTATCAACGATGATCTCTACAAAACCATATGAAACAATGATATCATTAAACTTTATATACCATTGTCTAGAAGCTTGTTTGAGTCCATATATTGACTTTCTCAACTTACATACTAAACCTTCTTGTCCTTCTATCATGAATCCTTCGGGTTGTTTCATGTATACCTCCTCTTCAAGTACTCCATTTAGGAAAGCCGTCTTTACATCCATTTGGTGAAGCTCTAAATCATAATGAGCCACCAAAGCCAACACAATTCTTAAAGAATCTTTCTTTGAAACTGGAGAGAAGGTTTCTTTGTAGTCAATGCCATCCTTTTGAGTGAAACCTTTGGCGACAAGGCGAGCCTTGTACCTTTCAATGTCACCTTTCGAATCACGTTTCGTTTTAAAGATCCATTTACAACCAATGGCTTTAAAACCTTTAGGCAATTCTACTAAGTCCCAAACATCGTTATCGCTCATAGATTTCATCTCATCCTTTGCTGCATTTAACCAATTTTCAGAATTGTCACTTTCCATGGCTTGTTGGAACGAGATCGGATCTTTATCAATGCTCAAGTCACATTCATTTTCAACGGAATATACCACATAGTCATCCGATATGGCCGATCGACGTTCCCTTACTGATCGCCTTAAAGGCTCTATTGGTTCATCATTCCGTTCTTGAATTATGACTGATTCATCTTCAATCTCAACAGGTGGGTTATGCACTTCATGTTGCTCAATAGGAACAACAATCTTAGGTGCAACAAAATGTGGATGAACAACCTTTTCTTGAACTTCATTAAGGTCCACTTTTCGAGGTTCATCACTCCCACTAGTTTCATTGTTTTCAATGAATCTAGCATTTCCCGTCTCAACTATCCTCGTACTATGGTTAGGACAATAGAATGTATATCCCTTCGACTTATCTGGATAGCCAATGAAGAATCCACTGACCGTCTTTAAATCCAATTTTTTTTCATGTGGATTATACAACTTTACTTCTGCAGGGCAACCCCAAATACATATATGCTTTAAACTCGGTTTCCTTCCCGTCCATAGTTCAAAAGGGGTCTTTGGAACTGCCTTACTAGGAATTTGATTAAGCATATATGTTGCAGTCCTTAATGCATAAATCCACAACGAAAGAGGTAAATTACATCCACTTAACATGCATC
The DNA here is from genome assembly GCF_004379255.2 of Salvia splendens. Lineage (NCBI taxonomy): Eukaryota > Viridiplantae > Streptophyta > Magnoliopsida > Lamiales > Lamiaceae > Salvia > Salvia splendens. The sequence goes on along the minus strand of NC_056033.1, from coordinate 31,668,016 downwards.
TAACCATAGCAAGGAGAGATAACCCAAATAATTACTAATGATTTAAATACTTCATTATATAAACTTTATTCTCTAAGACGCATTTTCCAAATCAGTATGATATAGGTTTAGCAATCACTATATCGCATGGAGTAGTATGTGGCGCTTGTTGCCTGTTGGTGATTGAATAGGAAAATTGAAGCAGAATTCATACATTTATAGAACGATAAAATAATTTATTTTATGAAGACGAAAATCTACCACCGTTATTGAAGTACGTGCTGGATAAAAAAACAACAATAAACAAACCTTACTTGGAAAATTAATAATGAAATTCAGAAAAAATTGTGAACTGATTAGATTCGAAGATATGGTTGGATTACGATTCTTTATATGCAAAAATGGGAATTGGATTTTAAAATAGTATACACCAAATTAAAACCATCTCGAAGAGGGACAACAAATGTGTTAGATCAGGAGGATACTTTTGATGACGTTAAAGTTATCTTTTCCTTATAGCCCTAAATTATCCGACATCCTATACTTCAAAAACGCATGCATAATTGAAAACTGTTCCATATTTTTAAGTGATGTGCGCATTATACATAAGTTATTCACAAGCACTAGAATTAGCTAATAAAAGATCAGTTAAGTGTTAGGATGGATTAAAGAGATCCCTTTTTAAGTTATTGTTAAGTAAAAACTAGCAACTAAATCAAGAAACAACAAAAGGGAACAAGGAAAATATATATAGTAATGAAATTATTTCAAGTTGTTGACTGCTGCAACGGTAATAACAAAACGGAGTGCAACGGTAAATTAGCAAAAAGCACACATTATTGTTACATAAATCTAAAAGCGTGCGCGTTACAAAGAAGCAGCAGCATACATTTATTATTATAGTAGGACACGAGTAATTATCTGCGTGAGATTGGAGTAATTAAGGGGAAGATGCCAAAGGATAGAAGTTGCCCTATAAAACACAAGAAGAAGCCGACCGCATTCAACTTCAATCAACCCAAGCTGGTATGCGATCTCGACGGCGGCTGCCATGGAAGATTAAGAGAGTTTGATGAAGAAAGCTGGTGTGCGTGTTATAAAGAACACAGAGAGAATGAGGTCGTGGGAGCAATAAAAGAGCGAGGTGACTAAGTAGCTTTTGTGTAAAGTAGGAACCAAAAAGGAGGTACTATCTTCCATGGATATGCCATTTGGCCTTTTGTATACGTATGCCATCCATTAGATTATTATAAATAATTACACTAAGTTTGAAAACTAAATTGATTCATCCACTTATAACATAGATCCTTGAACGTGCAACTTTCCATATATATCTCGTTTATTCTGAGTCTGTATTGTGCATACAATACACCTCTGTGACATCATGACTTATTACTTACTCCTCCTATATGCAGAAGCAGATTTGCTAGTGCATCTACTACTTTAGTACTAGTTGTTGCATACATACATGTTTATATGTATAGTACTAGGGCCGGGGGAGTCATGAGAACCACCTGTTTCCAGTCCTGGTTGCTCTGAGCTTCATGACAAGATCCTCGCGTTCCCCCTCCACTTCCGCATACTTAAGACTCATCTCTAGGTAGCGCTGCTTCAGGTCCCGTAGCTCTGTTTCCAATGAAGACTTTGTTCTTTCATACTTGTCTCTACCCCCATTCTTCTTCTGCCTGCTTTAAATAGTTGATCAATGGTAAAGCTACGTTTCTTGCATGCGCGTGCCTTGATTTCAGTTGTTATAGGATTATACTAGTGTATGTATATTATACCTCTCTGCAGTTTCATTCTCAACCATCTGTCTCTTTGTCGTGCTATCCACACTGACAGCGAGAGGATCTTCATCATTGAAATCTAAATTATGAGCTCCCTGAAAGGCAGAAAGAGCGATAATTAGTGAAATTATTGAAGTCTGAAAGAGGACAAAGTACTACTACCTCTTTGCTTTTCTCCTCCATCAGTCTTAGATTATCTTCAAGAGCTTGCACTTTCTTCAAGCATTCGTCTTTCTCCACCTCCAGTCTGTACATCTTCTGCTGAAACTGCACCTTCAATCTCTTCACCTCAGTCACCTCGTGTTTAAGATCCTCATTTTGGATGGATATAATCTCTTTTTCACTTAAATCCTTCTCCATTTGCAGAAGCTTTTCTTCTAGGCACGACTTGCTCCTTTTGCATTCCTCCAACTCAGACATGGCATCCTCAAAGTATGTGATTTTCTCCGACAATGAAATCTTCTCTGTCTTCAGTTCCTCATAATTCCCTGAGATGGTATGCAATGCAGCCTCCAGGTTTCCCTTATCGACCTTGCTTTCTCTGAGCTCGCTTTTTAAGACTGAGACTTCATCTTCAAGCTCATACATGATTTGTAGCTGAATCTTCAAACTGCTCATTTCTCTGGTAAGCTGCTGGCACTCATATTCAGAGATGGTATGCTTCAATTCAATGTCATTCAATTCCGTCTTGAGTTTTTCTTCGATTTTCCTGTAATTTGCCACTAATTTAAGATTTCTATCATAATCAGTCGTCAATCTGTCAAGCCTTTGATTAGACGCAGCTAGTTGATTTGTCAATTCTTCAACTTTAAACTCAGATTCTTGCAAAGCTGCGTTGAGTTTGTTTTTGGCCGATTTAGCTTCCTGGTGAGCTTCTCGAAGGGAATATTGCAGCTCAGCCTTTTCTGCCAGTAAACTGGAAGCTTCAGTGGAAATTCTTTCCCTTTCTTCACAAGCATCGGATAGTTGCTTGCTGAGGCTTTCCACCTCTTTTTGAAGGCTCTGAAATTCCGTTGTCTTCTCCAAGAGTAACTGCTGCAAACTCTCCTCTTCAGCAAGTTTCTCTTTCTGGTAGCTTTTTTCTTTAACAAGTGCATCTAATTCTGATTTGAGATGGCTCTCTCTCACCACAAAGTCCTCTTGTACTGACGCGAGATGGTCTTGCATAGACTCGACCTTTTTGGTGCAATCAGCCAGACTTTTCTCCATTTCACTCAGTTGATCCACCAGTTCCAGACATTTCTCATGCAGTTTCTGGTTTTCTCTCTTCAGTTCTGAGTTCAAATTTTGAAGGTCTATAGTTTCTGCAGCAGAACTAGCAGCAGACGCCTGCAGTGTATTGTTTTCTTCTCTAAGGTACACACACTCTTCTTGAGCTCCTAGCCACTGTTTCCTTATATCTTCTGATTTTTGTTTGAGATCCAATATTTGAACGTCCATTTCGTCTTTGCTTTCGCGGATCTCATCTTGGAGGCTAGTCAAGCTAGATTTGTAATCCTCAATTTTCTGCAAGAACACTAACTTTTCATCTCTCAGTTGATGCACTTGAACTTCCTGATCAGAAATGCACGCCTGCAACCACGTGTTTTCTTCTAGCAATTCTGATAAACTGTTCTGTAGTTCATGACTTCTTATTTCTAGCTGCTTTATGTTAATTTCGAGATCAGTGTTAGCAGAAACATGGGAACTAACAGCATCTCTAAGAGCTGTGACCTCACTTTGAAGATTCTCCATGCATTCTGAGGAGATTTTCCTCTCCCTTACTGCAACTTCTAAATCCTGCTCCAAACGGCTCGTTTCCTGTTGAAGTTTAGAAACTTCTGATTCTAGTTCTTGTCGTCTATGTAAAAGAAAGTCGGTCTCCTTTCTCTTTGACAGAAGATCAGCCTCCATGTAACCAATCTCAGATTTTTTCTGTTCCAATTCCCTCATTAGATTTGCATTATTCTCCTCACTTTTGGCCTTCATTTTTCCAAGTTCTTCAACTTTCAAAATGCTCTCTTCCATTTTCTTTCTAGCCTCAGATATAATGACATCTCTCTTATTGATCTCAGCCTCATGATTCTTAAGAATTTCAGCAGACTCAGATATCCTTGTTTCCAAGAGCTCGTTGAGCTCTAGCAACAGGCTATGGATTGATTCAACTGACATTCTAGTAGTGTTAACCTTGTCTGAAATCACAAGACCGTGAAGATAATCGCCTCCATTCTCAGACCTTCCATACCATGGCTTCGTCAGAAGGTGAAAAGCTTTATCCATTTGTTCTAAAATTTCAGCAAAATGCTGAGAGCTTTCCAAGCCAGAAAGCTGCACCTCCACACTGACCTCCTCCCCGATCTCTCCTTCCAGGTTGGAAACTTGGTATCTAGGGTCACTCACTTCAGACTCCTCGCTGGGACATGACGTTGGGTGCTCACTTGTCACTGAGCCAAAAGACGAGCATTTTCTGATGTCCGTCTTATTCGAATCCTTGAGCTTGAACAAGAGGTCAAGATTTTCATCAGTGAGCTCAGTGCAGTCCTTCTCCAACTCTCTGACTTTTTCCTTCAATGACTCTATCTCTCTGATGAGATCCAAATCACTTTCAGCATTCCCTTTCAACTCTTTATCTTTGATGTAATCTGAAAGCTTCCCTTCCAAACTGGCATTTTCTTCCTCTTTGGCTAACATTTTGCGATTGTATTCCGCTTCCACTTGTGACAGAACCTCTCTGTGTGATTCCCTTTCCTTCTCCAGCTCATCATTTTTATCCTGCAAAGCTTCGTCGAGCAACTGAATTTCAGATTTCAGATTCCTCTCCGACTCCCAGAGTTGCTCCAGTTGCAGCGACAAAGTCCTCTTTTCCTCTGAACTTTTATCCAAAGAATTCTGTAGATCTACAAAGTTCAACTTGAGAGATGAAAGATTCTCTATCTCAATCCTCTGTTGTTCTATCGTCTCCTCGAGTTCTTGAAGAACAGAAACAAGCTCAATATTTGATTCTTGGCTTTGTTTCAGTTGCTGGCACAAGTCATCATTTAAATCTTGTTGGTACTTAATCTCACTCTCCAACTCCTTCTGAAAACTCCGAGACTGAATGATAGGAGCTTCCTCATTCTTGGCCAACTGTTGCATATCTTCCATCGCCTTCTCGAGTTGCCTCCTTAAGCAGTCCTGTTCTGCATATGCGGCTGAGAGCTCCACTCCCCACTCTACCTGCTTCTTTGATAGATTCGAGAACTCCTTCCTCGATATATCCAGATCAATCATCAGCTTCCTTGCATTTCTCTCCCACATCTTGGCTTCTGCTCTGAGTTCCTCAATCGTGTCTTCTGCAGCTTCCAGAAGATTCCTCGAAGAACCTACATTTGGCATTGACCACCTGCTCACTGATGCTTCATTATGGAAATTCTCTCTTAAATACATAGGTGACTGGTTTGATGGTGTCTCACCACCAACATCATCATCAATTGAGTAAAACTCAGGTAGTAGATCACCACCGTTGCTTCCCCTGCCTCGTCTCTCATGAGATCTATATTCATCACTCCTCTCTCCGAATGAGTTTTCCCTCTCATAGGATCCCTCCATAGAGCTGATGCTATTGATCACAACAGTTGCTGATTCACTTGCTTCCTGCAGAGAAATAGGGATGCAACCTTTGTTAAACAAAGACAGAATATGGACACATACATAATAACGAAACGAGAGTTTCAAAAGACCTCGCTGTCTAATTGCAGTGGACGAGAGGTGGTGGCTGGATCTTCCCTTGTATGTTTATTAATACTATCACTCGACTCATCTGATCTACGCGATTTCCTCCCCAGGCCAACGTGATGATCCACATCCTCGACTTTTTCTTGAGAATCGGAGCTCTTTGATCCCTCGTCTCTGGAAGAAGAAAACAATGTCAGCTGGATGCTCAGAACCAAGAAACCATAATCTGTCATAGAAACACCAACCTGATCTTTGATCTAGGAAGATTTAGGCGCTGAATTTTGACCTGAAAACCATATAAACAGTCAGCCTTGTCACATACATTGGCAGATGTGATTTTTAATCAGTACAACCTGCAGAATTGTGCCATAGCTGCATTTTTGAAGAGGCTGTGAAACTGCAGCAGCAGAGGCCCTTGAAGTGGTATGCTGTGCCATGTTGATGATTGCTTCTCCAAGGGTGTTGGCAGATCTTGTTGAGCCCTGAAACACATTTCCAAAATCACTATCTAACTATTTACCGAAAAATCGAATGAAATCTTAAATTGTACCGTTGAAACGATAATCTTGAGGAGGCATTCCTCGTAGGATTTTGAAGAATCATATTTTGAAATGTAGATAGATTCGGTGACAGTGTTGGACCAGTGGCAACTCCCATTCTTAACAAGTGCTTTACCCAATTTAGCTATTGTCTTCCCAGTTTCTGCAGAAAGCAAAGACAGAAAAAGCCTGTCCCATCCCTTTGGCACCTGAACACAAACATCTAGCTCAATAATCTGAATGAATGAATGAATGAAGAGAATCTTCACCAATACAAAAAGGTGCATGTACCTGAAGGGCTTGAAAATTGGAGAACTTGAAATGAAATCCCTCTTTTTGTTTGGATGATCTGTTGGCTGGCCTCTGTAGCTTCAACATTCTGTGATTTTCTTGAGCTACAGAGCATTAGGAGTGAAGATATATATATATATCTAGTAAAGTGAGGATTGTTATACATTGTAGTGATAGTAACAATGCAGGTAGAGAGAGAGAGAGAGAGAGAGAAAGAGGCGTTAGCTGGCTTGTCATTTTTCTTTCAACCTATATGTATGTTAGAAATGAACAGTTGATTGTTTGGATTTCACGTGGTGAGTATATGGAATTGTTTCTTGAGCCTAAATTCACTAAAAGTTAAGTCACCATTTCATATATGATCACCAGCTTAATTAAATGCAAGAATACTAGGAGGATATCAATTAATTAATTAATTAATACTGGTACGTGTTTTCGAATTCTGAATGTACATGTGCTATTAATATTTCATCACGCGTATTGTGCGCGATGGCTTCAATTTAATTTCACATAAATGTATACCTATATTATTATTATCGACTTATTGTTGTTGTTATTACACTGTTATTTCTTTTTCTTGAGTGGGGGACTAGGAATTGGAGATGGCTATACTAGGAAACTGATGACTCTAAACTATTAGTAGTATTAGTTAGTGCCACCTAATAATCCATAGAGTTTAAGGGCTTATCAGAGATTTCAGAGGTTGTTGTATACAAATTGAACACCAACAATAGTTAACGCTTGGAGTTGAGCTATGAGATTAATATTCATAGCAAATGCTTTGGAAGAAAGTCTAGTGATTAACCTATTTTGGTAGTCTGTCAAAGATCAGCTGTTGAATAGTGAATTGACGTTATTGATTTTATCATTTTTGTTCAAAATCTAAATAGTATTAGTATGCGTATAAGTCAATCCGTGTCCCCAGATCTAGTAGATCTGTTGGGATATATCATATTCAATTTTGATAAATGCTGATTTATAATATGCAATTGGCGGATAACTATATTTTGAGTTCATAAACCCCACATGACTAAGACTTAAATTGTTGACTTTAATAGAAGCATATTTCATACAGTCTGTTATCCAAAAATAAGTCGCTCATTTCCATTAAGGTATACACTTTTATGCTAATACGTACTGAATAAGTACATATTTTGATTGTTTGAAGGGAGACTTAATACTCCTCAAATTCGAGTATTAATCGATTCTTTGCTTAAAAACTCCAATAAATAGAGGAATGATCGTGCTTCAATCTGATAATTAAGAGAAGCTATACAGATTATGCATAAAGAACATCGATTTGTTTTTCTTTGTTTTTTAGTTATTTAGCAGCTTCTTGACATTGGTAGTTACAATCTGCAGTCTCATCGTTTTTGTTTTAAGACGTAGATAATATAAAATCGATGCTTTCAATAAAAGGGTTACTTTTTAATTGATAATAGCACATCAACATCAATATGCAGGTGGCATCAAATTACTTAACCGAAATTATAATATTTAAACAATACTGATAACTGATACATCTTGAAAATGTAATTTGATGCTAATTATATTTATGTAGATTGCATTGCACAAAAAGTTGAGGGTAGTTAGCTGGGTTATAAATGATTGTTAGTTGTTACTTGAAGTTGCGACTAACGCAACAACTTCGTTTGATGTTTTATACACCAATTCAATTTATGATGTCCAACTATTCTACCATCCCCAGTAATGACCACATTCTCAACATTATTTCAATCACAATTCTATTTTCCAATTGTTAAGGACTCGTTCACTTAGGACTCGTTCACTTTGTCGGTTTTGACCAGTTTTAGGCTCAAAACTGGTGAAATATGGGTGTTCAACTTTTAGGTTATGAAACTGTGAAGCCCAATATATAAAACACGGCCCGCACTATTCATCTAAACATTCTCCAGTTTTAAAACTTCCAAAGTACGTGATTTTCAATTCTATGCTTGAAAGTTAACCAGAATTGGTGGGGCCCACATGATAACTCACCCAAATCTCATATACCGAATGAACATATTTGATCCATTAATTGGTGGGCCATCCATATTCAATTATGTCCTTAGTCATTTAGGAAAACTCATATTTATAACTAGGACAGAATTGAATATGGATGGCCCACCAATTAATGGATCAAATATGTTCATTCGGTATATGAGATTTGGGTGAGTTATCATGTGGGCCCCACCAATTCTGGTTAACTTTCAAGCATAGAATTGAAAATCACGTACTTTGGGAGTTTTAAAACTGGAGAATGTTTAGATGAATAGTGCGGGCCGTGTTTTATATATTGGGCTTCACAGTTTCATAACCTAAAAGCTGAACACCCATATTTCACCAGTTTTGAGCCTAAAACTGGTCAAAACCGACAAAGTGAACGAGTCCTAAGTAAATTAGCTTCATTTCAGCCATAATATTTGCATTGCAACCACAAAATTTTAGCCTTAATAAGCTACAACTCTGATTTTTTTTCATTTAATCATTTTCTATCATTCTCCAGTTTCATATTTTATTTAAATTATGATATTTGTAAAACTAAAAATTCAAAAGTTCATTAAAAAAAGATAGTAGTACTTCATTAATTAAATAGAAAAAATGATATCAATAAAATACAAAATTTTAGAATTTAAATTCCTAAAATAAGCTCTCGTTGTTGTGTATCCAAATTTCTTCAACTAGATCTTATTGGAGTTGGCCATAAATTCATTCTTCATGGATGAAAGCATGCCGACGCAGATAATCTCAAAATTGAGGGTTGCGCCTGGGTTTGGCTGTCACAACTCTAACCATTAGTAAGCATATATACTAGGACTTTGTATTTCCTTCTCGTTGCTTGCTAATGTGTGTTTCTAACGCGTATAATATTATTTGAATGCATGTTCGACAATTCTCTACGACATCTTAAATAATTTCTTGATGTTTGAATGTTATTCGACAAATAATTCTCATCAAAATGAGCGCCAAAACAAAATTAGGGCAAGGAGAAGGGAAAATAACCACCCGCATTTAACCAGGTATTTTGGAACAAAAATGCAAAAATTGGTTGTTTTATTTAAACTAAATTGATTACTACTTTTTACTATTCATTTTGACCATTTCGAGTTTGGCTTTATAATTATTGGGATGGCCTAATGGAGTAATGTAGACAACACTTAATCTCTTTCCAACCTCGAGCTTTTTGTTGATAACTAATTGAGGCAGTCTATTTGAGGAATGCAGGCAACACCAATTTTCTGTGTCACTCTCACAAAGACCTGTGTGTCAGCTATCTTCATATAGAACAAATTTAAATAATTACAACCAACCACAACGACATGACCTAGCATCTTTAATTCATTAAAAAATGCAGAATTACAGTAGGGGATTCGTATCGTTTGAAATACATTACACTATCTGCAGCTTAGTTAAGAAGCGGTGTCATAGAATTGAAGAAGCGAAAACGGATTGTGGATCGGAGAGTTTCATCTAGTAATGCTAATGTATGATGCTGATGCCAATAAATGCAAACAAAATCATGAGGCTAACCTTCAGGGATTTGCTGCAGCAGAGGTGGATGCAGTTTGTCTTTCGCTCAATTTCATGTATAGGCCCTGCAACATAGTCATGCTATTTCAATTACTGCAAAACAAGCCAATATATGGCTAGAAACCCTTTCTCCCTCTATAGAATATCAAATCACTCTCTTGGAAATAAGAAATTAGGGGTTGAAAAACAAAATTACATTTGTTGTGTGGATAGTGGCTCCAGTAGTCATGCCGATAGTTTGGTCTGGGATTAACTCAAAGCTCATGTGCTGCAGAAGTACTGCAAGGGCTACAATTGCTTCAAGTAAAGCAAATTGATCGCCTACACACTTGCGCGGCCCTCCACTGAATGGGATATATCTGAAATATAGCATTTGGAGATGAATTAGGTGTAAAACTATTAGAGCCTCAAAGAAGAAACAACTGAAGTTCGTGTGCATGCCTATAATCTGTGTTTGCTTCATTTGGAACTGGGCTATCTAAATCGAATCTTTCTGGAAAAAAATTATCAGCCCTTTCCCACGCCTTCAAATGAAAAACAAGAAAGTTAATTCCTTAATTTTCAGCACAAACACGAAACACCTGCACCTCTTGATCTACAACAGCCCAGTGTTACTGTGGATGTAAAACACCACTAGACTTGAAAGAACTAATATGACCCATTCAGTCAGTTCAAGTCAGATTAGCTTAGAATCACTCAGATCAGCTCCTATTAGAGTTTGGTTTGTTCCTCTTGGAATATGGGGAAAAGATACCTCTGCAGAGCGATGGATATTGTAGACTGAGATCATGATATCTTGACCAGGAGAGACCTTGTAGTTCCCAGGTAGCACATCATCAACTTGAGCACGTCTTAACAAGACCTGACGAAATATTTATTCCAGATCAAAAACATGCACACGATTGTCAAGTTGAGGGGTGACTTTGCAGCTTACAGGTGGATGAGGATAAAGACGCATTGATACATTGATGCAACGTGCCAAAAACTTAAGATTCTTTATGTCTTCATAGGTTGGAAGTCGACCCTGTAAAATTCTGTCAACTTCTTCATGTGCTTTTCCCAAAGAGGATGGATCCTGTATTGTGAAACATGTAAAGAACAAAATGATAAACAACAATATACAAAAAAAACAATAAATTCATGAGTGAAGTATTAAGAGTTATGAATCCTTAAAAGGGTTGGAAGTGGAGAAGCCTCTGAAATTGCATTCAAGTTAGTGACAAAATGCTGACGATAAGAAAAGATGAGCGACTGGAAGGAGAATAGTAACCGCACCTTACTTAGCAAATATGCTGTCCAAGTTAACACAGAACCGTTGGTCTCATGGCCAGCAACTAACATCGATAGAAGGTCATCTCTCAGCTGGGTACTTGATACCTGAAACAAAATGCAACACTTTGATGATTGTGATTCTTCGAAACTCAAAGGACATGTGACAAATATGAAAAAATTGCTAAAGCAACTTATACCAAACAGAGACAAAAATTTGTTTGGTCGGAGCTTTCAGTATCAATACCTCCTCTCTGCTGGCAAGCAAGAAGCGAAGAATGCTTGGATCTGCATCATTCACATACTCCTCCTCATTGATCCTCTCACCCTCAGCTTCAACAATCTCCCGACACTTTGCTATGAGTTCCTCAACAGTTTCCCTAATTATAGAAACTGCCTTTTCAGCCTTGATTTGTCTTGGTATTACTTTACATAAAGCATTAATCTGAGAGATGACATGTATACACAAAGAGAGATTCAAAGTGAGCGTTGTTATTTACTATGGAAGTGATACCACTGCAGAAAGAGTCAGATGAATAACCTTCCTTCCAGTAAGGTAATAGATCAGTTGAGCGAAGCTCAGCCTCTTTAAATGCATTATAAACTGCATCAATAACTGGACTATTGGTCGTGAGAGAATCAAACTCATAGTTAAATAGAGCTAATCCGATAACATCAAGAGTAAGCTGTGAGAACTTCTCCTCCATGTTTACAGCAGAGCCATTGACTAAACTGGGCTTCAGTCTCTCGACCATCTGCTCAGCGCATCTGCAAAAGACCCGTTCAACTATTATCGACAAGTACTTCTTGTGAAGTGACGGAACCACGGCCCTGCGCCTTACCTATAATAAGAACATATTTGACCTCAAAAACAGCAAACACATGCAGGAAGCATACTAGAACTCAGAAACAGGGATATATACTAAATTTTTAGAAGGATCAAGCTCCATCATGTGATGCTTTTACTAATACTAGCCCATAGAGTGAAAACAAGATGCATACAATGAAAACAAGATGCATACAATCCAAACCTTCCAGTAATTTATTGTGTTACTACGGCAAGACGAGCTTTCCTTCAAACATTAGTACTAGGCTACATTTCATTGAAAAAGTAATTGAAGTTTTATGAAGTTCCATTGCAATTATGCTACATTCAAATTTCTTCCAAAGTTAACCCTAAATTCCAGTGAGTTGAAAACTAATTCAATATAAACAAACGGTAATATACACAAATACTAGATTGCAATCAATTCTAAAATAACGCACAATTGAGAGAATCCTGATTTTAACATAAAAAAATGAAAGCGCGAAATCTAGGCAGAGAGAGAAATTACCGTCCAAAGAGAACCCTCGGCGATGGCGAAGCCGGAACCAAACAAAAACTCAGAAACCTCAGCCACGAGGCCCTTGGAGTACTTGGTGCCGTAATTCCGAAGCACATGCTTGGCAATGGCGGGGGTCGCTGACGACGACGAAGTTCCTGGGACCGGCGGCGAGGCGGTAGATGGGGCCGTACTCGTTCATCCACTTGAAGAGAGGCAGGAAGAGGGCGCCGCCGAGAAGATCGGAGACGTCATCGAGTTGGCGCTGGCGGCGGGGATGTTGGAGTCGTCTTTGGGGCCTAATGTGCCGAGGGATTTCGTGAGGGACGTCAGCCAGTCTGGGCTCACCCATGAAGTGGCCTTGGAACTCGGCGGTGGTTTGCCGTTGGAGGAATTCTTAATGGAAAGCGAGGGAGCAGGGCAGCGCCGGCGATGGAGACGGGGACGTGTGATGGGGGATAACACGGAGAAAGATAATGCGGATGACATGATAGCGGCTTCAACTTAGCCGTTACTCTATGTTTTTCCGGTCGGTGTGTCTTTTTAATTGTATATTACTAAGAGCATTAGCAATGGGGCGCCCTAAGGCGCCCTATGGCGCGCCACGTCAGCAGTTCTATCCTCCTACCTCCCCATTAGCAGTGGTGCGCCCTATGGCGCGCCACATCATCATTTTATTATTTTGTTTAATTAATTTAACAGTTTTCAAATAACAAGTAACGAGTAAATAAAAAACGGTCTAAATAACAAACGGCGAAGTTTTAATAAAAAAAAGTTACATCATTGAACTAATAAAAAAAAAACTAAGTCTGACCAATTCCCAACTTCTGACGCAGCTCATCGAGTAACGCCCGGAGATATTCGGCTTCGTCGGGATCGGTACGCTTCTTGAGTGCCCTGTGCGTCTGCAACATCGTCCTTGCCATCGACGTTGTTGCTAACGACTCAAACGCGGTGGTCGTCTGGGTCGGGAGCTCTACCGGGACCGGAGCTTGGGTTGCAGCGGTCGACGATGAGGTCGCGGTCGCCTTCCCCTTGGCCTTCGCAGCCTTAACGCCGGGAGGACGCCGGAAGGACACTGGTGTGCCGGAACTCCCTTCATCCACGTACGTCCAGTTGAGGTCAACCGGGTGACTGCCGCTGCCGCTGCTCGTGTAGTCACCAACTTCGGTGACCTTCGTCCTCTTCGGCGCACCAGTGTGCAGAATTCCACCTTGGAACTTCTGCTTCTCCCTCAAGAGCGCACAGATGGCCTCGTGCTTGAAATCGCCGAACATCGACCGGTACGACAATATCGCTTTAGTGCGCACGTCGCTAGCGCTCTCGCCGCTCACCTGTGACCGCGTGAACTTCTCGAACTCCGCCGCGTACAAGTTCACTTGCTTCTTGACTTGATCCCAGTGCTTGCGGAGTTGCTCACTCTTGCGCTTGTACGCGGTCGGCGGCTTGACCGAATTGTAGAGGTCCGCGATGCGTTCCCAGTACGCGATTTGTCGCTGGTTGTTCGCGAATATCGGATCTTCCGATATATCTACCCAACACCGGGCCAAAGTGAGAGTTTCGTCGTAGTTGTAGTTCGTACGGCCGGGGGCGTACTCATCGCAATCACCGGGAGGCGGCAACTTCTGCGCCCGCTGCCGGTTCCGCTTCTTTCTGGCTGGGGCGGAAGCGGTCGCGGCGGGGTCGGGATCGGCTGCTGCGGTTGGGCGGTGCGGAGACGGCTCCATGTCAGACAACCCATACGATTCCGTACTAAAATCGGGATCGTAATGGGTGTTGGTGTCGAACGAACGATAATCGCCGGGTTCTGTACCCGGCCAATGCGCCCCTGCGCTAAACGTAGGACTATTGGGGCTTGAATCCATTTCGTAGTAATTATGTAAATGTAAGTTTCGAAAATGAAATCGCGTGAAATGAAATGTTACAAATGAACGGTATTTATAAAAAAACGAAACCGCGTGCCATCGTCCGCGGTCGATCGTCCGCGACCTCCACAATGGGGCGGACGATGGCGCGGACGATGGCCATCGTCCGCGACAGCCGCAATGGCGCGGACGATGGCCATCGTCCGCGCTTTCCTCCGCGACTGAAGTATAGGGCGCGACTATCGTCCGCGCCCTATGGCGCCCACCCGCAATGGGTGCGGACGATGCGCGCCATCGGGCATGCCATCGTCCGCCCATTGCGGATGCTCTAATAATTGTAAAAAAAATATCTTTGGTAAATTTCAATATTAAATTTTCTATAGATTAACTAACCTATTTGGTGAGTTTATTCAACACATCAAATGATCAAAATATGAAAAATGAGATAGCTAAAAAGTAACACGAGTAACCCAAGTGATGTGGTCGAGTGGCATGGGATAGTCATGAAATAATTTAGTTTGCATATCAAACAATAGACAAAACTATGATAAATATCATTATCTTACCAAAACATAACTATCAAACAAATCCTTATAATATGCAGTTGGATATTTAATACCCAACATATAAAATATTATCTCAATTTTGGAGCTCGTTTCTGAGTTCCCACCGTGGTTGCTTGCTCTGATATCATCTTAAATATGGTAATCGAAAGATAGGAGATTAGGAACGTAAAACATTGTAATTGTTTTATAGTTCTCTGTATTATCTGGGTAAAAAGCACCCCGGCCCCTTTTAGAGCATCCGCAATAGCAACGTCGGGGCGGACGTCCGACCGGCATGCACGACGTCCGTCCCGGATGTCCCCGGCGGACGAGAGGTCGTCCGTCGGTTTCCGCGGACTTCCGCTCCGACGCCACGACGGACGTCGGGGCGGATGTCCGAATTTTCGATTTTTTTAAAACTATATATATACGGCTCGTTGTACTTCATTTCATTCGCACCACTTGTATTGACGAGTTTTTATCTCTCTACTTTCATTTCTTTTGAAGATAAATGGAGCACGACAGTGATTCTCCCGCCACGAGCGAGTCACAAACGCAAACGTTCCCCGTTGGAGGTGGGGGAAACGCCTACGGAACTGCAGGGATACCCATGATGATGCGTGGAATGGCGGGGATGATGCCCCAAAAGCCGGGGATGATGTTCGGGTACTATAATATGTACCCTTAGGCGGGTGGAATGGTGCCCCAAATGTCGGGGATGGTGATGCCCGGTATGATGCAAGGGGGGTAGCAGAGCGGGAGTCTCCAACGGAGATACCACCGGCGACAGAGGGACGGGGCAAGGGCAAGGGCACTGGTTAGTCCTCGCGTGTCCTCATCGACGAGGGTGGGGTGAGAGACAAGGGAGTGGAGGAGGCCGGCTGAGGGAAAGAGGACCATCTGGAGCGAGGCGGAGTGCGTCGCGCTGGGAAAGGCCTGGACGAGTATAGTCGAGGATCCCTACATCGGGGGCAACCAGACTATCGACAGGATGTGGTGGCGCATTAGCTAGAACTACATCAAATTCAATCCGCCAGGTTCGAAGTCTCACCATGGAGAGCAATGCCGGAAACAGTGGGAGCGGCTGAGGAGACAGCTCAGCCAATGGACCGGCATCTACGAAAACAACGTCCGTACGGCAACCAGCGGCATGTCCATGGAGGACGTGAAGAGTTTGTCCATGCAGCAGTTCATCGACAAGAAGAAGAAGTTCGGCGTCTTCAAATACTGGGATGTCTATCTTGTGCTGCAGGATTCTGCCAAGTTTCGTGCGAGTGTTGAAGCTGGCTGGCCGAAGCGGACGAAGCTCAACTCCTCCGGCGAGTACAGCAGCAGTGCCAGTTCCCACGACCTCCCTGAAGCCGCCGCCCGGTTGGACAAAAGACCGCTATGCTGGCGGCTAGAGGAAGCGCCAGCGGGTCCCCCGAGGTCCAATCGGCAGCTCCTACCGAGGACAGTGCCGAAAGCACCCACCTCGCCCGTATACAGCAGAATGAAGTTTTGCTAGCGACCATAGAAAAGTGGCATACAACGACTGACCCCTTATACAAGGAGATGTTGAAGGGTGTCATCGACAGTATGAGGCGCGAGTTGGGTCAACCACCCCTACCCGAGAGTGACGGCGGGTCTGGCCAAGGGGGCGACGAGGAGTGAGTCGGGGGCCGCGTGTGTTGAAGCGTTCAGATGTTTTTTTTAACTTTGTATTTTTTTTGAACTATGTATTTATTTTTAATTATGTATGCTTTTTTAAAAAAATAAAATGGTTGCATTTTCCCCGTATTCATGTCGAAATTTTAATTCCGTAAAATTGCATATTTGTAAATTTGTGAATTTTAATTATTGGGATGTCTGTCGGGATGTCCTTGGGGATGTCCGATATTGTGGAGTGGGATGTCCTTATGACGTGACAGTGCTGTGGGAGGTCCTTATGACATGGCAGGAGATATTTTGGGATGTCCGCCGGGACATCCGTCCCTATTGTGGATGCTCATATAGATGCAAATACAACGATAGATAAAAAAAAGATGATTCAATTTCTAGCTGTATCAATTCTATATCAATAATCTGTGTCTCTTAATAGGTGACTTTATTCTTCTTCCTTTTTTTTTGTAGTTTTTCACCCAAACCACCTCCCGGTGGATTCGATCCATAATTACTACTTTTGAAACTGTTCTCTTGCAACTTAGGAGCATTTTCAGATTATTTATTGTTTGTTTGTAATTATATATACTAGTAATATTTTATACCCTAAAATTCATAACATTTGTCTTTTAGAATCTTTTGTACCCATGCTTTTCTTATCTAGTTTTGGTAACTAGGATCTGATTTATCTCTTGTTTTACTTCTACTTTTTAGACATGTCCCTTATCGTTATAAGCTTTTAATTAATCAACCTTTAGCTTTAGTACTTCGAGAGCTTAGTCAAGTCTCTAAGTCTTAGTTAGGAAGTAGCTCAAACCTTTGGAAGTGAAGTCTTGATCCAAGACTCCAAGTGTATGTCTAGCACATTGATTGCCTACACTAGTTCAGTTTTACTAGTTATCCTCTTACTTTATGTCTAGGATTATTAGTTCCCACACCTAAATTGTCGAGCTCAAGGGCGTTATTTCAAAATCTAAACTCAGGTTGAAGAGTGGCGGTATTACCAAAAAAACCCAAAACTCAAGTTGAGTAAGGCCATCCACAATAGCGCCTAGCGCACCGCTTAGCCGAGCGCCGGCGCTAGGCGGTGCGCTAGGCGATCTATTGCAACCACCCAGCCATTTCCGGAATTAAAAACCGCCTAGCGCTCGGCGGTTCCGTGGCGCTAGGCGGTGCGCTGGGCGATCCGCTCGGCGCTATTGCAGCGTCCGGATCGCCTAGCGTGATTTTTTTTTCTCGAAATACTATATATACGCGTCTTGCACGTCATTTTCATTCGCACAACTTGTTTTAACGAGTACTCTCTCTATCTAAATTTCTGTACAAGATCAAAAACGGTAAATGGATCTCAACAAAGAGCCTACTTCAGGGAGTAGCGGGTCTCAAGCTCAAACTCCCCCGGTCCCCGTGGGAAGTGGATGGAGTCAGATGCCACCATATTACAACATGTACCCGTGGCAGCAGATGATGCCCGGGATGCCAGCCGGGGGGAGTCCGCCGGGGGGTTTCCGGTGATGTCGGGGTGGGCACCCGGGATGCAGATGATGCCCAGGGGGTACAGGCGACGCAAGGGACGCCGGGGGGTACCGGCGACGCAGTGGACGACGGAGGGATCCCAGGCGACACAGGGGACCCCGGGGGGGGTGGGTACCGGCGACGCAGTGGACGACGGGGGGATCCTCGGTGACACAGGGGACGCCGGGGGACGTCTATCGCCCTAGTTTTGATTTTTTGACTGGTTCGTCGCACACATCGACCCCAACGGAGGCACAGCCGGTGCCCCAATTTGACACTTTCTCCTCCGATGACTTGGGGTTAGATCTTCTCGGTGTTCCGGATGCTCCCGTTCAAACGGGGGGCGCAGGGCGGGGTCGTAGCACCCCAAAGAAGAAAAGCAAGGGGAAGAGGGTCGGCGAGTCCTCGCAGTCGGGTGAGGACGACAGCTCGGTACGGAGGAGGTGGACGGACGCGCAGAACGTCGCGCTGTCCAAGGCGTGGGTGAGTGTTTGCTACGATCCTCTCATTTCGAACAACCAGAGGATCGTCAACTTGTGGGGCAAGATAGCAGCAGCCTACCAGAGATTTTGCCCAGAGGGGAGGCGATGCACCGGGGAGGATTGCCGGAAAGGGTGGGACCGAATCAGGGCTGCGGTCTCCCAATTTTCGGGCTTGTACACCAACGCCCTCCGCATGATGAGCAGTGGCCAAACGGAGGAAGACTGCAGGAGGATAGCGGAGAAAGCCTTCCCCCTGAAGGGGGTGTATAAGGACTTCACCTACTAGAACTGCTATCTTGTGCTGAACGACTCCGAGAAGTTCCGAGTAGGTGTCGACGCTGGCTGGCCGAAGAAGCAACGACTGAACTATACCGGTGATTTCAGCGGCAACAGCGGTGGTTCCCACGACCTCCCCAAGACGGCCCAGGAGATCCCGACCCCTCGTTCGTTCGCTCGCCGAACTCACCCGGTTGGGCACAAGAGGGCTCAACGGGAGGCGAGGGGGGTCGCCGGGGGTTCCCAGGAGGTCCAGTCGGCATCCCCCCTTGGACAATCCACAGCGGATCTCAAATTCTTCGCTCGTCAACAAACGCGCGCTCAGATGGTCAAGACGATGGCCGAATGGCGGGCGGCGGTGGACCCCGTGGAGAAGAGTTTGCTTCAAACATTGCTCCTGAGCATGCAGGAGGATTTGGAGGCAGCACGGAGGGAAGCCGCCGGGAGTAGATGCGGCGGCGACGGAGGCGGAGGTGATGGCGGCGACAGAGGCGGAGGCGATGGTGCCGACAACGACGGAGGAGACGACGACGAGCAGAGGAGTGAATTATTGTACTTTTTTGTTAATTATTGTAATTTTTTTAAATTATTGTACTTTTTTAAAATTATTGTACTTTTTAAAATTTTAATAGTATTATTAATGTTTCCTGTATATGTCTCGTAAATTAAATTCCGTATATTGTGTGATTGTTAATTATTTCATTTTTATATAATTGTTATTAGTGATGTGGCTATTGATGTGGCTGGGCTATTTATGATGTGGTTAGGCTATGGGTGGACTATTTATGATGTGAGAGGATGATTTTTAGTGTTGACGATGTGGCAGGAGGAGTTTGTGGCTAGACTATGGCTGAGCTATTGCTTGGCTACTCCTATTGTGGATGGCCTAACAATCCAAATATTTCCACTCATGTGGATTATGACCCTACTTGTACTCCATTCCATAGTAGTAGAGTCATTTCTTTTCAACACCTAGACTAAGAAAAAGATATTAAATATATTAGGTGAAGAGATAATAAAGCAGGAAAGAGATAATAAAGTAGAAAGAAATATTAAATATATTAAGTGAAGAGATAATAGAGTCATTTATTTTCATCACAGGTTAAACCGTGTCCAACTACGTCCACACTATTTTAGAAGTCGTGTAGTTGCACACTTGCACTCCCTACTCCTAGTTAAACCAGTGGCCGTGTCCAACAAGTGCTTGAATCCTCATTGATAGTGGTTCATGGTTTTACTATTTTAGTGTTAAATGAATGTGATTTGAACAAATAGCCTACTATCAGCGAGTTGTCGTATTTTGTTGGATTTATGAAAAATTGTACTCCCTTCGTCCCTGAAAATTTGTCACCTATTTCCTTTTTCGTCCGTCCCTAAAAATTTGTCACCTTTCACTTTTACCATTTTTGGTAGTAGACCCTACATTCCACTAACTCATTCACACTCTGACTCGACTTATTTTAACACAAGAAAATCCCGCAAGTGTACGGGGCTAGTGTAGCACAAAGCAAGCAAGAGTATCGTATCCCACAGAGACAAATTGTATAAACTCAAGTACCACGGACCGATTTTAACTACTATCTAAATGATTCAAAGGTTTGGTTTGATTCTTGGAAAAACAATTAAACATAAACAAGTTAAAAGCACGCGAAAAAGGATAGGTTTCAAATAAGTGAAAGAAGTAGAGCTTTGGATCCAACTACAACGAACACAATGTGAACAATTCAACAACTTCGATTACTAAATTGAAGTCTCTAGGATTACTAGGAAAGCCGCTAGTCTAGGCTAAGCCCTCTCTCTAGTGCACCCAACCCGTTGATTAACCATTAATATTGAAGTCTCCTACTAATACTTCACAATTAACTCCTTGAAACAAAAGGCTCAAGCCCTCACTCTAGAATTCCTTCTCTCGAATGCAAATTATCTAGGTGTTGTTCATTCTTTTATCAATCCTAATTAGGTATCTCTCGATTACTCAAAACTAGGTCAACAAACTCAATTGGTAGCTAAGCAATTGAATTGAAAGAGCACAAGAATGAAACAAAGAAATCACAAGAGCATAGGTAATCAAAAGTCCTTGAATTAATCAAAAGCATTCATTGTAGTCTTCACCAAAACTCTATAAAAGAATTAGCTACTCATAATCAACTTAAATTCACAAGATAAATCCATAGAAAGTGAACTGAACATAGGAAAACTAATAAAGATACTCCCAAGAGTGGATTGAATGGGCAAGTCGTCTTCGTCTTCAACCTTGTTGAGGATTGGGACTCCTTGTCTCTCAACTCTACTCTCCAATACTCAAAAGATGCTTCTGGGGCGTGTCTATTGTCTCTGGTATCGAAACCTAGGTCTCCTTTTATACCCGGGGCGGAAATAATAGCAATTAAGTCTCGCCGATCACATCGCCCGGCCGGGCGATTTTAAGTCTCCAAAACGCCCGGTCGGGCGAACAGTCGAGAATTATACTTCCTTCACATCGCCCGGTCGGGCGATTCTTCCGAGGGGTAGTGCCCGGTCAGGCGAATTCTCTGGATTCGGTCCCTCCTTTGCACAAACGCCCGGGCGGGCGTTTCTCTTAAGCAAGAACGCCCGGTCGGGCGTTTCTTCTGTAATCCTCCTTCAAGCTCGTTTTCAAGTCATTTTCACCTGTTTTAGCTCCAAACATTCGACAAACTCATCAAAATACTAAAGTAGTGGATAATGGATGCAAACTCAAGTAATATGCTATAAAACACTGAAATATTCACGTTAAACACTCAAAATACTTGCTAAACCACGAGTTTATCAACTCCCCCAAACTTAAACACTTATTTGTCCTCAAATAAGAAGTAGAAAACATAGAATGTGAACTCGTGTAAGCATGTTGGATTGTCATCACTGCCTCAGTAAAAGAAAACAGAATCATCATGTATCAATAACTTCGCACACAAGTACACCAAATGAACTTTGCTTCAAGCTACTAGCACGTATTCCACTTTGTCAATTTGCCCTCACAGGAAGCATATAGTGTGATTTTTTTTCCTCACTCTCAAAGTGTATAGGTATAGTATGAACCGCTCAAATCAATCAAAAATGTATAGCTTACCATAAGCTTGCTCGGAGTCTAGACTCTCCTCTACTATGTTGTGACTACAGATTTAGGATCCGAAAGGTCTTTTCCAAGGTTGTAATGTAGGGCTCTTTGGTTAGGTGAGGAAAATTTGGCCAAAGTGACTATAATCCCGAAATGAAACTACGATTACTTCACCCTTGTGCACTGCAATCCTTAGCTAGTCCTAGGTTTTGCCTAGACTCTTCTCAACTCCCAATTCCCCAATATATATTTTTTTTAACAACTCTTATTCATTTTCAAGAACAAACACACTTCCCCCCTTTTTTTTCTTTCATCCCCCTTTTTTTTCTCATGCTTTGCATGTCATTCTCTCGTTCCTTTTTGCTACAAAATCCTCCTTTTTCTTTTTTTTTCACTTGACACTACGGGAACCCAACCCAAATTAATAGCTACCAAAGAAAAGGCTTTTAGGCTCAAAATTGGCTAACAAGGGATTATAATTTGCACTTAGGATTAAGGTTAAGATAAGGGCAGAAGGGATGGCCTAACGTCATCTCCTATTTCTATAATCACTATGTAGACTCAAGGAGACCGCGAGCAAGTTCTAGAAGCATATAACATAATTGATGAAAAATCACACATTTTAAAAAAAAAAGATATGGGCTCAATCCTCACATGGTATTTTTCGGCAAAAGACAAAGCAACGAGCAATTCACTCTAGGCAAATCACAAGGAAGGAAATACAAGTTACTTAGCTATATCAACAAGTTTTCACATACATTTTAAACCAAATCTCATCATAGGCAACTCATCCAACAAACCTACTCAATTCATCCCCAAATGTCTCCAACTCCCGATTCAATTCCACCCAAGGGAGCATACAAAAAGAAAACAAGACAAAAAGAAAAACGCACACCAACAAAACACACACTAGGAATGCTTCACAAATCATCAAAACAAATAAGGTACATGTTGGGGTCACTCAAATCAAGCACTAAATGCATAAACCAAGCGCAAGAGAGAGAGGTAAGAGGGGATCCACTAGACACCCCCCAAACTTATTCCAAGAAAAGCAAGGGTAACTTTGAAAGAGAGTGGATCTCCCGTGGACCTTCAATGCGGTGGAGGGGGCTAGAGTTTCGTCTTCAAATAGCGCGTCCGCCAAATCGCTCGGTCGGGCAAACTTTCTGTACTCCGACCGCTTTTTCGTTTCCTCCGCTTTTCACCCAACCGAACCTATTTTCTTGTTCCAGCAACTATAAAACCCAGCTCAAAAGTAATCAGGTGCATTAACCGAACATAAAACGACAAACCAAAATTAAACACTAAGAAACCAAAATTAACCTACTAGGGGTTGCCTCCCCTATAGCGCAATTGTTTAACGTCGTTTGCCCGACGGTCTTCAAGCTTTACTCAATGGTCCAACCTCACTCGGATAATGTCATCGGGGCCCGTCTTTGCTTTAATTGCCTAATAGAGCTTGTAAAGCCGCTTCTTCCACCAAGTGGCCTTCACATCTTCCCCAACAACACCTCCGTTAGATCTTCCACTTTCCAATTTGGCCACCTTCTTCTTTTTACCCCCCAATCTATGTTCGTCTTCAAACAGCCATTCGGGCATAAATATCTCCTCCAAAGGTTTCTCAACCCCATCATCCCTAGCCTTCACATGTGCCACTTGTATCATCTTGCAATCTTCAACTTTCAAGGGCACCTCTTCCACTCTCTTGGACTCTTCTACTTCATGGCATTTCATCTTGTCCAACAAAGAGAGAGTGGTCGTCTTGTTTCCATGCCTAAGGGTGAGTTCTCCCTTAGTGACGTCAATTAGAGCTTTCCCTGTTGCTAGGAATGGTCTTCCAAGGATGAGAGGGACATTTGGATCCTCCTTCATGTCCAAAACAACAAAGTCCACGTGGAAGATAAAATCATTCACCCTTACCAATACATTCTCAAGGAGTCCATTTGGGAATTTGACGGATTTATCCGCCATTTGGAGGGTAAAGGTAGTTAGCTTCAAGACACCAAACTTCAACTTCCGGAAGAAGCTTAAAGGCATGAGATTTATACTTGCCCCTAAGTCACACAAGGCCGTAGTTTGCATATCATTCCCGATCACATAAGAAATGTTGAAGCTTCCGGATCTTTCATCTTTGCCGACATCTTTTGTTGGATGATTGCACTACAATTCTCGGTCAAATTCACGGTTTCATAATCAACCAACCTCTTCTTCTTGGATATAATCTCTTTCAAAAACTTGAGGTAGCCGGGCATTTGTTGGAGAGCCTCAATAAGAGGAATATTGAGGTGCACTCTCTTGAAGATCTCAAGGAACTTAACAAGCTTCTCGTCCAACTTCTTCTTTTGCACCACTTGAGGAAAAGGGATTTTAAGCTCTTTTGGCGTGGGAGGAGCAATTGCCTCGGGTTTAACCTCAGATTGTATAAGAGGTGATTCCGCCTCAATCTCCTCTTCTTCTTTCTCTTCGGGTACTTCCTTAGCTTCCACTTCGGGCATGGGACTCTCATAGTTTGTCCCACTCCTTAAGTAGATTGCCTTGCAATCCTTGGGGTTCACATTTGGCTGTCCTGGGAACTGCCCTGGCTTATGCTGTCTACTCACAGCTTGAGCAATCTGACTCATCTGCGTCTCTAGGCCCTTCATATGTACTGTCATGCCGTGGACATCATTCTCAACCTTCTCTAGCCTTCGAGTGGTATGCTCCATGTTCTTGTGTGACTGTATCATGAATGCACTCAGTATGTCCTCTAAACTTTTCTTTTGCGACTCAGTGATCATCCCTTGAGAAACTGTGAACCCCGGTGGTGGCTGCAGGGAATTGTTGGGGTTCCCATACGATAGATTAGGATGCACCTTGTTCCCAAATTGGTTGTAACCTCCACCCCCTTGATTGGGGCGGGAGTTGTTATAGTAGCTATTGCCCCCTTGGTGTATATAGTTAACATCCTCTGCACCCCCTTGCTGCTCTTGCACCGCAGGTCCCATCCCCATGAGATCTATCTTCTTGTGGAGGAGCTCCATCTGTTTATACATGTTGTCCATATGGCTGCTCTCTGCGGCGGAGGCTACCCTGTGTACTCTGCTCCTCTAGTTGTTCCAGCCTTCATCATTAGATGTCACTCTCTCAATCACTTCCATGGCCTCTGCTTCTCCCTTCTTCAGCAATGATCCTCCTGCGCTCAGGTTCAGTTCACGCTTTGCTTCAGGCAGACACCCCCTATAGAATGCTAGGACTTGATGCGTCGGATTCAGCCCATGATTGGGGCACCTCTTCATCAGCCCCTTGAATCTTTCCCAAGCTCCTCGGATACTCTCTTGGGGAGTCATCTTAAATGAAATGATTTCTGACTGCCTCTTCAATGCCTCACTCGGTGGGTAGTATTTTTCTAAGAACTTCTCAACCATGGCATCCCACGTGCGAATGGAGTTAGGCTCCATACTGTCCAGCCAGTCCTTGGCATCATCCTCCAGAGAAAAAGTGAACACCCTTAATCTGATCTGCTCATCTGTGACTCCATTTATCTTCGTCGTATTGCAGATCTGGATGAATTTAGTGAGGTGCTTGTTAGGATCCTCTGTGGGTCGGCCTCTAAAAGCATTGTTTTCCATCATCTAAAGTAGTCCTCTCCTGAGTTCAAATGTGTTGGCATTAACATTGTTGCCAATGGTTGGGTGTGCCACCCCATGATAGGCATACATGTTTTGGACAGGTACCACATTTTGCCTTTGATCTAACCGTCTTTGCAGGTCTTCGAGTTGTTGTTGAAGCTGAGCATTCGTTGGAGGAGGTGGTGGAACATCATTCCCCTCTACGTTCTCCATCAGAATAGGAGAATGTGGCTCAAATTGAATAGGGGAGTGAACTGGTGACGGAGTAGGTGACGGTGATTCTTGAACCGGTGAAGGTGATCGTCTATGGACCGGAAAAGAGACTCGGATCCTTTGATTTAGCCTTCTCAAAGCGTTTCTCCTTCTGTTGGATGCTTCGATCTCAAGATCGATAGGCTCTAAAGGTAGATCTCAAGAGTATCGTATCTCACAGAGACAAATTGTATAAACTCAAGTACCACAGACCGATTTTAACTACTATCTAGATGATTCAAAGGTTTGGTTTGATTCTTGGAAAAACAATTAAACATAAACAAGTTAAAAGCACGCGACAAATGATAGGTTTCAAATAAGAGAAAGAAATAGAGCTTTGGATCCAACTACAACGAACACAATGTGAACAATTCAACAACTTCGATTACTAAATTGAAGTCTCTAGGATTACTAGGAAAGCCGCTAGTCTAGGCTAAGCCCTCTCTCGAGTGCACCCAACCCGTTGATTAACCATTAATATTGAAGTCTCCTTCTAATACTTCACAATTAACTCCTTAAAACAAAAGGCTCAAGCCCTCACTCTAGAATTCCTTCACTCGAATGCAAATTATCTAGGTGTTGTTCATTCTTTTATCAATCCTAATTAGGTATCTCTCGATTACTCAAAACTAGGTCAACAAACTCAATTGGTAGCTAAGCAATTGAATTGAAAGAGCACAAGAATGAAACAAAGAAATCACAAGAGCATAGGTAATCAAAAGTCTTTGAATTAATCAAAAGCGTTCATTGTAGTCTTCACCAAAACTCTATAAAAGAATTAGCTACTCATAATCAACTCAAATTCACAAGATAAATCCATAGAAAGTGAACTGAACATAGGAAAACTAATAAAGATACTCCCAAGAGTGGATTGAATGGGCAAATCGTCTTCGTCTTCAACCTTGTTGAGGATTGGGACTCCTTGTCTCTCAACTCTACTCTCCAATACTCAAAAGCTGCTTCTGGGGCGTGTCTATTGTCTCTGGTATCGAAACCTAGGTCTCCTTTTATACCCGGGGCGGAAATAATAGCAATTAAGTCTCGCAAATCACATCGCCCGGCCGAGCGATTTTAAGTCTCCAAAACGCCCGATCGGGCGAACAGTCGAGAATTATACTTCCTTCACATCGCCCGGTCGGGCGAATTCTCTTGATTCGGTCCCTCATTTGCACAAACGCCCGGACGGGCGTTTCTCTTAAGCAAGAACGCTCGGTCAGGCGTTTCTTCTGTAATCCTCCTTCAAGCTCGTTTTCAAGTCATTTTCACCTGTTTTAGCTCCAAACACTCGACAAACTCATCAAAATACTAAAGTAGGGGAAAATGGATGCAAACTAAAGTAATATGCTACAAAACACTGAAATATTCACGTTAAACACCCAAAATACTTGCTAAACCACGAGTTTATCACACTCACATTTTATTATAAAATTAATATATAAAAGTAGGACTCACATGCCACCAACTTTTTCAACCCACTTTCTAATACATTTATTAAAACCCGTGCCGGGTCAAATAGTAATGAATTTTGGGGGACGGAGGGAGTATCTCATATTATTATATTTGAAGGGGATGCTCTGGTGCCTTGGACGGAACCTAACAAGAAATGTATCTGTCGTGTAAGTATAAAAAACAACCGTTCTACATATTTTGGCAGCATACTTACAATCGGCCACGAATTTCGATCTCACCATTTTCAAATTAATTATATTTTATATAATTCAAATGTTATGCCTACATACTAATCTTTCTATTTTCCAGTCAAATCATTTGTTTGAAAAATATTAAAGAGGATCAATGCTACTGCTATCCATCAACTAATTAATATAACTAAAAAGATAGATAATACATGGAGTAATAAATAGGATCATGATAGGCACATGTACGTTCACTGCCAAAATATTTGGCTCTAGTAAGAGAGAATGATTTTGATAACAACAATTTTACAATTTT
The DNA here is from genome assembly GCF_004379255.2 of Salvia splendens. Taxonomy (NCBI): domain Eukaryota; kingdom Viridiplantae; phylum Streptophyta; class Magnoliopsida; order Lamiales; family Lamiaceae; genus Salvia; species Salvia splendens. The sequence continues at coordinate 31,640,395 of NC_056033.1, read as the reverse complement.
TACAGTAACGTGATCCAAATGTATCAGTTACTATTAAAGAACCAAACTTCCACATGCATCACCAACCTTAGTTATATACCCAACTGAATTGGACATAGATATATATAGCTTCTAAATCAATAGAACAGATTGAATAAAGGGCTTACTAGATGAGTAGTCAGAGCATCTCCAATGGCGGACGTCCGGTCGGACGTGCGCGACGGGCGACCGGGACGTCCGCCATTGTGACAGGGGTGGTCGGATACGGACGTCCCGTGAGGACGTCGGGTGTCCTCGGACGTCCGCGCGACGGGCGGACGGACGTCCGGGTCGGACGTCCGATTTTTAATTTTTTTTTAATTTTTTTTAAACTCTATATATACGGCTCGTTGAATTTTATTTCATTCGCACCACTTGTGTTAACAAGTTTCTCTCTCTACATCTCTAATTTCAAGTATATCTAGAATGCCTAGTGACAGTGATAGCGAGAATGAATTGGAGGTCGCTGTGGAAGGTGCGATAGATAGGCTGCTACAGCAGAGGGCGCAGCGGCGCCAGCAGGCTGCGGTACCTCGGCCGATCCATCGTCGAACTACAGTACCCCGTGACCACATTGCTGCACATATTCGGTTGTATGCAGACTACTTCGCTCCGCAACCGCGTTTTGGGGAAGCCTTATTCCGGCCGACGCTTTAGGATGCATCGTCCGTTGTTTCTGCACATCGTGGGTGCTTTAGATAGAAGATACTTGTATTTTAGGATCAGGGAGGATGCAGCTGGCAAACCCGGACTCACGCCCTTGCAGAATTGCACTGTCGCAATCAGACAACTGGTGTACGGAGGCGCGGCCGACATGTTCGACGAGTATCTCCACATTGGCGAGTCGACAGCCGTCGAGTGTCTGCAGAATTTTTGCGCGGGCTTGAGAGCGATATTCGGTGAGCGGTATCTTCTGAGTCCGAGCCCCGAAGACTGCCAGAGCCTGGTAGATATGCATGGGTCGGTGCACGGGTTCCCTGGGATGTTGGGCAGCATAGATTGTATGCATTGGGAGTGGAAGAACTGCCCCGCCGCCTGGAAGGGGATGTACACTACTGGCTTCAAAGCCAAGCATCCCACGATGATCCTAGAAGCTGTAGCTGACTACCGGCTGTGGATATGGCATGCTTATTTTGGAGTCGCCGGGTCGAACAACGACATCAACGTTCTCCAATCGTCGCCCCTGTTCAATGCTCAGTGCGCGGGCGTTGGTCCCGCCATCAGTTTCGTCGCCAACGGCAACCAGCACAATATGGGATACTATTTGGCGGATGGGATATACCCAAACTGGCCCGTGTTTGTGAAGACAATCAAGCATCCGCTCGGACAAAAGAAGTCATACTTTGCGAGCAGTCAGGAAGCAGGGCGCAAGGATGTGGAGCGGGCATTTGGTGTGCTCCAGAGTCGATTGGCGGTAGTCAAGGGTCCTGCATGGCAGTGGTATATTCCCAACATCGGCGATGTCATGTACGCATGTATCATAATGCACAACATGATTGTCGAAAATGAAGGTGCGGAACTGACTTTGTGGACCAATGAAGATGATACGGGTGCAGGTCCAAGTCACGGCGTGGCCACCGCGAATGTGAATATGGGGGTACCTCATGGAGAGGTCGAGCGGATGCGTGCATTTGCCGACATGCGGCAAACAGATGCCCATGTTCGACTTCAGAACGATATTATCGAAGAGGTTTGGACGCGGAAGGGTTGACGTTGATGTTAGTACTTTTTTTGTTTTATTACTATGTAATTTTTTTTTCAAATCATGTATGTTTTTTTTAAATGAAGTTGTTAATTTTTCCCGTTCGTATTCGTGTTGAAATTTTATTTCCGTAAACGTAAATTGTTTTATTTGTGAATTTGTGATTTTTTTTATTGCGGGAAGTCCTAGTGGGAAGGGCGATGTGAAGGGATGTCCTAGTGACGTGGCAGTGGGATGGGAAGTCCTAGTTACGTGGCGGGAGGTGTTTTCGGAATGTCCTAGTGGATGTCCGAGTGGGACATCCGCCCACCGGAGATGCTCTCAGGTATAGCAAGCGAATGCGCCAGATATTGTACACTCATCCAAGTCAATTTGATTTCTGCACACTTTGAGTTATATAGTCAAAAACTTATAGCTTGTACTAGTACTAGTAAGACCAATTTATTGACAAGTGATGGTGCATTTGGTCCATTAAATATTACTCCACGCATGTCTAATAAATGGACCATTTAAGGTTATTTGAATTTTTAAATGCTACTTAACTGATCATATTAAATTAGTTGACGAGAATATCCATTGCTTCAAACCGAGAAAAGGAAACTTCGCCCTAGCTACTTGTTGAATCAATAATCTAATCGATCCCTCAAAAGTCCTTTTTTATTAGTAAAAATTTACAGTTTTCATCTGAAAAGACCAAAAACCCAACCTTTAGTTCTTCCAATAAGAGCATCCGCAGCGGTTGAAGGACGGCGTCCGTCCGTCCGTCCGTGCCAGCGGCACGGCACCCGCTGACAAGTTGATAGAGAAGGACGGCGCTGTTCGATGCATCGAGCACGTCCGTGTCAGCGAGCAGCTGACGTGTCCTCCTCTGATTGGCCAACGGCAATACCGTTGGCAATTTTCATTTTTTAAAAAAAATCAGATTTTAATTAAAAAATCTAATTAAAAATAAAAAAAATATTTTTCCACTTCCCAAAAATTATATCCGTTTTCTCCCCACTTTTAATTTATTTTTCAATTTTTTCCCCAAAAATTCACATTTTCATCTATAAATACTCTCACTTCCATAAAAAAAATTTCACACCACACTGCACAATTCGCATCTAGATTCTCTCATTTCCATTCTTACAATTCTCAATCTTTCTTTCACTCTTACAACAAAAAAATATCCGACTCCGGCGATCACCCCTCCGACTCCCGCGGTTGGAACCACGAATGGTTCGGCTCGCAACCATTTCCTAGTCCGGAAATGAAATTTTCAGCCAATCCTCAAATCCAAAGTTCGCAAGCTCCGGGAGGCTATCGGCCTTACCCGGTGGACGACCAAGATGCCCCCGAGGGGCAATACGGGTGGGCACTCGAACCACCCGTACCTAGAGCGGGAGGGAGTGGCGGCTCTCAAACTCCTCCTGTTCCTACTCGTGGTGTCCGCACCCCACCCCGTACACTCCGGGGGAGATGAATCAATTATTCAAAGTGTTTTTCTCTATCTCCGAAGATCCAGAGATTGGCACGAACCAATCCGGGACCATTTTTGGTGGCGCATCTGTCGCCGGTACAATCAAAATCGGTCGGCTAGAACAATCGAGCGCAACAAGAGTATGGTGCGCAATGCCATATACAGAGCCAACGAAGAAATCCAAAAGTTCCAGGGGTATTACCTCCAGGAAGAGCGGTAGGCGGGGAGCGGCAGAAGCGAGGTCGACATCATCAGTGCCGCGTTGGCAACCTACCAATCCCAACACTACAGACCGTTCAAGTACCTCAATGTTTGGCAGGAGGTGCGTGTGCATCCGAAGTATAGGGGATGTGTATCATCCTCCTCTAGCTCCTCCGGAAAACGGTCGAGGTCGATATCTTTATCCGACGCCGGCTCTGATGAGGTGTCCACCTAGCTCGCCGGAGCTAACTTGGATAGCCCCGACGCCGGCCCGAGTAGTTCCCAACGCCGGCTGCAAGGAAGGAAGAAGTCGACGACCAACCGCTGTCGCGCCCGACTCCATCCGCCCCCGATCCCGTTCCCTTTGTGTCACCTCAACCCCCCACCAACTCGTTGTGGGGGGTTTTGGCCCAACTCAATTTGGCCGATAGGTCAACTATGACCCCCGAGCAACTTCGATCGCATGTGGCAATGATACGAGGTCTCCAAAGAACATTGGGGGTAGAGCCGGATGAATAGTCTTCCACGGGGGTATTTTTAGCCTTTAATTATGTAATTTTTAATTTTTAGGATTTTAATTATGTAATTTTTAATTTTTAGAATTTTAATTATGTAATTTTTATTTTTATTTTTATAATTTGTAATAGTATTCCGGGTAATTTTAATGCATTTTAATATTGTGGAAATGTTTTTATTTAAATTGAATAATAGAATGGTGGGACCCTTGAGCTTGTCCTTGCAGAAGAGCACGGATGTGGGTGTTGTGCTCTTGCTTAAGGACATGGAGTAAAAGTGGGTCCGGGCCCACATCCGTGCTCGTTAGCAAGAGCACGGATGGGGATGCTCTAAGAGTTTCCTTTGTTTCAGACTCTAGATATAAAAGAAGATGTATACAACAGAACCTGAATCCTAATTGTTCGGCTGAAAACCCATTTTGATATAATCGTAGCTTTAGGTTGTGAGATTAAATTAGAGATGAAGCATTAAGAAAAGGAGAGAGCATATTGAAACCGAATTAATGTGATTTGGCGCGCATTGCATGTTATAATGTTAATAAAAATAAAATAAAAGGAGCATGTGGGGTTGATGGCCCCATGAAAACTATGAAACGGGCCGTGACGGACTCAACAAGAAGTGGCCAACTATACTTTTATATTTTTCTTAATTAATTACAATAGTTATGTACACCCTTGCCTTGCAAACAAATTTCAATAACAATTCTTTTGCATTATTGATGTTTTCCATCCTCAACAGATTTTGTTTTTTGTTGAGTTGGGACCCCTACCCACCACCCACCCAAGCAAAGAAAGAATCCCCCAATTTGAATTAAAAATTGCTACCTATAATTGCTTCTTTTTGGGACAAGGACCCAAAATGTGAGTTGTATTTAGGAGTAAATTATGAACCTTAATTTAAATTTGAAGAAAAGAATTAGGCAAAAAGAAAAAATTATGACCTAAAAGGCGCCCTTTGAGGAATGCCTTTTCTTCTTGATCTTGGAGGTGGAGGGGGCGTGGCCGGGTATATGTCTTGTTGTGACCCTTCACGCAATTCCCCCTCTTCCTCTCTCACCATGTAATTTCCTCGTCTTGGTGATAATGCCGATGCTGATGCCGATGTCGATGTCGATGTTCCTTCGCTTATTAAGCCATTGCCCTTTATTCCTACAACCTATATCATACATTGGCATTAATTAATTAGTATAATAATAATAAGATGATGATGATAATGAAACACACATTAGATAACAAAAAAAAGATGACATTGACTGGCATGAGTTGGTTATGCTATGAAAAGGATGGAGTAATTGAATTGGCGATTTACCTTGCATCCCAAAGAGCAGAAGAGGAATGTGTCCAAGAGGCTTCTCCCGCAGATTTGGCAGAGATGAGAGACGGCCTTGCCGCCTTTCGGCTGAGGCCTCTCGTTGAGGAACAAAACCCTTGCGCTGTTTATCACATACGTCTGGACTCCGCTTATGTCCAAAACCTTCTGAATCTCCGAAACCCTCACCACATCGTGGTACGAAGATCTCCGTATCTGCAGCATTGTTCGACTCTCCATCATCATTATCACCAGCCTTTATAATTCATCCAAATTCGAACTAATTAATTCACCTGAATTACTTGATGGTCCTTGTGTTTGGAGGTGCGGCAGAAGTAGCAGAAGGCGCCGGCATTGCAGTCCAAGCAGTACATGTTGCATTCGCCCCGGGCCGCGTCGCCGTGGATGCGGCAGTTGTTGAAGAAAGATGTGCTTAAGAGCCTTTCCAGCCACGGAGGGACCAGCATTGTTGTGCCCTGCCACAAAACCGGTACCCAATCAAATTAACCAAAACTTTATTAATTTAGAGGGAATACAATTATACACAAGGCATTACCATTATCAAAATTGGACTCCTCCAATGATGAAGAGAAGAGAAGAGAGGAGGCCTAACCTAAACAACCAGCAACTTAAAAATCAACAACAAAACTACACCTAAGCGAAGGAAGGGACAAAAAGCCTAAATTATGATGAAATTAAAGCAAGGAACGGTTAGGATCAAAAGGGGTGGCTCAGGATTTCGGTGGGCCGTTGGATGAGATGAAAGAGAGAGAAACAAGGGGTTTGGCGCTTACGCTAACAATATTGTTTCTACGTAGACATGAAGGTGCGGCTACATTATATTTGAATTGTCGAAAATACCCTTGACACTTCCCATATATCACGCTTCACTAATAATGGGCATGAGATTTAGGCAGGATGTCACGTCCGAATCAAGATTTATAATCCAAATTCTTTTTTATTAATTTCGTAATCTCGCTGTCACCAAGATATTCATATCCGTCTCTTCATTTTTGGATCAATATAAATCACCTTCAAATTTAGATGTTATGCGTATAATTAAATTAATAGATTCACTTCGTCAAATAGATTTTTTTTCAAGTACGTATATGTACATATCATTCAATTATTATTTATAAAATTGTTAGAAGATATTGTTTCAATTATCCGGATGGTGATAATATATTGTGTCGATATTTGTATTTAATGCTATAGACAATTGAGATGGAGGCTAATAATTCGAATTTAGTTATTTTTACAATGAACATTAATTAATATTCGAAAGAGTATTTACCTACTCTCGATACCGATTTTTTGTGTGGTTCCTAGACTACGTCAAATATTACGAAGAGTTTTTGCTAAATTGGAAAATTATGAATATTGATTTTATCAAGAGGTTAGACCTACCCTTTTGCCATGTCATCAAAGGCTCAAAACTCTCCAAAATAGGGATAAAAACACTCTTGGGGTGGCTTCTAGCTGCATTGAGAGTTTATCAATTTAGATTAAACTTATATACGGGGATTGCCTAAGATAGTTAAATTGACTCTATTTTCTTTTTTTACATATGAACCGGTATAATTAAAAATAACGACCGTGATTAATCAAATAAAGGCACTGAAAAGTGACTTCCACCAAATTATAAACAGACGATGTTTCGTATTCAGATTAATGCTCCAAATTTATGCAAATATTCATTCAATTACGTGTGAAATACAATATTTTATTTAAAAATACAACTTATTAAATCAAAGGTTAATAACCTGTTGAATAATTAGGTTTTTGCTTTAATATACATGACCTACAATTTTTTGTGGTTTCTTATTATCTAATAAGAAAACGTTCATTAATTTTCCACACATAATTTTGAATGATATGAAATCTAATAATGAGAAAATCATCATTTTGTCTCCAGTAATGTCTCAGTATCGATTTCATAATATTCACGAATCATGGTCCAGAGTTGTGTTGCAATTAGATTCACTAAATTTATTTGTAAAATAAAAGCTCGTTCATATTGAGAATAATGATGTTAATTAATGCAAAAAATATTTAATTTTATGAATTAGACATTGAATGTGCATGAGGTATTTCATGAAATTAATTGAATTAATCTAAGAAATAGTCATAGAAAGCTTTGTTACAGGAGAAGATGCATAATTAAGTCATAATCATTTCGTACAAATATCATAAAGATGGAAATGAAAAAGAAGAAACGGAATCTATTTGGTTGAATTCAAGAAACAAGAATGAGGATCTGAGCAGGAAAGAATACATCTTTATTGTTGCCGGCACTATCAAGTTTGGCACAAAATTAAGACCATTGGGATTGACAATAATATATAAACAAATTAAATAGAGAATAATTAATTAGCACTCTTCAATCTTCATTTATACGTATCTTCACTCCTCATTATGCCTAATGTGAGAATTAATTACTCAAACTTCATGTCTTATTATGCCACATTGCCACTACTAGCTAGAACATATATACATAAATGCATATTTTAATTTGTTTGTTCATTGGAATACAATATTTTGTAGTGGTATGCGTTTTCTTGTTATTCATAATCAAACTAAATAGACATAAGTTTACTAGGCCACCACTGATAAATTACAAATGGATGTCATGTGCGCGCGTGATATCAACTTCTTAACTATCAATAATTTTTCTTTAGAAAAAAAATTCTAATCATATGCTAACAATTAATCTTATTCGAAGAATCGAAGTTGATCCTTAGTTCATCTCTAATAAAAAAAGTATCTATACTATAAAAGGGGATGATGGAGTACGTACTAAACAAACCCAACAGCAGTAAAGCCCATCAGCCTAAAGCCCAAGAAAGAGTATCAGTTCGGCATGACTAAAGAGTATCAGAGTTCAGTTCGGCACGACCAAAGAGTTCGGCCCCAGCCTACAGCTCGGTAAAAGCCAACCAATCAAACTCTGCTCTCAGGTCGGCATCAAGCTCTACTCTCAGATCGGCAAAAGCTGCTCGGCAATAATTCAGCAGTTCGGTCTCAGTATTCGACCGAACTAGGAGATAGTGGACTCATGCAGGATTTCCACCTCCACTACACCCACGATCTATTTAGTGGTGTCAAGCAGTCTTTAACTCATGCAGGATAGTGGACCCATGCAAGATCGCCACGATCTCCACGACATCCACTGCCTAGTAAATAGTACTGCATGCCACGATTTTGGTTCAATGTATAAATAGAACCTAGATCAGATAGATAAGGTTAAGTTCTAAGAAGCTCTCTAGAGATAAAAGATCAAATAGCAAGTCTGTATTGTAAGCTGTAAGAAAACAGATCAAGCAATACAACTCTGCCCTCTTTTCTTCCCGTGGACGTAGATTTACCTTAGTAAATCGAACCACGTAAAATTCATTGTGTCGTGATCTGCATCTTCCTGCATTCATCAACATCAGAAATTCGCGGATTCATCAGGGGAATTTCGGGAAAAATAACAACAATGTCATTATGAATATTATAATCAACATCAAATAAAATATATAGGTATCATAAATTATATTAACACCATAATATATAATTAATATCAAATGATGCATGTAAAAACCTTAAATAAAAATTACTAATAGCAAAGTGAAAAGTTTTTTTGATGCAAACCATTCATTAACTTAAATTAGTATTGGTTAGAAGCTTTGTATTCATCCAAATTGAAATTAACGGCAAGGGTTTTTTATATTTTTGGGATGCAAACAATTAGTTAGGATTAGTATTGACGAGAAGCTTTGTATTTATATACACTCAGTAACCGTTCTCTTCCAACTATTTTTCGTTTTAAAACCTACAGTAGTATTTTTAATTTTTAATTTTAAATTGTGTTTTATTGTCAAGAGACAAGAATGCTTAGTTGCATGGTAATTTAATGTATTTAATGTGATAGTTAAGAGATATTTATGGTGACATCTTTATTCACAAAATGTGAATAGTGAGAGAGATTATTTTTATTATTGAAAAATAGCATTTTTTTTTTAATTATGGTTGTTGCCATGTGAAATCCAATGCATTCACATTGAATATAACCATTTACATAACAAAAAAAAACCAGAAAAAGTTTAATTATTTCTGGCTCAAAACTATGTGAAAATAGTAAGAAAAAAAACAAGAATAAAAACAATTTCAATTATTCAAACTCCTAAATAAGAATACAAGAGATGACTATTCAATAAATGCATGAGCAAAAATTAGTGGCAGCTGCTTTATGTGCATAGCAAGAAAACGATACTGACAAACATATGGGAACATGCGTGATGCAACAATGTACGCTCGGAATTAGTGCTTAACTACATGTTAACTTCAATTATTCCACAATAATTACTTAAGTTTAATATCCAAACTTCGCAGACACTTTATCTTTTATAAGATCTTTAACAACAAAATAATAAGTAATTATTTGATCAACAATCATTGAAATGCTGTTCATGATTGGTCCTATGAACAATGTGTTGGAATCTTGATTTTAAGATGTCCGGTCAACGAAGTTCGACCAATAACAAATGTGATGAGACATTTAATTTTGGAAAATTAAATGATATAGCGTCGACCTACGTTCCGCTTAGATGACCGTAGTATATTCACTTTCTCAAATCCGATTCCCGGTGAGTGATAAATATTAGGTTAAAGTTGGTCACATTGTAGCTTTGATAAAGCTATGGAATGAAAGCCTAGGGAGTAATTAACTAGTGTTAATTATCCCACATAGGAGATGAGACACATCTTTAAATGTGTATTTATTAAGTGACTTATCACACTTAATAATTATCGTGGACTAAGATGGGTGAAAGAGCCCACACTCGCGCACACGCGCGCCGAGCCGTGCCCGTGCCCGTGGTCTTGGTCTTGGTCTTGGGGTGGTCTTTGGGCTTGGTTCTTGGGCTTGTCCCTGGATCCAGACTTAATGTTTTGGACCACCTCAGTTTTGGGCAGCAGCCTGATCAACTCGGCCTGCTGCGCCTTGAGCGATGCCTTGATCAGTGTCTTGATCAAGTCACTTCACGAAGTCCATATGTGACGGTTGAACTAGGGCGTGTACAGCGTCTAGATTCAACGACACGCCAAACTGAGAGTACTACCGGGGCGTATCTCGTCTTGCGGAAAGAGGCCTCCTCGACTCGGCTAAGTTTTATTTCCAGTTTACAGTTTCGATTTCATTGTAATTTTCAGTTTTAGTTCTTCCTTCTTGGGTTGTATTACGCCCAACTTTTATCTATTGTTTGAAGTAGAATCCCAACAGTCGCAAGACGAGATAAGACTTGCCGTTGAAGGTTTCGGACCTTAAGTGAACTTAAAACTATCGAAACTTAACACTTTTACGTGCTGGAGATGTCGACTGAATCCAACACCGTCGCTGCCACCACCGCCGCCGCATCTCCATCCACCTTGTCGACCACTGCACCGGTCAACACCTCGTCGATTCCGACGATGATGCCCACTCTCGGGCGCTATCCATCTTCATCAACAACGCCTTGGGAGTTTGTTAACCCCCTTGGGCCCACTGGTGGATCCACCTCGAGTGGATCGGTTGGTTCCACTTTTAGTGGTTCCTTCGGATCCTTTAATGGATCGAGTACTGGGGACTTCGGGTCTCACAGGAATGCTGAGGCCTTCGGGTCTCACGCGGGTGCTAGTTCCTTCGGGGCTGGTACGACCATGGCGGGCTCTATGCCCAAAATGAATGGTCGGGGGCTCTATGCCCAACCACGTTGTTGGCTCCTTCGGGGGGCAACGGAATTGGTTCCTTCCATGGACCAAGTACGGCACCTTTGGCACCAAGAATGATGCCACCTGCCGAGAAGCCATCAAAGTTTGGAGGATTGGACTTCAAAAGGTGGTACCAAAAGATGTTGTTCTACTTGACAACATTGGGCATCGCCAACTTCCTCACTGAAAATGATCCGCCCGCGCCAAGCGATCAAGAGATTAGGCTCGAAGTCATGGCGGACGATGAAGCTTGGAGAAAAGGAGATTATCTTTGTAAAAATTTCATTCTAAGTGCTTTAGATGATAGTTTGTACAATGTATACTCCGTTGTAACCACATCAAAAGAGATGTGGGAAAGCCTAGAAAGGAAGTATAACATAGATAATGCTGCAGGTACTGAACAAGTTGTAGCATCCAAATTTATGGACTACAAGATGGTCGACTCTCGACCCATCATGGAGCAAGTTCAAGAGCTCCAAGTGATCATCCACGCACTAGTGGCTGAAGGGATGACCTTGCCCGACAAATTCTTAAGGTGCACGATTGAAAGTGCTCGGAAACTGTTTGTGCTTTTGTGCTAGGTCAAGCTTCTCAAACCCAGAGAATCCACTAGATCACGAGGTCTAGGAACTCGGAGGATCTCAGAAGTCTCGGTCGTCGGACACACAAATTTCGCGTTCAAAAACCCTCAACCCGTTATACTATGAATTAGTATAAGGAAGCAGGGATCGATCCCACGAAGATGGAAGCGTAAGAAGACATTTAAAAGACTCTGGAACGATGATTGGCTGATGCCACGCAAATTGGGTTGAGGAAAACTATTACTAGACTTAGGAATAAAATCTAACACTAGACCTAGAAAACCGAGAACAGCATGCAAACATCAAACATACTCGTAACTTCAATGCTTCAAACAAACTTCCTTGACCTAGTAAACGACTACCTAAATTAGCTAGACAGAAAGTAAACATGCAGTGGGGACCATCTTCCAAAAACAACAAAGTACGGATGAAAAGCTGCAAATAACAAACTATGAATTTAACTAACAACAACTTGCATCTCGTTACCGGATTTAAACGCGAACATGGAGAAAACAGAGTGATAATCCATATTCAAATAGAACATACAGATTCGGACGTCGGAAACTGACGATTAATCGGAAACCAACAGATCTACTTCTACTAGACGAAGTAAACAGAACACAGAAATGAAACATCAAAATCATGCACAATCAACCAACTCTGCTTCAGATCCACATGTCAGACGCTTAACCCACTCCGGATCCAAGCAATCCGAACCCAACTACAACCAAAATCAACTCCATAAACTCTGATTCAACAGATCTGCTCCGATCAACGACAATCCAACCACGATTTTGTCCCAACTCAACAAATCAAGTGCGAAAAGCATCCATTCAAGCAAATAACTATAAACTCAGAAAAAAACATCATCCATACTTGAAATCAACATCGTCATAACAGAAAATAGAAATTGCATAGAAAAATTCAACGTTAATTCGACAGTCAACACAGCCGAGCTTCGAACAGCAAAGCTCGGTGAAATTCACAGCAACAAACGAAATGAAAACAATAAATTATTTCTTCGCCCTAGTGAGGACGGTGTTACGCACAACCAACTGAAAGTAAACCCAAACCCCTCTCGAATTTTGAAACCCAAGTGTGTAGGAGTGTGTGTGAGTGAGCTGAGAGCCAAAGGAATCCCTAAAAAATCTCCAAAAGTCCTCCCTCTGAATTGCATGCTCTCTCCCTTATATAGATGCAGAGGTGATCTTCTAGAAGCCTTCGCATGAAGTCTCTGTTCTGCCCTTCAGCTTTAGCGATCTCCTCCGTCTGGCTATTTTCCTTCAAATTGCTCACTTTATCGCCAAATTTCATTCGCTAGGCAAATGTCTTCCTTTCTTCCTTGACCTGGCAACATCTACTACACACCTGGCTTAAAAAGATGCGTTAGAACCCGTAAATGCATGAAATTAAGCCCCTAACCAATGCATGAAATTAGCCTTATCAATGATCATTGACAAGCTTCCTCCCAGTTGGAAGAACTTCAAGAGCTATCTCAAGCACAAGCGAAAGCAGATGACCCTTGAAGACTTGATCGTGAAATTGCGCATTGAGACTGATGTGCGCAAAAGCGACCAAAAGGCTAAGGGCTTTAGCCCACTTGAAGGCAAAGCCAATCTGTTGGAGCGGAGCGGTCCCTCCAATAAACGCCTTCACCAAAGTCAAAAGGATAAACGGAAGGGAAAGCAGCCTGCAAAGAAATTTGAAGGCGAATGCTTCAAGTGTGGCAAAACTGGCCACTTTGCCAAGGACTGGCGCAGCAAGAAGAAGAAGAAGCCGGCAACCCACGTCATTGAGAAGGAGTTCAAAGACTGGGATGAAAACGACCTCATTGCCGTGGTCACCGAAGAAGCCAACTTGATTGAAAACAAGGGAGGCCGGTACATCGACACTGGAGCAACTGCTCATGTTTGTGCCGATAGGAGTAAGTTTTCAACTTACAATCCTGTTGATGGGAGGAAGATCAACATGGGGAATCAAGCATCATCCGAAGTCAAAGGAACTGGAGATGTGATTCTCAAAATGACGTCTGGCGTCTCTGTCACGCTGAAGGATGTGCTGCATGTGCCCGACATCCGAAAGAACCTAGTCTCTATATCTATACTAGTTAATAGGGGTTTTAAACTTGTATTTGAATCCGATAGGTTTGTTTTGTATAAGTTTAGAAAATCCCTCGAAAAAGGTTATGTAACCGATGGGCTCTTCAAGCTTAGTGTGGCTACGCGCCATGGTCCCAAGCCTTTGGCTATCAATAATAAAACATCTACTTACTCTTACTTGACTGAGTGCTCAAATCTGTGGTATTGTAGATTGGGACATGTAAATTCATAAGCCATTAAAAGATTAGTGAATTTAGATTTACTAAAGGCTAATGAAGTGGATACCCAAGATAAATGTGAAATTTGTCTTGAAGCAAAGATGACTAAGTTGCCGTTTTGCTCAGTTGAACGAAGCACAAAACCCCTTGAATTAATTCACACGGACGTATGTGATTTAAATATGGTGCAAACTAGAGGTGGTAAAAAGTACTTTATCACTTTCATAGATGATTGCACAAGGTATTGCTACATTTATCTTTTAAGAAGTAAAGATGAAGCAATAGAAGCGTTCAAAAATTATAAGAACGATGTTGAGAATAAAAAATTATAAGAACGAAGTTAAGAATCAACTTGGTTGTAAAATCAAAACGATTCGAAGTGATAGAGGAGGCGAGTATGTAGCTCCGTTTGAAGAATTATGCAACGCAAGTGGCATAATTCATCATACAACTGCTCCCTATTCACCCCAATCTAATGGGGTTACAGAACGCAAAAATCGAACTCTAAAAGAGATGATGAATGCATTGCTTCTGACTTCAAGATTACCACATAACATGTGGGGGAAGCTGTTTTGACAGCTATATCTTGAATAAAATCTCTCTCAAAGGAAAAGATGTTACTCCTTATGAGTTGTGGAAGAGAAAGAAGTCATCCTACAAATACCTCAAAGTGTGGGGGTGTTTGGCAAAGGTGATGGTTCCTCCGCCCAAAGAAGTTACAATTGGACCTAAAACAGTTGATTGTATTTTCATAGGATATGCACTTAACAATAGTGCATATCGCTTTGTTGTTCACAAGCCTGAAATATCGACTATTACAGTAGGAACAACAATTGAGTCAAGAAATGTTGTATTTCTCGAAAATACATTTCCTTGCAAAGACAAGGAAAAAGTCTCAACCAATTCTGAGACAAGAATTGAAGAAGAAGAAGCCAATAGTTCTAAATCAGCGGATGAGGAACCTGAATCGCGCAAGCGTGCAAGGCCCAATCCAAAGGATACAGTACTAAGACATGGTAGTAGGGTCAGAACACCAAAAACATTTGGTCCTGACTACATTGTTTTTATGTTAGATGAAGAACCGACATCTATAAAAGTAGCCTTCGATGGCCCAGACGGGCTACATTGGAGAGAAGTTGTTCAAAGCGAAATTGATTCAATTTTGCTGAACCACACTTGGGTGTTGGTAGATCTACCTGAAGGTGCGAAACCTCTAGGTTGCAAATGGGTACTTAAAAGGAAATTTAAGCCGATAGAACAGTGGATAAGTATAAAGCCCGACTAGTAGTAAAGGGTTTTAAACAAAAGGAAGGACATGACTTCTTCGATACCTATTCACCTGTAACAAGGATTACATCTATCCGAGTGCTTCTTGCTATTGCTGCATTGCACAATCTTGAGATTCATCAAATGGATGTAAAGACCGCGTTTCTAAATGGTGAACTAGAAGATGAAATTTATATGGAACAACCCGAAGGGTTTGTAGTACCTGGACAAGAGAAAAAGGTATGCAAGCTCGTAAAGTCTCTATATGGATTGAAACAAGCGCCAATGCAATGACACTTGAAGTTTGATAATGTGATGTTATCAAATGGGTTTAAAATCAACGAGTGCGACAAATGTGTCTACATCAAGAGCACTAATAACAGCCATGTTATAGTGTGTCTATACGTTGATGATATGTTAATCTTGGGTAGCAACATTCAAGTAATTAACGATACAAAGGCCATGTTAAAGAGAACCTTTGACATGAAAGACATGGGTCTAGCCGATGTAATTCTTGGAATGAAGATTCTAAGAACGTCTGATGGAATCATCTTAACACAATCACATTATGTTGAGAAGATATTGAATAAATTCAAAGCCTATGATGGCGCGCCGGTTAAGACTCCAATTGAACCCAACGTTCACTTGAGCAAGAACAAAGGCGAACCCGTTGCACAAGAAGAGTATGCACGGGTCATCAGATGCATTATGTACTTGACTAATTGCACTCGACCTGACATTGCTTGTGCCGTGAACAAGTTGAGTCGTTACACGAGCAATCCAAGCAAAGAGCATTGGAGAGCTCTTGTGAGGGTTTTGAGATATTTAAAACATACTCAAAATCATGGGCTACACTTCTCGAGATACCCCCCGGTACTTGAAGGGTACTATGATGCAAATTGGATATCCGACAATAGAGACTCACTTTCAACAAATGGATACGTCTTTACTATTGGGGGGGTTGTGATGTATCATGGAAATCCACAAAACAGACATGTATAGCCCGATCAACAATGGAATCAGAGTTCATTGGCTTAGATAAGGCTGGTAAGGAAGCCGAGTGGCTTAAGAACTTCCTTGAAGATATTCCATGTTGGTCTAAGCCAGTGCCGCCAGTGTTGATCCACTGCGATAGCCAAACGGCTATTGGAAGGGCAAACAATGACTTCTATAACGATAAGTCTCGACATATACGTCGACGACATAGCACCGTGAGACATTTGATCACAACATGGGTGATTACAATTGACTATGTGAAGTCAATGGATAATCTAGCAGATCCGCTAATCAAAGGGGTGATCAAATGAATAAGTTGCTAGAGGGAATGAGTTTGAAATCCACAAACTAAAGAATTGTCATAGTGGTAACCCAATCATGATGACTGGAGATCCCAAGAACTTGGTTCAAAGGGACAACTAAGCTATGAGAGTTCATGAGAAACACCCAACTATATCTATTCCCTAGAGAACAATAGAGTGTTGGAAAACTTGCCTTGTGGTGAGGCTAAGTCTATGACTTTTAATGACTCCTAAGGATCTCGAGGAGATTGAGTTCTCAAGGAGACCGAGTAGGGCAAGATACTCGATTAGGAATCACCTATATAAGTGTGAAGTGAGGCCGCTTCAAATAACACACTTATGAATCCAAAGTGGTGTCCAAGGCCGCAAAGGACACAAAACGTGAGAACGGACGAGGTTGAGGTGTTTAAGCGTTAACACCACGTGCACGCCGTGTGGGATTAGTTCAAAGCATCGCGCTACTAAGCCGCCTGTGTATCCGATGGTGTCGACTATGGAGGGTTCAAAGCCAACAACTACCTATCCTTATGCATATATACCTCTTGAGGGTTGAGCTTGTGTCTGCATGCATATGCATTTGGCTATTTCCATTCATGTGGGGGATTGTTGGAATCTTGATTTTAAGATGTCTGGTCAACGAAGTTTGACCAATAACAAATGTGACGAGACATTTAATTTTAGAAAATTAAATGATATAGTGTCGATCTACGTTCCGCATAGATGACCGTAGTATATTCACTTTCTCAAATCCGATTCCCGGTGAGTGAGAAATATTGGGTTAAAGTTGGTCACATTGTAGCTTTGATAAAGCTATGGAATGAAAGCCTAGGGAGTAATTAACTAGTGTTAATTATCCCACATAGGAGATGAGACACATCTTTAAATGTGTATTTATTAAGTGACTTATCACACTTAGTAATTATCGTGGACTAAGATGGGTGAAAGAGCCCACACGCGCGCCGAGCCGAGCTGAGCCGTGCCCGTGTCCACGCCCGTGGTCTTGGACTTGGACTTGGATCTTGGCAATTGGTCTTTGGGTGGTCTTTGGGCTTGGTTCTTGGGCTTGTCCCTGGATCCAGACTTAATGTTTTGGACCACCTCAGTTTTGGGCAGCAGCCTGATCAACTTGACATGCCGCGCCTTGATCAGCAGCCTGATCAACTCGGCCTGCTGTGTCTTGAGCAATGCCTTGATCAGTGTCTTGATCAAGTCGCTTCACGAAGTCCACATGTGACGGTTGAACTAGGGCGTGTATAGCGTCTAGATTCAACGTCGACCACTCCAACTTTCAAACTCGTAACGCCAGGTGGTTACTGCCCCGCCATGATGACAGCCATCAAGGCTGAGTTGACCTCTGCAGTGGACTAGGCCTATAAATAGGCTAGTCATTCCATGCATCTAAACACAATATTCACAAAGCATATAGCATTATAAGCTCTCTCCCTCTCCTGCATTGTTTTTCTGTCAAAAGCCCTGCCCTCTTCTCCATCTAGTTCGTCGGAGCTCTGTTGATTTTGGTGCTGCTTCACCAGAGACGTAACCGTTTTATCTTTGGGGACGACACGCCAAACCGAGAGTACTACCGGGGCGTATCTTGTCTTGCGGAAAGAGGCTTCCTCGACTGGGCTAAGTTTTATTTCCAGTTTACAGTTTCGATTTCATTGTAATTTTCAATTTTAGTTCTTCCTTCTTGGATTGTATCACGTCCGTCTTTTATCTCTTGTTTGAAGTAGAATCCCAACACAATGATCATAGGAAAATGATGAATGGGACGTGTTCCTTCTTATATTACAGCACAATTTCTAGAAATATTATGTGAATATAAAATACTATAGTAAATTTGGTCAAGATTTCTAAGAAGGTGGTATTATACTAAAAAAACTAGGATCTTGTGGTGGGATATATTCAATTCTATTGCCAAGTATACGAGAAATGAAATAATTAATCAATCAACATATTGTATTGGATAAAAAAATATATGCATAATTCAGAGCATTTTCTACTAATGTTGGATAAAAATCACATACTTAATCGTCGACTTTGCAAATTGATTGTGAGCCACTTTGGGCCCTTTTGCAGGCTGATTAAGATTGGGCCTGATCAACAACCAGACTGACCCACTAATCTTTTTTATCAAAGTACATGTGCACCAATATTCCAACTTTAAACAACCCCCTTCTATTCTCCTGGCTATCAAAACAAAAATATAAAGAAACATTTGCTGATAGGAGGAGGCCACAAGACTTATATAGTAATTTTAGTTTCTTTTATATCGACGTGGGACAGTTGTAATATATTTTTTATTTTAATTTCCAATACCTTTCTTCGAACACTTCGAGATAAATCTTGGAGGAGCTGGATTTTTTTCTGATCGGTTGGACAAATAACCCAAATTTTTTTCGATCGTTTGGACGCTAGCTTAAATTTTAAGTCTAGATATACTGCTGAGTTAGTCAAATTTTTTTCGATTTGAGCCTAGATATATTGTTGGGCCAGATAAATTTGATCTACAGTCGGCGACCCACTCAGATACTATGATAGAAATTCATAGGTTTCATTCTAGAACCAATTGGTGATAGAAGATGAGGTATATGAGACTTAAATTGTGATTTTTGTTCTCTTTGTGCACCGATGTGAGATAGTTGTTGTGATATATTTTTAGTTTCAATTGCCAAAAAATTAAGAGAGAAGTTTTTTCTTGGTCAAGATTAGAGCATGAATTTCCAGCTTCGTTGCAAGTGGTGCATTTCTTGGTAGCCGAGCGAAACAACCCCAACCTCGGTGGAGACAAGGTGTTCCGACGGTTTTTCGCGGCACTATTGTGGGTCGGTCTTTAATTTTTAATACATTTTCCAATATATAAATACTCCCATTCTTCTCCTCATTTGACCATCCACACGTCCATTTTCTCTCTTTCTATATTTTCCACTCTTTACTGCAAATGAGTTCCAACGAGAGCAATAACTCTTCTTCTGATATGTGCGACAGCCGACAATATTACGAGAGGGTCCTTCGACAATGACAACAAACCGTACCTAAGGAAATCAGTCGTCGAGAGCCCGTCTACCTAGAGTCGAAGAAATTTGAACTCGTAATAATTGAGGTTTAGTGTAAGATTTTAATTAAGTAATATCATTTTCATTGTAGTGGGGTATTTAATCGTATTTGTATTTTAATGGTGTGTTATTTATATTCTAAATAAAAAATTAAAACAAATAACATATGCTAAATAAGTTGGAGTTGATTTTAGGTCTAACGTATTACACGTGTTGGAACTGAAATTAAAAATGTTAACATGACAATGGTAGAATGATTTGGGGCTAATTTGGAACTGGTTTTGAGGCTCTTATTGCTAATGCTCTCCATCAAATCTGGTCATCCAAGTGTTAACGTTTTGAGTTCCTTTTCTGACGAACTATGCGTTGATATGATAGTTAGTTTGTCCATCTAATTTCATTCAATTAACCATTTTTCTCTTTTATGACGAACTATGCGCTGATGTGACAGTCAATTTAAAACATATGGATTAAACGACATTAAGCAAAATGACAACATATATTTAAGTTCAAAAGTCAAAATGATATTTTATCTACATGTCTTAAATCGGCTGCGACATTAACGTGTATTTTTTCAGAAAAAGAAAGGACGTGATAATCGAGCAAATTTCACTTTTATAATTTATTTTTCATTAAAAATATAAAGCAAACTAGAATTTGACCATCTAATTTATTAAGCAATTTACCAATTATATAACTAATCCACGGAGAAGAAAAAAATAAAACTAACCAATGGAGAAGAAAAGATTAGAGCATCTCCAATGACGGTGTCGGCACCGGCACGCCAATTTTTCGCGGACGCCGGTGCTGACGCCCAACCATTGCAGCCGGCGTCGGCGAAATCGGCGTCAAAATCGGCGTGCCCACGCCGATTCTCACGCCGATCTGCACGGCGCCATTGTAGCCCCGGATCAGCGTCATACCGGCGTCAAATTTTTAATTTTTTTTTAATTTTTCGAAACACTATACACACGCGTTTGTGGAATGTCGACTGCATTGCTGATATAATGTACGCCTGTATTATCATGCACAACATGATTGTCGAAGATGAAGGTGTACAACTGACTAATTGGGCCAACGACGATAATGAAGTAGGTCCAAGCCACGGCGTCGCCGCCGCCAACGTACGAGGTGGGGTACCTCACGATGAAGAAGCCCTCCTCCAAGCACATGCCGACATGCGTCAAACGGATACTCATATTCGACTCCAAAATGATTTAATTGAAGAGTTGTGGGTGCGAAGGATTGTAAGGCGTTAGTTTTTATTTAAAATTATGTATTTTTTTAAATGTACTTTTTAATTTAAATGAAAATAGTATATTTTCGTGTATATGTGTTGTATATTTAATTCCGTATTTTGTGTGATTGTTAATTGTTTGTTTTTCATAATTGAGTGATGTGGTTGGGCTCCAGTTGCTTATCCAGTTGCATGTTCAGATGATGTGGCAGGAGGATATGTTCAGATAATGTGACAAGAGGATTTTAGTGCTGATGATGTGGCAGTGGCAAGGTTATGAGAGGGCTATTGTATGTCCAGAACCACTGGAGATGCGGCTAGGATGAAAACCAACACGCTTAAGTAATTTAGTTTGAGTTTGTGTTCTCATGAGTCAAAACCACGCAAAATATCCCCAAAACAACCAAAAATTTTCTCCAGAAAATTAAAAACTAAAATAGAAGAAAAGGAAAGCTAAATGCGAATCGAATCGAATCGAATCGAATCCGATCTTGATGCAACTGGAATTTCCCGCTGACAAATTGATTTGGTGCTAGGGTTTGGAACTTCTGATTCTCCGTTCTTGTTTGGTAATCGATCAAACCACCGACGACTGAGACCTCTTCAAAGTCATGTTTAAGAATTTCTGGTAATCAGTCTCTGTGAAATCTCTCTCTCTTTTTTCTTTTGCTCAAATGAATCCGGTGACCTACCAATAAGTAAAGCATGTTAGAGATGCCATGATTGGTGGAGAGTTCTCATTTGTTGAAATTTATCTGCCTCTATCGGTGAAAAGAACGGCTTCGAGACCAATTGTTAACGAATTTTTAGTCTCTGGTGTGACAGAATTTTAATTTGCTAACGCTAAGTTAGGCGTATTTGTTTTATTTTTCCAGTATTGCTTGCATTCGATTTTATAGATTCTCAATACAGAAGTATTAGGGTAGACAATCGCTCTTTTTTCTTTAATTAATGTTATTATCTATTCTGTTCCTTTTTTGTCGGAGTTACAGTGTTTGTAATGTGATATTGCAGTATACCTGTTGAATATTTTCAATCGAGATGAATATTTTCAAATAACTTGTGGTGATGTTTAGGATTTCGGCTCTTTTAGCTAAACATTTTTACATGGATTTGTGATGTGCTATCATCCTCAATTTATGTCATGCTTTTTCAGCAATGTGCCAAGCAAAAGAAAAAAGTGGGAAGATATAACTTTGATTTGTTGGTTAAATCTCTCCACAGGGGCTCTCAGGAGCCGCAACCTCAGTCCCGTCCTCAGGAAGTACCCACAGACTCATGGTATCCACCTTCTGTCATTAGTTCATCCAGTTCCTCACGCCCCACAACACCTGGATCCAGTACATCTGGCAACTTTGGCATATCAAGACCAACAGACCAACAAAATTCTTTGTCAAGCGTTTCACCTGCAGAGGCTGCAGGCATCATTGCTATGTTGAAAAATAAGAGGTGACCACTCTATTTATTTTATTAGTACTCCATATTTTTATGGCTGCCCTTGTACATGGCCTTATCTGTTAGATGCTACATTAAAGGGGCACCTAATTTTTTATCGAAGATATTACGCTCCTTTCGAATTTGGGAAATGTATGAGCTACTTGCAAAGGAGTAATAATTTTCTGCCCATGAAACTGGTAAAATGTGCTCTCACGTTTGCAATTAATTGGTCTGTCTGTATATCTTGCACCGAAGTTCTAGCAAATGAATAAGAGGATCTTCTCCTAAGCTATTTTCCTTATCTATCTGCCCAGTAGAAGGATACATACAAATGTTAATGAATGGTTTTAGTTTATAGCGTGGGACAGTTTCTCATTGTTATCTTTGTTGACTAACAATGTCAGTGTTGATGAGCTGAGAAAGCTTCTATCAGACAAGGATGCTTATCAGAATCTTTTGTATTCTCTGGAACCTGTCAAAACACAAAATAGGGTGAGTTGCACTTCAGACTGTTTTCTAATGCTAAATTCTGTATGCATTTTTTTATTTTACTTTCAAGAGTGTAGAATGCTTATATATATAGGCTGTCAAAAAGTATATACAAGGTAGTATCTGAAGTAGTTGAAGCATCACATCTGGTGCTTAGAATACTCCTTGTGTATGTTGTTATCACCTTGGGAAATAGTAAACATTGATAAAGATAATACGGTTTTGCTATTTTGCATTTGATCATGTGTATCTTCTCATGATATATATGTTATGTACTCCATTTCTTTTGAAAGTTCTTCAACAAGTAGTTGGTATAGAGACATCCTATTTCTGTTTCCTGACTCTCTTGATTTCTAGTTCCTGCTGATCTTGAAAAGTGGTAGGTCTTTATTTGCAATTTTTTGTGTGTTGCTATATGCATATAATGAGAATGTGGAATCTCATTCTCCACTCTATTTTGTTTTTATCCAAGATTATCCTTGTAGTTAATCACAGCATGCTAAGATATGCAGTCTACTTATATAAAAGACACATCATTATGTCTTCCTTGCTCTTTGAAGTCTGCGGAATTGGACCTGTATTTTAGGTTTTTTTACTTTGACTAGATTATACTATGAGTTTCCTAGTTTTTGAATTCAGTGACATTATGTAGCTATTCATTATAGAGACTTTGTATAACTGTTCATGAAATTTCTTTATTTATAGTTCATCTAATGCTCATTCATTTGCGAATGTCGATTCTCACTTCCCTGCCTTAATACATGTTTCGCGTTTGTTCTGTTAAGATTGCCTTCTCAGCAAATTTTGGTTTTGCCATTGCCCTTAATGACCTCCATCTTGTTGTATTTATTCAATCAGGTCAGAGATGAACTCAGGAATGAAACACTGCAGCTAGCAAGTAAGTTTTCTGTTCCACACAATTTGCAGTAGCGTCGTTGTTTCATACTATAAATGATTAATTTTTCCGAGTCCAGGAGATAATCTGGAAAAAGAACCACGTATAATGGAGCTAAGGAACCAGGTAAATTTTATAGCCTTACGTTGTGTTTACTGTTGCTATAATTGAATCGGTATTAAAACTCACAAGTGCATGTAGTCTCCACATGGATTGCAAACTAAATTTTATGCTTATTTGATATTCTAATTCAATTACTTAAACTAAGAAATACACCCTCCGTCCCCCATTGTGTGTCCTACTTTTCCATTTTGGGATGTCCCTTATTAAATGTCTCATTTTGCTTTTCCTATATTTGGTAAATGGACCCCAAAATGGTGGCTGACTTTCTCCCCTGTTTCAGCTACTCTTCCTTGATATCAGAGTGATGATGTGACTGATAACTAGATGGATTTGATTGTTGTGGCCGATTCCATTAGGCATAGGAGCTAGTTTACCAAATTTAGCTTGTAGAATGACCAAGTTGCTCTTTTTCTTTTAAATTGCATTATTTAATCTCCTTGTTGACTCGACATGTTTTGATTAGCTAACTATGTCAGTTTACTGTAAAAAAATTATAAATATTACCTAAACCATCCTAAAAAAATGCTCAAGTAGTGACTGGAATATTGAATTTCCTCTTGAAGTTTTGTCGATTCATAGTATACTCTTCTTATTTGCATACACACTATACGGTATATCGAAAAAGTAATGGAAACTGATAAAAAAAGTAATGCTAACTGACTTAGGGTAAAATGTTGCACTTATTCCTGCACAAAACCAGCCTACTCACTTCCTTTCTCCAATTATATGTGAAAATAGCATGTTTTGACCTCATTTTTCATAGATATCGAGTATCGACCCTACAGAGAAGAAAAACAATAAGAGAAACACAAAACACAACAAAGGAAAGAATGAAAGAAAACAACGAAACTCACACATCAACTCTATTATAATAGCTTAAAAAGAAGTAAAATAACTCTTCTACAAGAGTTACCATTCACTAGCATTTGTTCTTTAACTTCTAGCTTCCTAGTTTCAAAAGGGACTATATTCACCTATTTGGTTTCTGTCTTTAGTGTAGAATAATCCGAACTACAGAGTTGGCTGCTGCTCAAGAAAAATTGCATGAACTGGAAAGAAAGAAGGATGAAACTCTCAGATACTATTCTCCCTCATCACTCATCCATCGACTTCAAGGTACTCTAGACAATTGAGTTTCACTTTCATCTGCTTTTCTTTTTTCCTTTATGCCCTATGACAGATATTTCATGTATATTGTTTCTCATCATCAATATTTTGCTTCACATTTCATGATTTCTTTTTCTGTGATCTTTTTTCTCATGACACTAATTAGCTTGCTAAAGCAGAACAGTAGTATATTTTATTCAAATCTGACCTCCTTGAATAGGTATTAGTGCATTAAACTGAGTTGTTATTTTACTATACCAGATGCAATGAGTAAAACCGAAGAGGAGTCTGAAGCCCTGCACCAGCAGCTCCTTGATAGAGAAATTGATCTTTCAGCCTTTGTACAGAAATACAAGAAGATGCGACATACTTATCATAAACGCGCTCTTACCCACCTTGCAGCCAAGACTACTGCAACCGGCTGAAATGCTATGCTTTTGGAAGCTGGCCGCTTCTCGCCTCGTCCTCTTTGTACAATTGTTCTAGTAATGTAATACAATTGTTGCTTACCTTTTTTACATATGAAATTTCAAATTGTGGAACAGATTTTGGACATTCCTCAATTAAATCTGCCAAAGTCCAGATAGTCTGTCAAATTCTGTCTTCTATAATGTGTAATCGGATATTGAACTTCGTTTGCTTGTTTTTCTGCTTGTTACCTCAGTAAGTCGTGCTGCATTTATTCTTTCTTTGATCTACATACTATACACAATACATATAATGCAAAAGGGTCTATTTATGTTACTTGTATACTATGATTAAATCATGAATAGAAGCCAGTATTATTTTCCAACCATTCGTGTCAGAGATTTGACCACGTTAGAGCATCCCCATCGGTGCTCGTCAGTAAGGACGGCGTCAGTGCCGTCGGCGCAGTATGCAGGTGTCCGCCGCTGTGCTCTTGCCGACGGCATGACCCTGCTCGATGATGCTCCCACCTTCATGCTCGACTTTCATGTTGTGCATGATAATGCACACATACATGACGTCGGCGATGATTTCCTTGAACCAAAGACGAGCCGACCCTCTCACAACGGCCCACCGTGATCGGAGCACACCAAATGCCCGCTCGACATCCTTCCGTGCCGACTCCTGCTTTTGCGCAAATAAAACCCTCTTCTCACCCATTAGGCAGCTGATCGTCTTCAGAAAAACAGGCCACCGTGGGTATATGCCATCAGCCAAGTAGTACCCCATGTGGTATCGGCGCCTGTTGGCAGTGAACTCGATGGCCGGGCCGTTGCCGTTGCATTGCTCGGCGAAGAGGGTGGAGGAGTTGAGGACGTTGATGTCGTTGTTCGACCCGGCTACGCCGAAGTACGCATGCCAGATCCAGAGCCGATGGTCAGAGACGGCTTCGAGGATCAAAGTCGGGTGGCTGCCCTTGTATCCACTAGTGAATTGGC
The DNA here is from genome assembly GCF_004379255.2 of Salvia splendens. Lineage (NCBI taxonomy): Eukaryota > Viridiplantae > Streptophyta > Magnoliopsida > Lamiales > Lamiaceae > Salvia > Salvia splendens. The sequence continues at coordinate 31,614,249 of NC_056033.1, read as the reverse complement.
CTCTCCACGCCGTCGGACAATTCTTCCACTCCCAGTGCATACAGTCGATGCTCCCTAACATCCCAAGAAAGTCGTGCGCCGTCTCGTGCATCTTCATCAGGAGGCAATCATCGGCAGTCGGCTTGCGCAAATATGTGTCGCCGTAGGCCTCCACAACTCCCCTACAAAATCTCTTCAAGCACTCCCGGCCTGTTGTCTCCCCGACGTGGAGGTACTCGTCGAAAATGTCCGTCGTGGTGCCGTATGCCAACTGACGGAGTGCAGCCGTGCACTTTTGCAATGGTGTAAGGCCGGGTCTGCCGATGTCGTCTTCCCGATACGTGAAGTATTCATCACGTGACGACAACGTCCGGACAATGCTGAGAAATAGGTAACGCGGCATTCTAAACCACCGGCGGAAAACAGTCGGTCCCCACCGTGGTTGATCGGAAAAATAGTCTTCAACCAGACGTTGGTGAGCTGTCGCGTGGTCGCGTCGGACAGGCGTCCGACGTCGAATAGACCTGCGGATCTGCTCCGCCTCTGCCGCCGCCGCCGCCTCCTCGCGCTGCAGTTCGAGTAAGCATTCCGCCATGGCCTCTTCAACGGCTGCATCAAAGGCTGCCGAGGTCTCCGAGTGCGAGCTACCCGACTCCGAGGAGCTAGAACTAGTGGTGTCATCGTCGTGGTTCATTTTGGTATGTGAGATAGGTAGAAATGTGAGAGAGGAGCGAAACGAGAGAGGCGAGATGTTCGTATGAACTAGTGAATGAGAAACGAGGTTTAAATAGAAAAAAATAAAAAATGTGTGGCATCGTCCGCGACCATCGTCCCCCGATCCCGCAATGGGGCGCCCATCGTCCGCCGAGCCCACAATGGCGCGGACTATAGGCCATCGTCCGCGCTTCAACTGCGCATATCGTCCGCGCTTCAACTGCGGACAATGCATCGGGCGTGGGCGTGGGCGCGGATGATGGCAAGCACCCACAATAGGGCGGACGATGGCTCTCGCGGACGATGACATGCATCGGGCATGTCATTGGGCGTCCCATTGTGGATGCCCTTAGAGCTTTAGCTTTAGACAGGACAATTGCGGCAATTGGTGGTAAAAAAATATTTCAAATTGAGTTGGATTTTGGTTTAGGAATATCAGATCAATGATTATCTCTACGGTAGAGACTACCATACCGTTGCAATTTTTTGGCTTTAATAATACTACTCCCCCTGCATTTATAGTAGACTCGGTTTGACTTGACATAGATTTTAATGAATGTAATAGAAAGTGAATGAGAAAATAATGAAAAATGATAAGAGTCCTACTTCTATATGGAATATTATTGTAGCAAAATAAATCAAAATCGAAATAAACTGTGATCTTTATAATATTCGTCAAGAATATCCTAACGATAGGCTTAAATCATATAAAAACAAAAAAAGGATCCCCACAAGATTAGATTCATGATATAAAGAATAAGAAAAAAAAATATAGGCCAAAACGTGAATTAGAACCATGAATTAGAACCATGAATTATATAAAAAAACATGCTAGCTTAAGTTTCTGTGTCAGATAGAATTGTACGACAAGAAAACTAACCCCTCTTCAACTACCTCTACTGCCATTCATATGGGTATAATACATATAAGGGGACCCAATTTTTTTGTATAAAGCAAAAGACAATGGAATGGAATAAAGGTCTTTATTGACTCATTCCTTTTTTTCTTTTTCTTTTTTTCTCGTTACATGCACAAGAAAATCATAATTAAAATAGTACTCCCTCCGTTTGCTCATAATTGAGGCAAAACTTTTCGGCACAGAGTTTAAGAAAGAGATATTGAATGTGTTAAATAAATAGATAAAAAAGTAAGAGAAGGAAAAAAGTAGAGAGAATAAAGAAAAAAGTGAATAAAGTAGATAGAATAAAGTAAGAGAGAGTAAAATAAGAAAGAGAAAAAAGTTATCATATAGGGAAATGACTCAACTATGAGGAAACTTCCCAAAATGGAAAAATGACTCAACTATGGAGAAACGGAGGGAGTACTCTACTAGTTTATTTGTAATAATAATTTTATGAATATTTAAATAATGTGTATAACTTTTATTGTATTTATTACTACAAAATTAATGTGTACCACCTTTTGCACATAACTTGTGAAGTCATGAATCTAATATCTGCTGTAGTCTGTATGTACCTAATGATTTGTACATAATTCTATTAGAGTTTGTGTAATGATATTATCAAGAAAAGTTTCCATAATTTTAACACGAAATGGAGTAGGTCAATACATATAGTATTATTAAACATGAAAACGTACGCTACGACACTAGCATGGTCTTTAATGTTTCCTTCAAATAGCCACACATTAATCCTTCAAATATTTCAAGAATAAAGTCATAGAGATACGCTGTCACAATGTGATTGACCGTCGTAACTTGTAAATTTGTAAATTTTAATGAAAGGAGAATAATTTATCATTAGTTTCAATCAATGCCAATATTATTTTATTTTAATTATACTTATATTTACTTGGAGCATCAGCAGTGGCGCGGAATTCCCGATGGAATTCCACGCGGAATTCCCAAAAATACCTCCTGTCACGTCATACGGACTTCCCACTGCACTGCCACGTCATAAGGAATTCCCACTGCACAGTGGCGGATATCCCCAAGGACATCCCGAAGGACTTCCCACAATTAAAAAAATTCACAAATTCACAAATTAAACAATTTTTGGAAGTAAGAAATTTGCGGAATTAAATAGTCGTCACGAATACGGAGAAAATGCAACCACTTTATTTAAAAAAAACATACTTCATTATAAAAAATACATAATTACTAAAAAAATTACATTATTAAAATATCACTAATGCATGAGAGAGAGAGAGATTCTCGTTAATACAAGTGGTGCGAATGAAATGAAGTTCAACGGGACATATTTATAGAAATTAACAAAAAAATTTAATGCAATAAACGGGAATTCCGCGCGGATGTCAGTGGAAGTCAACGCAATGGCGAACGTCCGCGCGGCGTCGCGACGGAATTCCGCGTAAACGCCGCGGAACTGCGGTGTCCTCGACGGAATTCCGTATCTGTGCCTACCATGCACAATGGCGGACGTCCGCCGAGGAATTCCGCCGGGACGGGCGCTATTGCTGATGCTCTAATTCTAAAGAGACAATTATTTGACCTCGTTGAAAAGTATAATCGTAAAAAATTAGGTAAAATAAATATTTTACTAAACCACAAATAAATGAATTGATTTTTAGTTGAAAACGATTAAAATTGTTGGCAAATCTATGTTGTATAGGAGAATAAGAAATATTGCAAGCAATATAAAAAAAGTACTACTCCAATTCTAATGAGGTCATTTGGAAAGTGATCCAAAAATAAAACCGTGAGGGTTTGGCTCAAAGCGGACGAGAATCTTCATATAGTGGTATCAACACGATGTTCAGTTGATTGTTTTGCATGTTCCCTGCATTCCAAAGTGGTCTTGGTTTGTTGGGGGTGCAATTGCATAAACAAGCAATATATAACTGCTATCCCAACTCAATTAGTATATCTTTTGGAAATGGATTCAAATTTAAGTATGCATCGATGAACCCTCATCGTAAAATCAACATAAGGTATCGTCAATTATTTTATACGTTCATTCTCCAGTGTTTCTGTGTGATTTTAATCAAGACTTGTGGTAACTTATTTGGTTATGGTATTAAGGAGATATATGTTAAGGTGCAAACTATCTCATGTAAGAGTTATTTCAACTCTATTAGTACAAGGCTTTTTAGAAAAGAGGGAACATCATTTTTGGTCTACGAACTTTGCCAAAGTATCATTTTAGGTCCGTGAATTTTGAAAATATCATTTTAGGTCCATGAACTTTGAGTTAGTATCATTTGAGGTACTTTTTACTATTTTCAAGTTTTTTTGGATGAAAATACCCTCAATACCTTAAAGTGTATATATTTTTAATAAATTTATCATATACTCATAATTTTTTATAAATATTTTTACAATATATTTTTGACAAATTTTCTAAATATAATTTGACCTTAAATATTATCACTTAATTTTGTGACATGCAAGTAAAATTGCTTCTTCAATTTTTTATATTAATTTTTTAAAATTGAATAAAGAACTTTTCTTTAATAATAAAAAATTGAATAAAGATCTTTTCTTGCATGTCACAAAATTAAATGATAATATTGAAGGTCAAATTATTTTTAGAAAATTTGTCAAAAATATATTGCAAAGATATTTATAAAAAGATCTTTATTCAATTTTTTATTATTATAGAAAGTTCTTTATTCAATTTTTTTAAAAAATTAATATAAAAATTGAAGAAGCAATTTTACTTGCATGTCACAAAATTAAGTGATACTCCCTCCGTCCAACAATAGGAGTCCCATTTCTCCAGGGCACGGATTTTAAGAAAGTTTTGGAGTGTGTAATAAATGGTGTGTGATAGTGGAATTTGAGACCCACCTTCATTGTTTTAAACCCTTTTTTTAGCTTGCATACAACCAGCTGCCTTCTTTTTTTGCCTACAACAATGCAGCACCTTTTCATATCAAGGGGTGCTACATGAATTTAATTTTATGCATCATGAATTTAATTTTAGGCTGCCAAAAAAATGGACACAATTAATGGCAAACTGAATTTAATAAGAACACTCAACATAAAAAAATGCCTTCCATTACATAAGTGAATCACGAAATTGAGTCTGAATCACGAACACCAAATCTGAATCACGAACACCAAATAAGTGAGTCTGAATCACGAACACCAAATAAGTGAATCACGTTTTCTTTGAAATTGAAATTGGAGCTAAGAGAAAGAGGGGGGAAATTAGGTTACTGTACAAGAACAAGCTACTCCGATTCCCCAAATCCTCGCCGCCATCTTCCTCGTCCTCCCCCTTCGGCACGGTCACCACCAGCTCGTCGTCCTCGTAGGCGGCGGACACGAGCTCGGGGCGTGTGGATGGCGGCAGGCGGAACCACCACAGATCGAGCTCGAATTCCGTCCCTGAGACATCGACGACGCCGTCTCCCCTCACGACGATCTTCGTGACGCCGGGGTAGATCGCGACGGTGGCGGCGGTGAATCTTCGTCAAAGCGGTGTGGATTAAGGTTTCCACATAGGAAGAGGATGGAGTAAACGACAGTGTAATTGAGAGAGTGGGAGAGTGTAATTGAGAATTGGGGAAGGGTAATTAATTTTTCTAAATATGGTAAGTGAACCGGGACTCCTATTCCTGGACGGAGGGAGTAATATTTAAGGTCAAATTATATTTAGAAAATTTGTCAAAAATATATTGTAAAGATATTTATAAAAAAAATATGAGTATATGACAAATTTATTAAAAATTTATACACTTTAAGGTATTGAGGGTATTTTCGTCCAAAAAAACTTGGAAATAGTAAAAAGTACCTCAAATGATACTAACTCAAAGTTCACGGACCTAAAATGATATTTTCAAAGTTCACAGACCTAAAATGATACTTTGACAAAGTTCGTAGACCAAAAATGATGTTCCCTCTTTAGAAAATGATTCAAAAGAAAATTACAAGAACTTATTTTAAATGGAATTTGTCCAAGTCCAAATACGTGGGAAGAAACAACAGTACTTGTGATGCAAGAATAATAATAATAATAAAAAATACAGTATATATTGAAGGGTGCGTCGCAACCGGTGGCGGAGCCACGGTTGGGCCAAGGGGGTCCTTGGGCCCCTCACCCATTTCTAATTTCAGTATAAATTATATATGCATTCATCTGTCAAAGAGTTTGATAGTGCAATTGGCTTGGAAACTAGTTATTGCTTCATTAGGTATTGTGATCGAATCCTTAAATTGACAATTTTGTGGGCCATTTTTTTTAACTTGATGGATTTTATTCCTAGTTTCAAATTCTTTTGTAAATATATCTTACACTATTTTATGAATTTTGTCATACTAATTAGTCGATGGATTTTATTCCTAGATTCAATTTCATTTGTAAATTTTCTCACACTATTTTGTGACTTTTGTCATATTAGTTATTAATATATTTGTGCTTTCTCGTAATTCATTTGACTATTTTGTATATTTTGTCTTAGCTAAAATTATTAGCTATTAATTAATTCATTTGTGTTTTTACTGGATTTGGCTACACTAGTAATTTTATGTAAATTTTTTTTTCAAAATTAGTAAGTTTATGTAAATATAGTAGTATTAATTTAAGATCATAAAATAATACTAATGTTTATAATTTAGGAATAAAAAATGTCTCATAGATGTGTAAATTTTGTCATACAATATTTTTAAATTTAATTTAAAATTTATGTTGTTTATTTAAAAATTTAGCTTTAATTATTTCAATGTCGAAATTGTCGCTATATACGTCATGTCTGTGTTTTTATGGCGTTGATGACACCGAAAAATATTCAACAACTGGTAAATATAATTTGGGTCCCCCAGTATCAAATTCCTGACTCCGTCACTGGTCGTAACTGATAAATCGACAAGCGTGTTCATGAAATTAAGTCATTGTCTACGATATCCGTTGCTAAAACAAGTAGATAACTTAAAATGATTAGCACAAATGAAACAAAACTTATCCCATTCAAGTTGCGTTTTTTCTACTTTTTTTCATATAATTATTTCTCACTAGATGAGACGTGTTTGTTGATTTTTGGATGAGTTTTTGCTAAACTCATAGTCACGTTTATGATAACTATACGAGTACATATTTTATGGAGTACTACAATATTTTTATTAGGAGTTATTATAGCGATACACACTTTTTTTAAATTAGACCGACAAAAATGATATTCCGGTTTCATTTCTAACCGGCCGGGGTAGTTATTGTTTGATATCGAAACTATGTTTTAAAAACCGGACCAGCCGGTGAACCGGCGAGGCTACTGGTTCACGGTTCAACCGATCCGACAGGTTCAATTACTGATCGAACCGTTTTACCTTGCAAATATAAAATTAAATATACTCTTACAAAATATATTAAATTTAGTGAGTAATGTATAATAATTAATAGTAACATATAACAAAAACATATATTAAACATTTTAAGTAAATTAATTATTAAGAGTATTTAAAATAAGTGAATGGTAAAATTTAAATAATTATTAAGTACATAAATTTTTAATTAGTGTAGCCAAAAAAAGTAGTACATATTTTACATATATAAATAGATAAAATTCATATTATCTCAAAAACATTTATGTGGTGGAATAATATTATAGACAATATATAAAACTAAACATGAATATTTAGTTAATTTGGATAAATATATACTATAGTATTATTAGTTAATATATAAAATTAAACTTGAATTATTAGTAAGTTTGGAGTAATATTTAGTAAATATGGAGTAATAAACTATATTAATAATATATATAATATTAAATCTTAGGTAAAATTAATTTTTTACACATATATATATATATATATTATACTAATAAAATAAAATTTAGTGGCTTATAATTAAGAGTGAACTATATAAAATGTCTCTGACGTTTCCATTTGTTTCACTCCAGACCCCTGACGAAAAAAAATATCGCCACAAGTCTCTGGCCTTTAACATAATCACATATCATGTTTTTTCGGACTAAAATGCCCCTTCAGCCCTAAAAGGGCATTATGGGCATATCACACGGACATCTGCAGTGGCGGCTTGCGATCTGACGCAATTTGACGGTTGTGCGTCAGCCGTCAGTTATGATGGCTGTGCGTCAGCGGCGGTCTGTGTACCGAGACACCACGTATACGTGCCACGTATACCATACTCTATTTGTGATTTAACAAATACATTTCAAAAATTTCACAACCCAATGTTTTCGGACTTGACCACTCTCCCACCCCGCCTAAAATTTTCACAAAATAGGTAGTTCGCTACCCAAAATTTTGGGACGTTTTTTTTGGTTCTAACAATTTCTAAATTAAGACGTGCACACTCCTCAGTCTTCATGCTCAATTTTAACTTCAGATCGTCACAGTCGTCACTTTTCATGTGCAATTTATCTTCAAGAACACCTTCCACAATATTCTTGCATCGGAGTTGTTCTTCAAACCTGTCTCGTTCGAGCTTGATTCTTTGAAAGTAAGTGTCTTGGCTTGGCGAAAGACCCGCATCAAACCAACAGAAGAATCTGCAATCATCTTCCTTCCATATTGGACAACGATAGTAACGTCGACCAGGATTAGCAATCATCCTAGATGTCACAAGCTCAGCCTCGAGATCGTGATTACAGTTCACAATCTGTGGACGAGGCCAATCCCAATTGAAACTTGACCCGAATGATTGAGAACTTGAAGAAGACATTGCAAGAACGACCTGAATTGGAATTGGAAATTAAAACCCAAACATATTACAAAACTTATACGTCATTATTTATGAAATTAAAGTCCCAAAAAAATGCACGACACAGCCTAACACACATAACCCCTAAATTGAATACAACCAGATTTAGCTGCAAAATCCACCCAAATTCAGCTACAAAATCCACCCAAATGGGTCAGAGTGCAAGTTACCAACATTGCGATCTCAAGTTCAACTATAGAGAATGAATTGAAAAATGAGTATACGGCGGCAGGGATCACACGCATTAGACGAACGAAAATGGGAGGATGAATTGAGGTGAGAGAATAGAAAATACTTTCATATCCTTAAAATGTAGAGGGAAGTACACAGATTAATTCGAACATCAACTTTGATTTGAAATGAAATCCCAAAAAACTGCACGACCCCGCCACACACACATAAACCCTACATTGAATACAACCAAATTCAGCTCCAAATTCAACCCAAAAAATAGACCTAAATCGGTAGGGATAACACGACGAGAGACAATGGAAGGACGAATTTCAGTGCGAGAGAAGAAATTACCTAAATTGGGATCTTACAACAGAGTATACGACGGTAGAGTTCAAACGACGAAACACGATGGAAGGTTGAATTACAGTGAGAGAAAGAAGGAAGAAGCGAAATTAATTTCAAACACTTAAAATATAGATGCACAGTACACGACATTACACGGTATTGGGACACATCAAATTTGAGTTGACAATGGTGCAGCCCTAATGTCTGCAAAAGTGCAGCCTCGTGCAGAGTAGGCCAGCAAAGATAGGGTAATATGTCTTAAATGCCCTGCAAGGCATAATGGTCTTTTAGTCCGGAAAATGACTACAAATATACGATATGTGATTATGTTAAAGGCCAGAGACTTTTTATGTAGTTCACTCTATAATTAAAATTAAACATATCACAACATACAATCATTTAAAAGTATAAAACTAAACACAAATATTAATTTGTGTGGACAAAAAATTATAGATTTAATGTATAACAATAATCAATGTTCACAATATTTCATTCAAGATTTTATGGTGGAGTGACAGAGATGTTGGTATCTTACCTAGAGGTCTAAGGTTCAATGAGTCTCATATTTTAAACAAGCATTTTAAACATAAAAACCGATTTCCGGTTCAACCAGTTTGACCGGCTGGCTCCAACGGTTCAAGGCGGCCTAACATACTAACGGTTTTTGGGGTCGAACCGGACCGGACCCGCTGCCGGTCCGACCGGGCGATCCGGTCCAGTTTTTAAAACACCGAAACTATCGGTTAAATTTGTAATACTAGTTGTCAATTTTTTTGTTAATGAAGGCCGTGGTATTTTGGTCTTTTAATATTTACACATGCTAGTAAATTAATCAATTAATCCACCGGTGTTTTTAAAAAAAAGTTAAATAAATTAATCAAGTAATCAGAATCAATTATTGAAATATTGGTCAAAATTAATTTTCAATGTATATGCTGAAAAATAAAAGTCTAAGAAAATTAATTTTATATTTGTCCACTAATGCATGCATTGATTAAGACAAGACATGGAGGTGGACTGTGGAGCATATAAAATTATAAATAGACCTTAAATTTTACGCAAGACGAAAAGGCCAAGTAATTTACGCTAAGCGGTGCATGGCAATAATACGTGCAAAGGCAAATAAATGGAAGGCCACTTATTTTATTCTCTTTTTTCTATATCAAACTTTAAAGTTATTGACTTTTTTTACAAGTACCCAACATCTCCACTTTTTTGGTCATGAAGGTTCCAGAATTCAATCTCTCTCTCAATTTCTTATTAATCTATAAACTAGTTTATCCCTATAAGCATTCTTTCTGCTGTATGATGTTGAATAATAATTTTAGTTTACAATATTTGATATTAACTGGGGCAGCGAACTCCGGGGTTTATATGTCCGAGAATCTTTAATATTTTAAGATGAAACTGAAAAATAATGTACTATGTTTATGTTGTGTAGCATATAGAAATGTGAATTAGACTATCCACTACGGGTCTCGCCGGCGTCTCGTGTCCCGTCCCGGAGAGACGGGACCCCGGCGCGACGCGTTGCAGCTCGCCGTCCCGTCCCGCGTCGCGTCCCGTCGAGCCAAGAGACGGGCTGTCTCGCCACGCACCTAGGCGACGTGGCGCGACCCGGCGTCGTGCGTGACGCCCACTCGCCGGCCCGCGAGTGGGCGTCGTCACGTGCTGACGCAATAAATATATTTTTTTAAAAATAAAATAAATATAAAAGAAAATTTTTTTCTAACGGTAATAATACCGTTTTTTTGTTTTTTTTTTAATTTTTTTGATTTTTAATTAATTTTTTGACTCTATAAATACTCATAAACTTATCCTCATTTCACACACAACTACACATCTATTCTTCCTATCATCTAAATTTTCTCTCAAATTTTCATATAACAACTCAAGATGTCCGGCGACGACGACGGCAACTACGGCGGTTCCGACTCCGGCGGGTGGGATCTCAACGCGTTCGGCGATTGGGAGACCATGATCAACACATTGGGCGGTTTCGGTTCGTCAACGCCGGGGACCCAGGGTTCGGCGACACCGGGGGTTACCAACCACCCAATTTTGACTTTTTAAAATTATGTTATGTGTTTTTTATGTTGTGTGTTTTTTTATTTGTGTATTTTTTAATAAAGTGTGTTTTTAATAAAGTGTGTTTGTTTTAATTGAATTGAGTTGGAAAAAAAATGAAATTGAATGAATAGTAATTAAGGGACGGAATAAGGGACGGTTAAGGGACGGAGCGTTGCAGGTTCCATCCCTTAGTTAAGGAATGGATGAAAAAAGGACAGTGGGGCCCTTAAATAATTGTCAAATAGTAGTTAAGACACCATTTAAGGGATGATATAGAGACAGCTCAGTAGATGGCCTTACTAATTCAATACCATATGTTGGATATGCGAAGCCATATATTTCAATCTACTAGGGCAACGTAATCATTGGACATTGAAACACTAGAAGTGATTTAATTAGCTTTATATCAGTCCCAAAACTAGTAACATACCTATTTTATTTGGATTTTATTTACACGAACACTACCAAATTCATTTCTAATTTTAAGAAGACAAAGTATTTCAATATATAAATAATAAATAGCAGCTGTAACTCAAAAAGCGTCGACTATAATCAGTTAGTCCCTTTTACTTAACTAATCCCAAATGACAGCCTTTATACATTGATTCTAAATCGTTTTTTACTCGCAGTACATTTATCAATTATTTACCTAAGAGCATCTCCAATGGCGGACGTCCGGTCGGACGTCCGCGACGGGCGACCGGGACGTCCACCATTGTGGCGTCGAAGGTCGGATACGGACGTCCCGTGAGGACGTCGGGTGTCCTCAGACGTGCGGGCGATGGGCGGGCGGACGTCCGCCATTGTGGAGTGGGTCGGACGTCCGGGTCGGACGTCCGGTAATTAATTTTTTTTTAAACTCTATATATACGGCTCGTTGAACTTCATTTCATTCGCACCACTTGTGTTAACAAGTTTCTCTCTTCTTTTACTACAAATTTCATTTCTACTTAATGGAGATATTGGACTATGTATTTTTCTTTTTTTGAATGACTATGTAATTTGTTTTTTTTTTCTAACTATGTTTTTTTTATGTTTTATGACTATGTATTTTTGCCCGTATTTTGTTTTCCCGTATTCCGTGTCAAAATTATAATTCCGTTTTTACGTAATTACATTATTGTGATTTTTTTATTGCGGGAAGTCCTAGTGGGAAGGGCGATGGGAAGAGCGGATTGTGCAGTGGATGTCCTAGTGACATGACAGTGGGATAAGAAGTCTCAGTGACGCGGCATGAGGTGTTTTTGGGATGTCCTAGTGGATGTCCGAGTGGGACATCCGCTCACTGGAGATGCTCTAATCTCACAACAATCATTTTCAGGGACGGATTGACTATTAAGAACTAACCCAAAATAGATGAATGTAGTTAGTACTGTATGAAGCATTTCACAATCATTATAGATGAATCCCGTAATTAATTTCACTCAGGGCTCTTACAACTGTGTTAGATGCGATGTCGGAGACGATGTGTACACCCATTTTCAAACCCACAACCTTTTGCTAAACCGCTAGGCTACAATGACAGTGCACATAAATAAATCTGCAAAAACACACTTATCAACTTTTTTATCATAATCACACAGAGAGTAGAAATTGTTTATATAGTCCGACACCATTACATTACTCCATCTCAGCAAAGCTAAACCAAACACACCAACCTCTCCGATTCTTATTTCATTTTTCCTTTTCACACATTTCATACAAAATTTACACAACTACAGTATAATCTATCTCTCTGTGCGGCCGGCAATGACAGCGGCGCTGGTCGCAATCGCAGTCGCATTCGCTATTGCAGCAGCTACTTTTCTGTCGACGGTGCGCGGTGGCGCCGGAATTGAAGGAGTGCTTACTCTGCACAGAGCCTTCCCGATTGATGAGGAGGTGGAGCTCCACGTTATTAAAGCTCGGGACCGTGCTCGCCACGCGCGTATTTTGCAGAGCTTTTCCGGCGGGATTGTCGATTTTCAGGTCGTCGGCTCTTTTGACCCTTACGTCGTTGGGTAACTCTCCAATTTTTCACTTCTCTCGCCTCGCCCGCCCTCTTTCCTTTTGTTTTTGTTTTGTAACTAAGTTAACTCCGTGTTTTTTTTGTTTGATTTGAATTTACTTGATTCTTTGGAGTTTTGTTAGATTTGTATTTTGGCGATGCTGAATTGTAGTTCGTTATACACTTATACCTATTTGCTATCTTTATTGTTAAAATATGGAAGTTGCGGAGTAAGGCATTTCACTGATACTCATTAAATATGGCTGCATGCTTGTCTTTGGGGTGAATCAGTGGAAGATGGTGTTACAGGGCATGTATGGTTATGTCATTGAATTTGGCTCTACTTTTTGTTTGACGATTGACTGAGTGCGTTCATTTATGCAGACTTTATTTTACAAAAGTGAGATTAGGAACTCCACCACGTGACTTTAATGTGCAGATTGATACTGGAAGCGACATCTTGTGGGTTGCTTGCAGTTCTTGTACGGATTGCCCACAGAATAGTGGATTAGGGGTAAAACTCTTACTCTTTATACAAGCTTCCTTTGACATTTGATTAGAGTAATTTGTGGTACATATGCTGAGTTGTGCTGTGCTTGCAGATTCCTCTCAATTTCTTCGACCCCGGTGCATCTTCAACTGTTTCCTCTATTTCCTGCTCAGATAATATATGTGCTTCCATTGTTCAAACTGCAGCTGCTGAATGCTTCGGTGAAAGCAATCAATGTGGCTACTCATTTCAATACGCGGATCAAAGTGGCACAGCTGGTTTTTATGTATCTGATATACTATATTTTGACTCAATTTTGACCACTTCTCTAGTCGTCAATTCCTCTGCTCCTATTGTCTTTGGGTGAGCTTGCCATTTTGGCCCCAACAAAATAATGTTAATTAAATCTAATCTATTATGCATTTCATTTGTTGCTAGCAGTCAAGTTTATGTTTAACAGGATTTCCATGTGCTGATATGTGGAGACAGGTGTAGCACCTCTCTGTTTGGAGACTTGGCCAAATCCACTAAAGCACTTGATGGAATATTTGGGTTTGGCAGGCAGGATATTTCTGTAATATCGCAGTTGTCATCACATAAGATTACTCCTAATGTATTTTCCCATTGCTTGAAAGGAGACGGTAATGGTGGTGGTATATTTGCTCTTGGTGAGATATTGGATCCAAGAATCGTTTATACTCCCCTTGTTCCCTCACAGTACGTATACCTTCTAACATAGAAATTTTATCACCTTACTGACTTTGAATCACTTACACATGACACACAGCATTTACCATGTCACTTGCTTTACAATCCAACAAAATGGTCATGCAGTTGATCGGTTGAAAACTAGTTGGTATTTCTTCCTATAAAAATGCATTTAAGTTTGGTTTGAGGTATTTATAGGCTTATAGCTATAATCCATGGGTATGTTTGTTCTGTTAGTCTTTGGTTGACAATCTTGGGATCACAAACATGATTGAAGGTCCTATATCTGTCTTTTCTCTTACTTGTTATAGTGAATTTTGTTATTCATTGTTATTCAATGAATTATTCTATCAGCAAATTTTAAGAAGCATTAACATGCTTGTTATATGTCCCCTTAGGTTTAACTTATGATCATGCTGAACTATTTAGGGTCTCTGTTATGTATTCATGCTGATAAACCTCTATGGTTTAGGTACAATTTATATGCTTTCTACTGTCTAAATAATCAGCACCATTAATATAAAATTATATTTCAGATGGTATTATCAACTATTCATTTGTTGACAAGAAAGGTGTGTTGCATTGTGATGTTGGTTGGTTTCTTTGAGTTGTGTAGATCTTGCAGTAGAGACTTTGCACTTGATATTATATGCATTATGGTAGTCCTGAACTAAGTGTGGAGAAAGAAATCTTGAGCTGAAACTGCATTGATGGTTTTATATTGTGAATCCATCTACGATTATTTCATAGCATCTGATATATATTACTGATATTACAGGCCTCATTACAATTTATATCTGCAGAGCATCTCTGTTAACGGGGAACTGTTGCCTATTGACCCAACAGTGTTTGCAACTTCAGTAAATCAGGGAACAATTGTTGATTCTGGAACAACTTTGGTCTACCTTGTGGAAGCAGCTTATGAACCTTTTATTGCAGCTGTAAATATCTTCATCCAATTTGGATCCAATTGAAGTTTATGATTTTGTGAGGCACCAGCCACTAACTAGACTAGGGTCTACCAGTTGACTAAAAAACAAACCCTTCGGACCCAAAACTGCCGAAACATTCTAACTGTTATCTTAAATTGTAAGGGATAATAGGACAAGACTTTCCAGCCACTAAAAACTAACATATATGGCCGCAACTTCAAAATGCTACTTTCCTGTTTGTTTCTTTGCGTGCGTCTGTCAGCTGCTCTTTTGTGCTTATCCAAATGCATGCATATTAAAGAAACAAGTAAGGATTCGGACACTAAGGGGAGTTTATCTCTTAGTCATATTGTTTCCTTTTTCTTTGTATGTAAGTTCATCAAATGTTGGGAAGTCATGCCTTATTCATATATTTTGAAATTATAAGACTTCCTAAGGTGTTGGTTATTTTCTATTGCATGGGTGTATGAATTATATGAAGACTGCAATATTGCCAGATTATGATGATGTGTTTTAATAATAAGATCTCATAAAGTTGATTCATTTAAAAAACCAACTGTTTTTAGCCAACTTTAACTCAGATGGTTACTGGCCTTGCAGATAGCAGCTGCTGTTTCTACATCTGCCTCCTCAATTATCTCTAATGGAAACCAATGCTATCTAGTCTCTACCAGGTTTGGCTTTTGACAGCTATTAGTGTGAAAAGTTGTTGGGTAAAGATTCCTGATCTGACTGGTAGAAACGTGAACTAGATATCTTTTTGTTATTTAACCAGCGTAGCTGAGATTTTTCCACCAGTTTCTTTCAACTTTGCTGGGGGTGCATCCATGTATCTAAAACCAATCGACTACCTCGTGCGCTCAGGCTTTGTTGTGAGTATTCCACCTCTCTATATGTTTTAATGTATTACTATTTCCTCACAGTTTTGCAATAATTCTTTGACTATGAAAGAATTAACTTTTGTTTTTAGTTATCATTTTGTTTGCTATTCATGGGTTAATTACTGTTTATATTGTTGCTACCCCCCCTGCCCATCCGGCCCTCTCATCAGAGCTATATTGGCTTATTCGTCACCAGGATAGTAGTTATTATTGTTTCTGTTGCCCTCTGTAGTTATTGTCATTGCCTAATATTGTTATTTCAGGTCACAAAATTTGTAAAACTTCTAATTACTTCCATTTTTTAGGATGGTGCTTCAATGTGGTGTGTGGGCTTCCTTAAAGCTTCAAATCAAGGCACTACAATTTTAGGAGGTTGGTTTTCTTTAAAGAAAATGATCTTGTGTAAATATGTATAGTACCTATCAGCTGATCGGCTTTCAGGTTTCAATTCTAGTCATCTGAGCTTATGATCTGTGCAAGCAAAACAGAACCCATACCAAAATTATATACTGCCAAACGAAACCTCAAAGCAGATTACCATAGTTTCATGGAGTTTTCCCAAAACTTCAATTTTCATTTCACTACCGATCTTACAGTCTACACAAAATGCACAAGCTAAACATAGATTATGTACTGATCAAGAAAATCATAAAACGAATTGCTTTCTATGCTGTAGTTTTTCCTAAAGCTATGCTGTAATTTGATATAGGGGTTTGAACTGAAAGTTAAAGAAACAGGGAGCTTCATATAAGTATAGGCCAAAATATTGCTTGAACCATGCCTAGAGCAGGTCCTGGAGTTCTGTAAAGACTACAAGTATATATGCACAATTAGATATTCCATGGACCATTTTTGTGCTTAGACAACTAAGGAGCACTCATCTCTGTTTCATGCTTGTTGCACTATGGCAAATTCTCTGACATTGGATCCTTGCCTCTAATATGTTGTCTGCTGGTTCTGCTGCTATGGCACCAAATATTGCAATAGTTTGTTAAGAATTAGGAACGATTGTCGTGCGTCTAAATTGCATGATTTTACAGTTGATTGAATTATTATAGTGTTATCAGATTTGATTTTCTTAAGCCCAAATTGTAATGAAAATTTTCCTCTATATTGCTATCAATTTTACGTATTACTCCAAATCAGCTGTTGGAAGAAACAATTGTCTTGGATATAAATGACATGTACCAAACCGGAACCGGATATGTTTTCTGCTAGTTTAGAACTGAATGCAAGTATGCACTACTCTGTTGCCAGAATGTTATGAATCCACCTCATAACCATGTCAAACATCCACAAGTGAGAATTGTACGAATTATATGCTATTTTCTTGTTTCCAGATCTTGTTCTCAAAGATAAAATCTTTGTCTATGATTTGGCTCAACAAAGACTAGGATGGGCAGACTATGATTGTAAGTTTAATTTCTCAACCAAGTTCATTTAATCATTTTACAACGCATGGTGTGTATCCTGCTGATGGTAACTTCATCAATTTTTCTTTTTCCAAATATTTGCTCTTTTCAGGCTCTTTATCAGTGAATGTTTCATTAACTCCTAGTAAAGATGAATTTATGAATGCTGGACAGCTGAGCGTGAGCAGCAGCTCATTTTTATCAACTAGCACTGCCGCACTGTATATATTAGTGGTCATTCTTGTAAATCATTTTTCCTCGCCCTTTTTCTATTTCACATAGTCATCTCTTATCAATTGGCAGCAAATGTGCCTTTCCCCCTATCTAACAAAGGATGTATTAGGAATATTTTACCACCTAATGAAAATCCATCTTCATGCTGGAAACATAATCTAATAATCTATCATTTACAATTATCCCAATGGAAATGTCTCATTTTCCTTTTTGATCTGACCTGACCTACTCTAGTGAAGATGAATCATTTTTAAAAATGAAAGCACTAATATCATTAAACGCTTCTAAATAACAACCACGACATCCAGGATCACATAAATACAGTGTATGAAATTGAGAGAAATACAACAGCATCTCTGAAAATGAAATCCGTAGAATGTCCAACGATACATCATAAAATACTGAATACTACTATAGAAACTTCAATTAGTTTCATCAGTCGAAAATTGAGGAGTGCATTGGGAAAATGTATGTCACCACCGATCACAATATTATGCTTTGGTGTTGACTATAACGGAAATCAAGCCTACTCTTTTTCTATCAGTTTCTGATTTCATTCTGTTTTACAACATTGGGAACAACCAGACTACCAGAGCGACGACCATGTTACAAGGGTGACTTTGTCTGTGATCTAAGACGAGAAATGGCCGATGGACAGAGTGTTGGAGGAAAAACATGAACTTCAAAACAGTTCCACTCACCTCCACTTCTCCTGAAGCTCTTTCTTCTCGGACCAAACCCAGGTAACGAAAATTGCAACAACAAGGGCACCAATAGTGATTAGAAGCAGAGCGTAGCTGAAATCCTCAGTAAGAGAATCATATGTTTTAGAAGGTGCAAGCCGAGTGAAAAAGAGATCTGTGCCATAAGCAAAAACAAGGGTGGTTGACTCCAGCTTTGCAGGAACTGTTACGATGCCTCTGAGACCTTCCACCTTAAGAGCATGAGTTACATAAGACTGCAAAGATGGAAGAAACACCGTTACAAAATTATGATGTGCATCAATGAAAAAGGTTAAAGCTTCCGAGGAAAGAGAGAAATCTTCCTATCCTAGGAAATTGTTTATTTACCAACTTCGATGATTGTCAGCTTAAATTGAGATTCAAAATACTCATAATTTTCTCACTTTTGACCCAAAACAAAAAAATACAAGTTCCTGGTAAAATTAACGTAAGCAGCCATAGAGACATAGACAGTAGCCACAATCAACCTGTATGTGCCAGAGATAATAAATAACAAACAGAGAACATGCCCTATGATCTGGAATTCCCGTGTTCCTTGAGCTGAATCATAACAGTCTAAACTGTCATACTCATGCTAAAGTATAACATAGCCACGAAAGAAACTAACACTAATTCCAAGAATAGCTCTATTCTATAAATGAAAAAATCCTTGGCCATGATGGCTGACCGATGTGCAATGATATGATCATCAAATAAGCCCTACAACTCAAGACAGTCAGAGACGCACACTCAAACAGATTATATTACTGTATACACATCCTGACATCCATATTTGAAAAGTCAAAATCATATAGTATTATATAGATATATGGAGTATATCTCAAGCAAAAAGTATCTAACTCAGTAATAGAGTGTTTCTTTATACACCAGCACAGTTAACTGCCAAAATGCAATATGCACGAGATATTTAGTGATGCAGAGTAATGAAAAAGATGCTGAAAATTAAGCATATTCCAGTTTTAGCAACAATCTCTAAATTTCAAAACCTGAGGTATAATTGGTAATGAATCAGTAAGAGGAATAATTCCTTCTTCTTTCTCAGCTTGAGTAGGATTAACTGTTCTCCGGGGGTCTAAGAACCGCTTATCAAGAGCCAACACCTAATAATAAAAGACAAGGTGGAATGTTATCAACTGATTCCAGGTCAACCTCCGATACATAAGAAATAATGTGAAACTACGCATGCGACATACAGAATAAAAGCTCGCAAAGATAATGCCACAAATAACAATTACTACTGATTACCATTAAAACTGACCTGATCACCAATTGTGCCAAGAAGAACCTGCTTGGAAGTTATACCTTTGGCCGTTAATGTTACCGCCATTGTTTTCAGAGAATGTGCAAAAAAATACGACTGTGACTTTGTGGAGACTTCAGGGCGGGAGTAAGCTGTTATAGGAAAAGTGAGATTATGCGTCCCAAGAACAAGCTTCAACACATCTTTGTTTTCCTGTATGTCGCAATAATTTATTATACCACTGACTACAGAAATATAAGAGAATCAGAAGATCAGAAATGAAGGAATACCGCACGAGCTTGGTCATATATTTCAATGACAGACATCTCATATCGATGTGCTCTTAGGTTGAAGTAGTGATACACAACCCAATTTTCACTGAACACCTTTATAGAGATCAACAAGTAATGGTTAGTGTGAGCAATGTAAAGAGGTTATATTTATCATAACTTTGAGGACAAAACTATGAAGATTGACTGCAGCAAGAAATTCTGTGCTCAGTTCAGTTTCTTTTCTACAGTTACTGCAACGGAAAGAGACTTACAGCATGAACAGGACCTACAGAACCATGATGGGTCACTCTGTGCAAAATACGACCAGTTACCGTATCAATCAAATAAGCAATCAGAGATGATTCATCCGGGGTAACAGAACCAATAGGACCAACAGCTTTGGGCGCAACAGTTGCTAAAAACAGAAGATTTTTTGAAACATATTTGTACATGACTTCCTGGTCTGCAGTCACCTTTGCTTGTGTATGAACTACCTGAAAGAAACATGAAACCCAAAATTATATCAGAAGATCAGCCTGAAAAGGAAATTACATCAACTACTGAAACCAGCCACATAATTTCGAAGCATAAATCACTTGAAGGAAAATAAAAAGTTTTGTAAACCCAAATTTTATGTTGTCACAAAAAGAGGATAAACGATAAAAGGAGCACCTCATTTAAACTTCTTGTTGCAGATGCAGCAATCTTTTCTGACTCTGAGGGGAACACAATTGACCATAAGTCCCTCGAGTCAAAGCAGAAGTTATCCGCCTCCTCTAGAACACAATTTTTATGCACACTATGACCCCTTAGAGTACCCTCTTCAGTTTCAGCAGAGTACCAGTATATGTTCCCTGATTCTCGCTGAAAAATATCAAGAGCCTCAGCAGTTCTCGGATATAAGTGAGCACGCCTGTTAGCATCTAATAGCAAATGCAATCGCTGCTCCAACGAATCAGTGAAAGACAATGGAATAATGTGTGCAATGGAATGAAGAGGTTCCATATGATTGCGCTCCTCCCCAGTGTACGCATCAACAATAGATAGCACTCCAGCAGAATCTAGACTGTCTCCGCATCTTCCAACAATAAGAACAGACGGATTCTGGTCTAAAGCATGATGATGAGGGTCCTGCCACTGATGTAAGCTAATCCCTCTGGGACTCTGACATGTCTCGGACTTGCGAAGAGTCTTAAGTAACCGAGACCACACAATTCTCCCATCTCCAGTGTGCAGTGCACAAAGTTTTCCTGTTCGTGTAAGTACTATAAGAAGCTTCCTGAACCCATTGCGGTCCCGAGTCATCTTGCTTTTCCCAGAGCTTTGTAACCTCATCTTCTGTATGGCTGCCACATCATCAGGGGTTGCTATCATTAGAGTTCCTTTGAGCTTCAGCAGATGACCCTTTCATAAGAAAAAGAATATAACAGAGAAACCATTAGCGCACTGCTCGGCTTTTTCTAAAAGTAGAAAAGGAGAAAAGGATAGATTAGCAGATGCAATATGATACACAAACCACCCATTTTTCAACAAGCTAAGATATTTACTTAATCCATGATGCATACAAGGTATCCTTCGGGACAGTACATGAAGTTGAAACATGTTCTCAGCTTACCCACAGTGGATAAAACAAACATACTGTTAGTTAGAGTTAAATAGTTTACAGTAGCATGATAAATGATTAAGAGGTCCAAATTCTATTAAATCAAAGCAGGGGCCTATTTATGCTCTTTTCGAACTATTGTTCCTATAGCATAAAAAGATTTAACCCCCAAGAAAGGTGTGTAATGCGGTCAACAAGTAAAATCTGAATCCATATGAAACTTTATAGGCTTAGCCATCTCTGCAAATAAACAAAATATATCAAAGAAAATAAATCTACTAATGCCTTAGTGTGGTAAAATTTCACCTTAAGCCATTCAAAAAGGTTGTTCTCTACTTTTGCCACTGATACACCATCCTTTTCAACGGGTAACTCTATGGGTTTTACATCTACAATGGAAGCAAGTCCATCTTCTCTACTCCAGACGATCTCGCCCTGCTGTAATAAAAATAACGAATCGTCTTCCATGACAATCAAAACCCTAAATCCATTTGACCTGTCCACGCGGACATATGTATTGATGAAAACCTTTTGTACTTTTCCCCTTTGATTATCCAAATGAATTGTTTCCTCAAGTAAATTGGACGTTCCATCATCACTATCAAGCTTCACAGTCAGCAGAATCTTACCATCACGATGCTGAACCAAAGCAAATGCCTGTTGGCCTCCTGGGAGAAAGAGAGCATCACTCACAGCAGTTGCATGACCAAGTTCTTCAACAACCTTCAACTCGCCTCCACTTATAACTTTAATAAGGGTTACAGAATTATCAGTTTCTAAAATAAACGCTCCCGGAATATTTGATGGTGATATAACAGCTGCCCTTCGAAAATATTGGATGAGATGAGAGAGACGTGTCTGGTGGAAGCTAATCCGTCCATCGTGGAATTGTATAGTAACCAAGCTTGTAGCAATAGAATCTATTGCTACTGCTGTGTCGTCTGTCACAAGTGACAAGTCCCCAGAAAAACCACCGGTAAACTCCATGCTCTTATATTTCAACAGCTCGCCACTCTTAACATCCAATATATAAGCACCGAACCGGTGGGTACCAACAAAACCCACTGCAGAGATTGTATCACTCCCATCTGTATAAATTAGTTGTTGGACATTGATCCTGCAAAACATGAGAGAAAAATTCAACCATATTCTTGATGAAGAAAATATAAATGATGTTGGTATTTCAAGTTTAAAGGTGATCAAACCCTTCAGAAGCTAATTCCTTTTTCCATATAACTTCACCATCAATGCTTGAGATAGCATGAATAAATCCGTTTCCATAGACAAACATTACATTCTCCCTGTCAACCTTAAAATTAGCCTGCATCAAAAAGATATCATGTTATACCGATTCCTGCAAGTCTATTTAATGATTTGAACCAATCAGATGAATGGCCAACCAAAGTAAAAAAAAAGCAGAAAATATATTTGAATCTGATACTGATCAGGAAGAATAGCCACTGTTAGCTTTTACATTTGATTTGTTAGTAGATTTATTTCCTTATTAGTAGGAGTCCTTTGCGATTCAGTTTCAGTAGTACTAGTTGTTATCTTTTAGAATAAGTTGTTATCCTTTTGTTATTTAATTATTCTATCCAGTCATTTATCAGTTAGGAATCTTTGTAATTCTCTATAAATACCTCCTACGACATTGAAGAAAGTTATCCAAGGGACAATATTTTGTGAACGGTAGTTCGCTGTGGCCTCGTTAAGAGGATTATTTCGCTGTTATTTGATTTATGTCAATAATATGGTTATTTTCAGCTTCGTTTCTGTTTCTGGGTGTTCTCTATTTCGTTTTCAGCCCTTGGTGTTCTGCTTTTCACTCCATATCAGAATCATGACTAGAATCAATGGAGGCTCTGGATTAATCACAATTCCTTCATGCTTTGTTACTTAAAATTTGTAATTCCTTCATATTCCAGAAATACTTGAGTAGTAATCCATTATCTCAGAATAAGTCAATTCAATATTAAATCAGTAACAATTAACAAAGAGTAATACACTGGTTCAGTGAGTAGTAAAAGTGAGTGTGTGGAAACACTTAACAAAACAATTCGTAAAGTTCATACAGTTTGGCCCTTCTGCACTTAATGATCCCACACCAGAGCAGTAACTACATATAGTTAAGATTGAACCGAGTTGGGTAACAAGCCAAGGGATGTGGGCTCACACCAAAATGACAACAAGAATATATCCTTTGTAAACCTTGAACACTAAATTCATTTTAAAATGGATCGCGTATAGGGAAGCATAGTTCCAATATCTTACGTTTAAAATCAACTGCATGGTCACGAATGTCCCCATTCATGTCTAACTAAAAATCATTTAATGTGATGCTAATCATCCCACAAAAAACCTAACTGTTTAGCATTTAAAGACCCATAAGACATCACTTTAGGATAGTTTAAGCAACTTTCACTCACCGGAACTAGTAATAATGGCTTCGAGGCCTTTGGGCCAAGAAGAGTTGACTCCCACACCATCTGACCATCAGGAAGGTTCCAGGCTCTTAAGATACTTCCCCCAGATGACAGAGTAATAACATCTGCAAACAGATTAATGTAACTTAAAAGATAAGGGATATACAGCAGTTTATTTCCTTAACCAAACAATGGGCTAATAAAACACATTGATGTTATTATTTGAGTAAGTTATAGCAAGCTGATCAACCAATCTCCAACACCAAAAGGAGGGAAATATATCCACCCGAAGTAGATTGCAAGAAAACAAATACTATGCTAGAGCATAGCCAATTATTATCATATCATGAACTAAAGCTAACAAGCAAGCATAAATAAGGGCCATGCTTACACTTTCCGAGAGCTATATCAATTTGATCGATGACGTCACTGGGTGCCAAAACATGCCTCCAAACTGCGCCACAGTCAAAACATTACTCAACCGGTGCGGCACAGCACATTGCAGAGTGAGCAACGGTCATAACTTCCAGAGCGCAATATAATATAATTTGAATAAAAACACACTCACAAATCTCGCCATGGCGAAGATCAAGCGAGGAGACGACGTTTTCCTCTGTGGATACGACAACGCGCTTTCTGGCCGCCTTCTGTGTGTGGAAAACTGCGTGCTTCACTTTCCCTATATACTGTTGATGCCTGCGCAATTTCGACAAATTCAATCGTCAATTACACAAACAGCCAAAATCATGATATGGTAACTAATCGTGAAGAGAAAGAGACCAATCCATAAGGCCGACTTGGTCTTCATAGAGAGAGAAAGCGGTGTAGGAGTAAGAGAGAACGATGAAAAGAAGCAGATAAACCCTAATCGCCATATTCATGACGACGATTCGTCAAAATTCTTGAGAAGACAACAAAAGCAACAGATCTGAGGGAAAGAGGCGATGTTTATAAGGGAGCTCTCTACACTGCATCAGAGCTTGTTAAATCTAAAGCTTTTAGGTATAATAATAATTGAACTTTTCAGATATACAATCCAAATCGATTTTAAATAAATTATATATACTATTAATCTTGTAACTATCTAAAAATATTTAAATTTTAAATAAAATATCTATAGATTTAAGAAGAAATTATTTTTTTACTATTAAATATTGTACAATTTTTTTGAATAAAACTCTTGTTATAAAATTTTCCAAATTATTTCTTTTTTTAATACTATAATATAATTAATATAAAAAAATAACATATACTCCTACTTTAATTCAATTGAATTTAAAATTTAGGATCATTATGTAAATGTACAATTTATGTACATTTATTATTTCTAACTAAAGTTAAGTAAGCACTCCTCTTTGGCCAGAATGCTATAAATCCACCTTATAACCATGTCAAACTTCCATATGTGATAATTAAACGAATTAAATGTTGTTTTCTTGTTTTCAGATCTTGTTCTCAAAGATTAAATATGTCTATGCTTTGGCTCACCAAAGATTAGAATGGGCCGACTATGATTGTAAGTTTAATTTCTTGTCCAAATTCATTTTATCAGTTTAGAACGTATGGTCAAAAGTTTCTATGTATCTTGTCAACACAATGAGATAAACGATTACGTGGTTTGACAATGTCTACATGAAAACATATGACTTCTACTTTATTATCGCACACCAAGATGCACACAGGTTGATTACACATGGAACTAGAATAGAGACTAATCTATGAGTTCTCTCAAAACAAATCTGATCAGAAAATTGTTAATTGGAATTTACTCACTCCTCTCTTTTTCTTTATCACTCTGTGTTGTAGGTAGAGTCTAGTTTGTTCTTTTTTACACGGAATACCTCAGATTTTCAGACCTGAACTGCTAATGTTTGGATCTGCAACTTACCACCTAGCACTGAAATCCATCTTCATGATGAAAACATAATCCCTCACTTACAAATATTTTCTTTATCACTCATTTTTGTTCCATCCTACTCTAGTGAAGATGACTCATTTTTAAGAATGAAAACACTAGTATAGTTAAATACAGCTTCTAAATAATAGTATCTCTGAAAATGAAATCCATAGCAATGCCCATCCATACATCATAAAATACTGAATACTATTCAAAATCCATTTAGCTTCATCAGTCAAAAAATGTGGAACGAAAAGGGAAAACGTATGTCATCACCGATAGCAGTATTATGCTTAGGTGTAGCCTCTGATATAAATCAAGCCTACTCTTTCTATCTGTTTCTGATTTCCTGTCATTCTGATTTACAACATTGGGTAGGTAGATATATCTAACCATCTCGACTGGAACTAGTTCAACCAGAGTACCAGAGCGACGACCATGTTACAAAGGTGACTTTGTCTGTGATCCAAGACAAAATGGCCGATGGACAAAGTGTGGAGGACAAACATGAACTTCAAAACAGTTCCACTCACCTCCACTTCTCCTGAAGCTCTTTCTTCTCGGACCAAACCCAGGTAACGCAAATTGCAACAACAAGGGCACCAATAGTGATTAGAAGCAGAGCGTAGCTGAAATCCTCAGTAAGAGAATCATATGTTTTAGAAGGTGCAAGCCGAGTGAAAAAGAGATCTGTGCCATAAGCAAAAACAAGGGTGGTTGACTCCAGCTTTGCAGGAACTGTTACGATGCCTCTGAGACCTTCCACCTTAAGAGCATGAGTTACATAAGACTGCAAAGATGAAAGAAACAACATTAGAAAATTATCACCAGCATCAAGTATCTAACTCAGTTATAGATTTTCTCTTCATACACCTGCATAATTAATTGGCAAAATGCCAAAATGCAAATATACACTAAATTAAGTGATGCCAGAGTAATGAAAAAGATGATGAAGATTCAGCATATTCCAGTTTTAGTAACAATATCTAAATTTCATCACCTGAGGAATAATTGGTAATGAATCAGTAAGAGGAATAATTCCTTCTTCTTTCTCCGCTTGAGTAGGATTAACTGTTCTCCGGGGGTCTAAGAACCGTTTATCAAGAGCCAATACCTAATAATCAAAGACAAGGTAGAATGTCATCAGCTGATTCCAGGTCAATGTCCCATACACCCAAGATAAAGCCACAAATAACAATGACTGGTGGTTACCATAAAAACTGACCTGATCCCCAATTGTGCCAAGAAGAACCTGCTTGGAAGTTATACCTTTGGCCGTTAACGTTACCGCCATTGTTTTCAAAGAATGTGCAAAAAAATATGACTGTGACTTTGTGGAGACTTCCGGGCGGGAGTAAGCTGTTATAGGAGTAGTGAGATTATGCGTCCCAAGAACAAGCTTCAACACATCTTTGTTTTCCTGTATGTCGCAATAATTTATTATACCACATATGTACAGAAATATAAGAGCATCAGAAGATCAGAAATGAAGGAATACCGCACGAGCTTGGTCATATATTTCAATGACAGACATCTCATATCGATGTGCTCTTAGGTTGAAGTAGTGATACACAACCCAATTTTCACTGAACACCTTTATAGAGATCAACAAGTAATGGTTAGTGTGAGCAATGTAAAGAGGTTATATTTATCATAACTTTGAGGACAAAACTATGAAGATTGACTGCAGCAAGAAAATTCTGTGCTCAGTTCAGTTTCTTTTCTACAGTTACTGCAACGGAAAGAGACTTACAGCATGAACAGGACCTACAGAACCATGATGGGTCACTCTGTGCAAAATACGACCAGTTACCGTATCAATCAAATAAGCAATCAGAGATGATTCATCCGGGGTAACAGAACCAATAGGACCAACAGATTTGGGCGCAACAGTTGCTAAAAACAGAAGATTTTTTGAAACATATTTGTACATGACTTCCTGGTCTGCAGTCACCTTTGCTTGTGTATGAACTACCTGAAAGAAACATGAAACCACAGGACAATATATCAACTACTGAAACCAACCACATACTTTCGCAGCATAACTCTCTTGAAAGAAAGTCGAAAGTTTTGTTAACCCAAAATTAATGTAGTCACAAAGAGGATAACAACAAAAGGAGCACCTCATTTAAACTCCTTGTTGCAGTTGCAGTAATCTTTTCGGACTCTGAGGGGAAAACAATTGACCATAAGTCCCTCGAGTCAAAACAGAAGTTATCTGCCTCCTCTAGATCACAATTTTTCTGCACACTATGACCCCTAAGAATACCCTCGTCAGTTTCAGTTGAGTACCAGTATATGTTCCCCAATTCTCGCTGAAAAATGTCAAGAGCCTCAGCAGTTCTCGGATACAAGTGAGCATGCCTGTTAGCATCTAATAGCAAATGCAATCGCTGCTCCAACGAATCAGTAAAAGACAATGGAATAATATGTGCAATGGAATGAAGAGGTTCCATATGATTGCGCTCCTCCCCAGTGTACGCATCAACAATAGATAGCACTCCAGCAGAATCTAGACCGTCTCCGCATCTTCCAACAATAAGAACAGACGGATTCTGGTCTAAAGCATGATGATGAGGGTCCTGCCACTGATGTAAGCTAATCCCTCTAGGACTCTGACATGTCTCGGACTTGCGAAGAGTCTTAAGTAACCGAGACCACACAATTCTCCCATCTCCAGTGTGCAGTGCAAAAAGTTTTCCTGCTCGTGTAAGTACTACAAGAAGCTTCCTGAACCCATTGCGGTCCCGAGTCATCTTGCTTTTCCCAGAGCTTTGTAACCTCATCTTCTGTATGGCTGCTACATCATCAGGGGTTGCTATCATTAGAGTTCCTTTGAGCTTCAGCAGATGACCCTTTCATAAGAAAAAGAATATAAAAGAGAAACCATTAGCGCACTGCTCTGCTTTTTCTAAGAGTAGAAAAGGATAGATCAGCAGATGCAATATCATCCACAAACCACCCATTTTTCAACAAGCTAACGTATTTACTTTAGTATATTTCATTTATGATGCACACAAGGTATCCTTCCGAATAGCACATGAAGTTGAATCATGTTCTCAGCTTACCCATAACACAAACATACTGTTGGTTAGAGTTAAATAGTTTACAGTGGCATGACAAATGACTAAGAGGTCCAACCAAATTCTTTAAATCAAAGCAGGGGCCTATTATGCTCTTTTCGAACTATTGTTCCTATAGCATAAAAAGATTTAACCCCCAAGAAAGGTGAGTAATGTGGTTAACAAGTAAAATCTGAATCCATATGAAACTTTATAGGCTTAGCCATATCTGCAGATAAACAAAATATATCATAGAAAATAAATCTACTAATGCCTTGGTGTAGTGAAATTTCACCTTAAGCCATTCAAAAAGGTTGTTCTCTACTTTTGCCACTGATACACCATCCTTTTCAACAGGTAACTCTATGGGTTTTACATCTACAATGGAAGCAAGTCCATCTTCTCTACTCCAGACGATCTCGCCCTGCTGTAACAAAAATAACGAATCGTCTTCCATGACAATCAGAACCCTGAATCCATTTGATCTGTCCACGCGGACATATGTATTGATGAAAACCTTTTGTACTTTTCCCCTTTGATTATCCAAATGAATTGTTTCCTCAAGTAAATTGGACATTCCATCATCACTATCAAGCTTCACAGTTAGCAGAATCTTACCATCACGATGCTGAACCAAAGCAAATGCCTGTTGGCCTCCTGGGAGAAAGAGAGCATCACTCACAGCAGTTGCATGACCAAGTTCTTCAACAACCTTCAACTCGCCTCCACTTATAACTTTAATAAGGGTTACAGAATTATCAGTTTCTAAAATAAACGCTCCCGGAATATTTGATGGTGATATAACAGCTGCCCTTCGAAAATCTTGAATGAGATGAGAGAGACGTGTCTGGTGGAAGCTAATCAGTCCATCGTGGAATTGTATAGTAACCAAGCTTGTACCAATGGAATCTATTGCAACTGCTGTGTCGTACGTCACAAGTGACAAGTCCCCAGAAAAACCACCGGTAAACTCCATGCTCTTATATTTCAACAGCTCGCCGCTCTTAACATCTAATATATAAGCACCGAACCGGTGGATACCAACAAAACCCACTGCAGAGATTGTATCACTCCCATCTGTATAAATTAGTTGTTGGATATTGATCCTGCAAAACATGAGAAAAAAAATTCAACCATATTTTAGATACATAAAATGTAAAAGATGTTGGTATTTCGAGTTTAAACGTGATCAAACCCTTCAGAAGCTAATTCCCTTTTCCAGATAACTTCACCATCAATGCTTGAGATAGCATGAATAAATCCATTTCCATAGACAAACATTACATTCTCCCTGTCAATCTTAAAATTAGCCTGCATCAAAAAGATAATGTTATACCATTTCCTGCAGTCTATTGAATGATTCAGGAAGATGAATGGCCAACCAAAATCAGCAAAAAAAACATAAAAAGATTTGAATCTGATATTGATCAGGATGAATAGCCACTGTTAGCTTTTAGATTTGATTTGTTACTAGATTTATTTCCTTATTAGTAGGAGTCCTTCGCGATTCAGTTTCAGTAGTACTAGTTGTTAATGTTATCTTTTACAATTAGTCGTTATCCTTTTGTTATTTAGTTATTCTATCTAGTCCTTTATCAGTTAGGAGTCTTTGTAATTCTCAATAAATACCTCCTTCGAGATTGAAGAAAGGTATCCAAGGGATAAGATTTTGTGAACGCCGAACGGCAGTTTGCCGCAGCCTCGTTAAGAGGATTGCTTCTCTGTTATTTTATTTATGCCAATAATATAGTTATTTTCTGCTTCGTTTCTGTTTCTGTGTGTTCTCTATTTCGTTTTCAGCCATTGGTGTTCTGCTTTTCACTCCCTATCAGAATCATGACTAGAATCATGGCGTAATGGAGCATCTGGATGGATTGATCATAATTCCTTCATGCTTTGTTACTGAAAATTTGTAATTCCTTCATATTACAGAAATACTTGAGCAGTAATACATTATCTCAGCATAAATCAGTTCAATATTACTCCATTATCAAATAAGCAAACAGTGATATACTGGTACAGTGAGTAGTGAAGTGAGTGTATAGAAACACTTAACAAAACAATTCATAAAGTTCATACAGTTTGGCACTTCTGCATCTGCACTTAATGATTCCACACCAAAGCAGTAACTAAATATAGTGAAGATTGAACCAAGTCGGGTAACAAGCCAAAATGATAACAGGGATATTTCCTTTGTAAACCTTGAAGCTTAAACACTAAGTTCATTTTATAATGGATCATGTATTCATGTGTAGGGAAGCATAGTTCCAATCTCTTACGTTGAAAATCAACTGCATAATCAGGAATGTCCACTCATGTCTAACTAAAGATCCTTTAATGTGATGCTAATCATCCCTCAAAAAAACTGACTGTAAAGCATTTAAAGACCCATAAGGCATCACCATAGGATGGTTTAAGCAACTTTCACTCACCGGAACTAGTAATAATGGCTTCGAGGCCTTTGGGCCAAGAAGAGTTGACTCCCACACCATCTGGCCATCAGGAAGGTTCCAGGCTCTTAAGATACTTCCCCCAGATGACAGAGTAATAACATCTGCAAACACATGAATGTAAGCAGTTTTTTTCCTTGCGAACAATGGGCTAATAAAACACAGTGAAAGTTATATTTTGAGCAAGTTATAGCAAGCTGATCGACCAAGATGTTCCCTTGCCAGAACATTAAAAGATTTGGCAGTCTAGTTCAATCTACAAGACCAAAAGGAGGGAAATATATCCACTCTATGTAGTATGTAGATTGCGAGAAAAAAATATATGCTAGAGAATAACAAATTACTATCATATCATGTACTAAAGCTAACAAACAAGCATAAATAAAGGCCGGGCTTACACTTTCCGAGAGCTATATCGATTTGATCGATGACGTCGCTGGGTGCCAAAACATGCCTCCAAACTGCGCCACAGTCAAAACATTACTCAACCGATGCGGCACAGCACATTGCAGAGTGAGCAACGGTCATAACTTCCAGAGCGCAATATAATATAATTTGAATAAAAACACACTCACAAATCTCGCCATGGCGAAGATCAAGCGAGGAGACGACGTTTTCCTCTGTGGATACGACAACGCGCTTTCTGGCCGCCTTCTGTGTGTGGAAGACTGCGTGCTTCACTTTCCCTATATACTGTTGATGCCTGCGCAATTTCGACAAATTCAATCGTCAATTACACTAACAGCCAAAATCATGATATGGTAACTAATCGTGAAGAGAAAGAGACCAATCCATAAGGCCGACTTGGTCTTCATAGAGAGAGAAAGCGGTGTAGGAGTAAGAGAGAACGATGAAAAGAAGCAGATAAACCCTAATCGCCATATTCATGACGACGATTTGTCAAAATTCCTGAGAAGACAACAAAAGCAACAGATCTGAAGGAAAGAGGCGATGTTTATAAGAGTGCCTGCCTTCCGGTATATCTAATCTGCATCAGAAGCTTTTTTTGGTTTAATTTTTTTGGTTTCGTAACTTTATTGGGAGCGGGGTTATAAGTTATAAATAGAGATATTGACTCCTAATATCATATAAAAATTGAAAAAAATTGAGTTTTTCCATGAACTTTTAACTTCACAAATAATATCATGAACTTTATCCAAATTTGTTATTTTTCACCGTCGAAAAAATTACCGCAAATAATATCTTGATATGGCTTTTTTTCGGTAATTTCTCGACAACAATTTCAAGAGCTTCAAGTTTTCAATATTTGATGATATTTTCTTGAAGACCCTCCAAAATTGTTCTTCAATTCACTAATATAGCTGGAAATTTTTACAGGATAAAGTTCGTGATATTATTTGTCAAATTAAAAGTTCGTGGGAAAGATCAAATTTTTAAAAATTCCATGATATTAGAGGTCAAATATCCCTATTTATAACTTATATTAAGAGCATCGACAATAGAGACGGACTAGCAATAGCCTAGCCAAAAACTCCTCTTGTCATATCATCACGCCCTTCCCACAGCCTAATCACTGCCCTAGCAAGCAATTGCCTAGCCAAAGCCCTAGCCCTCCCGAGAAAAAAACACCAAAACAACAACGAAATGAATAGAAGAAAAAGAACATAGAAAAAAAATGAAATAGGAATAGGATATTTTAGAAAAAAATTAAAAAAATCGGCTAGCGATAGGCTAACCGTGCTAGTCTGTGCCATAGCTCTAAACGTTGGTTTTTCGTCCGTCGCATTAGCCTAGCACACGGTTCAAAAACCGCCGGTTCCGGTTCGGAACCGGCGGTTTACGGTTCAACATTTTTATGAATCGAAACCGGCCCGCCAAGGGTTCCGGCGGTTCCGGTTCCAGTTCAAAAAACTGCCGGTTCATGGGGCGGTTCAAAACCGCTGGTTTTTGCCGAAACTGCCGGTTCGGCGGTTCGTAATTTTTTAAATTTTTTTTTGCATTTTCTTATTTATTTATCTATGAAATGTGCGTAAATAAAATTCAAAAAATCACGATGAAAATTGCAATTTTATTGAGATTACAAGTTACAACAATTACAAATCACAAAAAACTTGAAGTCTTAAACAAAAAATTTAAATACAACGACACTACTAGAGTATATACAAATACAATTATTTAATTGTATTTGCATATTTTTAAAGTATAAACAAATGGGAAAAAAAAGAAATAAAGGAAAAAGGACTTGAGCTCAACTTAAATTTAAAATTTAAGTTGAGGTGCCTACGTATCCCCAATGCTAATCAAAGCCCACGTAGTTCTCTTACCTTACTTACCTATTTGGCTTGCTTGGCCGGCGGTTGACGGTTGGCCTACGATTCATCCCCGGTGAATTCTTCTTGTGATTCCTCCTGACGATCATCCCAACCATTTTCTTGTTCTCTGACGTCAGCTTTGGCCCAATCATCAAGTAACATCACGGCTTCCATATTTTTCGCGGAGAGCTTACTTCTTGATTCATCCAACACACGTGATCCAACACTGAAAGCGGACTCGACGGCGACAGTGGAAGCCGGAACTGAAAAAATCTCCTTGGCCATTGATGCAAGTATGGGAAAATCTCGTGTGTTCCCCACCAATAGAGGACGTTGGTTTGGGCGGGAGGAGTAGGACCTTCATCACCAAAGGAAAAGAGTGAATCGAAATATAAATCTAACTCACTTACCATACCTGAGGTCGACCTTCCGCCGGTGCTGTAGCTGTACAGGTCGGCTAATTGGGATTGCGCGTCGGGGTCATCATAATCAGTTTGAAATGCGAAGCCAAAATTATGTTGTTGAGGAGGGGTAGGTCTTCGGATTTGGTGGATATTGTTATACTTGGTTTCATATTCGGTGTAGAGAGCACGCAAGTTAAACTCGAAGGTTTGTTGGACAATGACCGGCCCGGGAGGTTTATTTGAAATGTTTCGGTTAGGTTCATTGGTCATTGGTATCCGCTTGCAATAGATGAAGTGGACCAAGATCAATAGAACCCAAATTGTTATAATAAAAATCTAAATCCTGGAGGTACCGGCTAATTTCCATTTTGGATCCAAGACCTTTGCAATCAAAAACACCGTTGGAATCTCACTGAAATACTTAAGCCATTTTTCAAACATATAATATAAAACACACATCAATTCAGGAGAAGATGAAACATTTTTCATCGCAGCTTTAAAACTAAGTGATATATACATGCAATGCTCTAAAACATGAACAGCAGTGCAATAATAAATACCCGATAATTCAACAGTCGCATTTTTGAAATATTTGAACAATTTAAATAAACTTACGCTATGATCCCAACAACTATGCGACAGATATAAATTAGAAACGGGATAGGTTCTAAAAAAATCACACAAAGAATCTTTATGCGTCAAAGTGCAATAATAAAATACCCGATATATACATGCAATGCTCTAAAACACGAACATCAGTGCAATAATAAATACCCGATAATTCAACAGTCGCATTTTTGAAATATTTGAACAATTTAAATAAACTCTCGCTATGATCCCAACAACTATGCGACAGATATAAATTAGAAACGGGATAGGTTCTAAAAAAATCACACAAAGAATCTTTATGCGTCAAAGTAGAATTCAGACAATCATATGTCGAATTTCATCTATGAGACACATCCATGGTAAAATTCGTATATCTTACCTTCTTTTGATGGCAATACTTCTTCCAAGCTTTGCCAATAGGCGGCAATCTAACTGCAGTTCTAATAGGACTAACATGCTTTTGCCATAATTCAAGCGCATCTTGTACACATAAATTCAAAATATGGCATATGCATTTTTGATGAAAATACTTACCACCAATAACCGGAGCACAAGCCGCAATTAAGTCATTAATACTTGCAGTGTTAGCAATTACATTATCAAAACCAACAGAAAATATCTTATTGCATAATTGAAATTCATTCAAAACTTGAATAATTAAAGAAGCAATTTCGGGTGTAGTGTGTGGTGTCTCAAATTCTCTAAAACCAATCAAACGCTTGTTCAAAGTCCAACTATTGCCCACAAAGTGAACCGTAATGCCCATGTATGAATGTCTATTAAAACAATCAGTCCATACATCTGAGCAAATGTTCACTTTGTGTCCCAAGTTGAGTAAATAACGTGATAATTCAACTTTTTTCTCCAAACATTATCGAACGGTAGATCGTTGAACGGTCATTCGATCTACTCTTTTGACAACTACGTTCAAACCACTTTGCATAGTAACCTCAAATTTTTTGTCATCATAAACATTAAAAGGAAAATGCTTCATTGCAGCTCATCTAGTCATAATGTCAGCAAAATTTTTAGGATCATATTTAAAAAGAGGCGTACCCGACGAACCTAAGCCACCGGGTTGAAAGTTTAGTTGGGTTTGGGTAGAGGTAGTGCCACATTCTACCGGATGCTTTGTCACCAAATGACGACGGAGGGTGCCATATCCCCCACTACTCGCAAATTTGTAGACTTTATCACAATAGTTACAATATGCATGAAACGCCGATGTCTCTTCTTGAGAGAGCGGGTCATTAGGACTTGGAATTACCACCAGGACCTTTTTGTAGTGTTTAACAATAATATCAGATTTCAATGCTTTTTTAGTCGGTGGAGAGGGAGGAGGCACGTCCTCATTTTCACCGGTGCTAGACGGAATACGAGAATGAGATCTATCATCATTGTTGTCCGAGCCCGACGATATAGACACGTCGTACTCGTCATCTTGTTGTTGGGAACTACCACCGCCCCTCCCCCACCTTGATGCATTTCAGCGAGTAGCATGGCGGTCCTATGATTTTCTTCTATCTATAAATATTATATAAGTTGAAGTTTTAATTAGGAACATAAAAAAAATTAAAAACTCAATCTTATGAAATTATGAATTGTAAAAATAATTTTATTTTTTAGAACTTACTTGCATGTGTTCAGCCGCCACTCGAGAAACCTCTTCCATAACTTCTCGACGACTAGGTCGCTTTGATCTTTGGGGACGACTACTTTGATCTTGGGCAATTCCTTTGCCCCGATCACCACGTCCCGGTCCACCACGAGAAGAAGACATGATGCAAAATGAAAGTAGTATGGAATATGGAGTATTGAATAAATGGTAAATTACGAACACAACAACAAATATAGTAGTAAACAACTTGAACAATTAGAGAGAATGGGGATAGAGAATAGAGAAATTGAGAAGGAAATCATTGTTAACACAAGAATGAGGTGAATAAAAATGATGGGGGAAGTGGGGTATTTATAGGAGTAAAATTGGAAGAAATAAAAAAACAAATTTCAAATTTCAGTCGGTTTACCGCATGAACCGGCGGTTCAGTCCGCGGTTTCTGACCGATTTTCAGGCCTATACACTGCCATCTGAAAAAGGTCCGGAACCATCGGAAACCGCCGGTTTCGGCAGAAACCGCCGATTTTTCTGCACACCTAACCTGAAAACCTACGCCCTAGCCAGAATCCTACCGGTGGAACCGTTGAACCGCCGGTTCAAACCGGCGAACCAGAGGTTTTGAACCGCCGGTTACGGTTCACGCTTTTTTTGAACCTGAACCGGCCCGCTTGAACCACCGAACCGCCATCCGGTTCCGGTTTGTGAACCGACGGTCCGGTTCGGTTTGTTCATGCCTAGACTAACGCCACGCTCAAATAGCTTGTGGGTGGATGTCTAATATCTATCCACCATTTCTTTTTCTCATTTTTTTCGTAGCACCCGTCTTTCATTTTTTAGATTGTAGTGAAAGAAGTTGTATTAATCATGTATCTTCTTGAGTGAGGATTTTTTATATGCGTGATACTTCTTACATGATCGATGGAGAGGAGTTTAAAATTTTACTACTACTTTCAGTTTAACATTTTACTACTACTTTCTTCATCCTAGGTTCATTTTACTACTACTTTATTCATCCCACGTTATTTGAAGCATATTTTTTCTAGCACGAAATTTAAAAAATTAAGTTTAGAGGGTTAAATGAAGATAAAATAAAGTAAGGCCATTTCCAACCATTTACACCAAACTCAAACCCATTTTCTAGTATACGTCACACCTAAAAGTAGTTTTACTCCAACTATTTACATCAAAGTCAAAATTTACACAATTTTTGAGTTTTTGTCTCACGAATTTTTTGTAGTAACACCATATTTAGTGTTGTTTCACAAAAAAATACCTAAAATAGGTTTGAGTTGGTGTATGGTTGGAGAAGAATTCTACACCAAAACTCATTTTTAGAATATGGATGGAGATGGTCTAAATAAAAGTATAAAGGGAGAAGAGAGAAGATAAAATTAAAAGAGATTAGATGTTTTATTATTAGCCGTAGAGAAAAACGACTTAAATACCTTGGAACAATTCAAAATAGAATAGACGAAAGTAGTATTTAGAATAACACAAAAGTATTATATGGCAAATAAAAATTTTCACTTCGTAACAAGTATACGAATTAAAAACCTAATGTATGCGGCAGTCAATAATTTGTTTAATATCTATTGGGTCTAAGAAAATAAATACCATTACAACCTGTTGGGCCTTATTTATTCAAGGTAATAAAAGTTTTGTTGAGCCCAATTGTTGGGAATTCAGAGGCCATCACTCTCCCAAACGTCCCTGCTGATTCTCCTCCCACTCCTTGCCGTTAACCCACAATTTATCTCCACAATATCAGCATTCAAATTGTACAATCATTTCACAAACAAATTTAATTGATTTCTAATAGTTACAAGGTTATATACATATCTGCAACACACCATAACCTCCTCCAACCCCAAAACTCACGTCCAAATTTTCAAACAGAAACGAGATAGAAAACAGAGAGCAGAAGGTCCAGATCATTCCAAGACAATTATTTTATTTCATTTTTTCTATATTTTTAATCTGTGTGTAATGTATAACGTCTCTCCCAAAACATATGATCTTAAGTCTAAACAGTACATTGTTTTAGAAAATATAGAATGTTAGTATTAGAAAATAGAGTTGTGATCAATGTCGAACCAATTTTAAAGACCGAACTAGAGACCAAATTAGGGCCATTAGATCTAGTTTTTTGATGAGATGCGTTGCTTTGTAAATTATTTTGGTCTTCATTACAAGCCCATTTTACTTCATTGTATTAGGTTTATTACTTCATTTGGTACGTAATACCTTGAAACTACAACATGTTTTTACTTGCTTCCAATTGGTTTTGAAATGATTCAACACATGCTTCATTCGAATTCATTGACCTGAGTTTTTACCTTATTCACTTTTAAAAATGCAATTTATTCCAGTGGGTTTATTACTTCATCCAGAAATGTTATTACTTCATTGGATAAGTTTTTTACTTCATTCCCGTAGGACTTCAAATGCTTCTACACATGCTTCATTCAAATAGTTTATTACATTATTCCATGTGTTTATTACAACATTAAATTAGGCTATCATTCCATTTTGTTGTCAGCGCCGTGGCGGCGGTGATAGACATTGTAGAGAGAAAGAATGGTATGCGACGGCGAAGCCGCCCTTACGTAATGGAATGAAGTAATAATCCTATTGGAATAAATTGAAAACCTATTGGAATGAAGTGAAAACCTATTGGAATGAAGTAATATATTCTGGAATGAAGTTAAATCTTCGTAATATGTTAGTATGACTTATTTGCCTTGGGATGAATTAAAATAGGCTCGTGATGAAGGCGAAAATAATTTATAAACTTGCGCATCTCATCCATAAAAAACTAGATCTAAAAACCCTAATTTGGTATGATTCTGCGGTTCGACAATAAGGAGTGGATTTGCATATAATGAGACTCAGAAAACATAAACACAATGATTGTAGTATACTTACAAAAATATGCATTTAATTTAAGGGATTGGTCCTTAAAATCATTAATTTTGGTATTTTCTACAAATTTGAAAATTGATCTTAATTTCACAAACTATACGTTCTATTTGTATTTCCCAACTCAACCCAAATAAGATATTTTCGGTGAAAAATTTATTCTACGTGGTCAACTGTAATATTTTAGATAACTTTTTACGTTCGTGACAAATAAGATAAAAAGTCACATTATTAAACCACATTGATTTAGTAGTGCCAAATAGAATAAAAAAATACACTTAAATTACCATTCTATCACTTGACCTCACGTACAGTTAAAAATATAATGTTGTCCTAACCTCTTAATTCTTTTAGAAGTACAATGAAATTTATTATTTAGTTTTTCCTTTACCAAAGTTAGTGGTACAACCTGTATCTTTTTACTCTACTTGAAATGAATAAACCTTCTAAAATATAAGTGCACAACCTGCTAATCAGCAACTAATTTTGTTTTCTACTTATTTAATTAATACGACTTATATCTCTAGTAAATGACTACAACTATGTGTGGTATTTTGTTTGTTATGTGTGAGTACTTATTTAATCCACGTAGTACTTTCTAAAATTGTTTGATAGTGACGACTTTTAGAATACTACTAATATGATTAAGTCATGGGCTAGTGCAATAGTTGGATACGCGTGTACGTATTGATAAAAATGATGTTGGTGGAGTATATTCGTTTAGTTAAAATAAGTATAAAATGCAGGTTTGAAACGTGTAGTGAAGACAATTTGATATACGTTTATTAAAAGTTTAGGAATCATTCAAGTGTATGATTTTAAAACATAAAGGTGTAGTCAGTAACATGAGACTCGTCCATTTTTAATAGTAAAATAGCATAAATAATCACTGGAATGGTGGATATCCTTTTGGTCTAACAAAAAAAATGTATGGCCTATTGGTTTTTACATTCATAGCTAATTGCAAAATTAGTGTGACACTTGGAAATATTACGAAACTAGGTGTATGATTTTATGCCTAAGTTGCAAATATAGTATATACCTATATTGTTGAGTTAAATATTTTGACGTGGGTGAGTCAAAAGTTTATAATATTGTTGTGATAGTTTTCTAGACTGGACTATGACATTCAATATAAATGATAAAAATAAAAAATATAGATTTTCTTAGAATAAAATGCTAAGTATTTACAGTATAAATTATTTATTTGTTTCTCAAGATAATAAAAAAAATCCATGTTCTAAAACATAGTGAATTATCGAGAATAAAATGCTAAATATTTAGAGTATAAATTATGTACTTGTTTTTCATACAACTAGAGTTCCTATTTTTAATGATAGCAGTATGAATTTTTTAATCAATATTAATTAAATACCAACTAACCGACTTTACTTATATAGGAAGGATATACCATTTCTTTATTTTCTAT
Source organism: Salvia splendens (assembly GCF_004379255.2). NCBI lineage: Eukaryota > Viridiplantae > Streptophyta > Magnoliopsida > Lamiales > Lamiaceae > Salvia > Salvia splendens. Next base: position 31,573,735 of record NC_056033.1, on the reverse strand, counting down.
AACACTTTAATTTATCTAAACTAAAGAGAGAACTATGGGAAGGAAGAAATATACCATTTCTTTATTTGCTTTAACACTTTAATTATTTAAAAAAAAAAGAGAACTACAAATTTGGTTTTTGAACTATACAGTGGTATTCTTTCACAGTTTCACGGAGTATAAATTATTAGAAAGATTATTGCACGTTTTGGGCATTTTTGGTCGAAGATGCCCCCAAGCTCTTAAGGGCTATATTGTCAAATTCCATTACATTTTAAGGGCATCCCGGGCCGGACCGCACTTGGGTCCCGGCCTGCGGCTTCGCGTGTTGGAAAGAGCATTTTCACGGCTTGGGCCGCGCCCAGGTCCGTCCCGGCCTAGTGTTGGAGGTCCCTCGGGCCGGACCGCAAACCCCAAACATTTTTTTCCCATTTTTTATGCCTATTTATACCTCATTTCTTCAACATTCTTCCACCAATTTCTTCATTTATATCCTCTAATTTATCTCAATATTTTAATTTTTAGGACTTGTATTTTTTTTCTAGGACTTAGCAATTTTTTTTACTGAAGAATGAATTTTCCCTATTTGAATTGTTCACGTATTCTATTTTACGAGTAAAATATGTTGTAGTTGTGAATAGTGTAATTTAATAGTTGTGGCCTGAATGGGGCCTGAATAAGGCCTACAGGGTTAGAGGAGTTGTGGTTTATGACTGAAATTTAGGGGAATGATGACATAGAGGGGACTTGCGGCCTGAATCCTGGCCGGTGTTGTGGATGCTCTAAATGCATCATTCTCCTATCTCTTCTTCATTTTTCCCGTCTGTTTCTCTCTTTTCTTTTTCTACTACTAATACTATTATTAATCCTTCTCCCTGTTCTCTTAATTTAATATCTTATTTAAATGAATTGATATGGGATAATTGGCAGTCACATTACGTACATAGGCAATTCTTATCTGTAAAATAATTACTAGAACCATTTGTTATACTACCTAATTTATTCGAATCGCACAGGCAATTCTTTTCTGTAGAATTGTATCACTATTACTTAATACCCCTAGCATTCCCTATGGGAGCCCTTCCCACCACCTTCCCACTTCCTTCCGGGAAGGCGGTCAGGAAGGCTCCCATTGCAACGGCCGAGCTCTCCCGAGGAGAGAGAAAGCGTCGATAGCACGGCGGTGGCCAAGCCGGGACGGTGGTGGGATTGCGCACCGACCGCCAAGCCCTCCCGATTTTTTTAAATTTTTTTTATTTGTACTCGATATATACAATTTATTGCACTTCATTTTTTTAATATTCCAAGAATTAAAATGAATTAAATTGGTTCGGCTGCATCACTGTCTCCTCAACTTCCAGAGGAGGTGGGTCGGCCGAGCTCGGTGCAGTGCGAAAGTGGATATCTGCTGCCAAATAGGTACGTTGGCAACTCTGGTGCTGGAGATGGCACGTTGAATGCAATGGAATATCTGACGAGTATTCTGCCGTCGAAGGTGTATGACGTGGCCTATGAGTCGCCATTGCAGCTGGCGTCCAAGCTCTCTGACGTGCCAACGTATGGCTCAAACGAGAGGATTTTCAGCCGGTGCGTATTTGCGACACATTGTTTTTCTTCTCAATTTTTAATATTCAACATCATTTGCCAATAATATAGTACTCCCTCCATTCCATATTAATGGAGGCGTTTCTTTTCGGCACGGAGATTAAGAAAAATTGTGTTAGGTGAGGTAAGTATAGGGAGAATAAAGTGAAAAATGAAAAATGTAGAGAGATAAAGAGAGAAAAAAGTAAGAGAGAGTAAAGTAGGTGTGGAAAAATGTGTTGACTTTTACTAAAAAATGAAATGACTATATTACTATGGAACGTACCAAAATGACAAAATGACTATATTACTATGGAATAGAGGGAGTACTCCACTGCTCTCCTTTTGTACCACTTGTATTTTGCGAAAACATAAACACAGTTTTTAACTTTTTTTACCCTATATCATGTTCAGCTTGACTTGATACGAGTTTTAAGAAATGAAAGAAAAGTGAATGGGAAAAAATAGTAAAAGTTGAGTCCTATTTTTATGTACTCCCTTCATTTCCTAAAAGTGACACGAACTTTAAAATTGGTCTAAAAAATAACAAATTTTACATTTTGTTTGTTATTTCCCATGGCAGTCCAAATAAGATATCTTCGATAAAAATATTATTATACGTGCGCAACCGTGTAATGTTTATGATATCTTAGCTTACTTGTTAAGTTACTTATTAAGTTCGTGACAAGTAGGATAAAATACTAGATAGAAAATCATGTTGATTTAGTAGTGCCAAGTAGGATTAAAAAATGCATGGAAGTTAGATGGATATGGTGATTAACCTGTCATGGGAAATATCAAACAAAATGTTTGTGATATTTTAGACCAATTTTCAAGTTCGTGGGAAATGACAAAATTTGACCAAAGTTCATGGTTTTAGAAACCAATATCCATTCCTAAAAATAGAAACTTTGGAATCGGCATGAGTTTTAATGCAAAATTGATAAAGTAAGAAAGAAGAAGAAAATCTGTAAAGACGGAGAGAGAAAGAGAAAAAGTATTTAAATTATGTTAGTGGATTGTGGGGTGCATTTCCTAAAATAAAAAATTTCTACTACCACTTTTAAAAAATGGACCAAAAAGGAAAAAAAGTTTCTATTCATAAGAAACGAATTGATTATTAGTAATAAAATGTGAGTTACATAAATTTATAGGAATATGAAGTGAAGTTCTTTACCAAAAGTACCGAAAATTCAAATGAAATATTTATTGATGGAGACGAAAATGATAAAAATGAGACAATCATTGGTGGATAGAACAAATTAAAGAGGAAAGCAAAACTAGGAGAAAGTGAAGTTCCCATTCTATGTCACTAGAGATTTGACATTTGAGTGAAAAATGTGCTTTGTAGGTATTTTCGTTCAAGCTTCGTGGGGCTTACAATATGATGGCGAAGCTTTCAAATGAACAACTTGAAAGAGGAGTAATATGTTCGTCAGCTGGAAATCATGCACAGGGCGTAGCATTAGCTGCCCAGAAATTGGGATGCAATGTCGTGATTGTGATGCCTGTTACTACTCCAGAGATAAAGGTGGTGTGCTAATTCATGGTAGTATTGTTTTAGTTATGACCGTTTCTAAATCATTTAACCTGAAAATGGCAGTGGAGATCGGTTGAAAGACTGGGGGCGACCGTAGTGATTGTGGGCGATTCATATGACGAAGCACAAGCTTTCGCAAAAAGGAGGGCCGCACATCTTAAAGATGGTAATCGAGAGAGGCGTTGTATTGAAGATAGACCATGGTGGCAAAGATAGAGGAATAGCTAGGATTGCATTTTTTGTTATGTATTGTTTGATACAAGTCATTCCCTTTTATAGGGAGATTACAACTCTTAGGAACTCCCACTATTTAATTGTATGCATAGGTAAACACTACCTAATAAATGTAATGTAATTACCAAGTGGTTGGTACTTGGTACTAGCCGTTTTTCTCATCTTGGTATTTGACACTTCTCATCTTGGTATTTGACACTCCCCCTCAAGTTGAGCGATGGTATCCCTGATGTTCAACTTGGTCAGAACTTCTCTAAAAACTCTGGGATTCACTGCTTTGGTTAAGATGTCCGCCAATTGTTCCTCGGATCGAACAAACGGGAATTCTATGATTCATCCTTCCAATTTTTCTTTGATGAAGTGGCGATCAACTTCAACGTGTTTGGTTCTGTCATGTTGTACTGGGTTCTCTGATATGCTGATTGCTGCTTTATTGTCGCAGAATAACTTACTTTTCTGATTTGGGGGAAAACCGATCTCAGTAAGTAATCTCCTTAGCCATATGATCTCCATGAGTCCACTCTCGATACCTCGGAACTCTGCTTCAGCACTTGATAAGGCTACAACCTTTTGCTTCTTGCTCCTCCAAGTAACTAGGTTGCCTCCTATGAAGGTAAAGTATCCACCGGTTGATTTTCTATCGACTGGATTACTTGCCCAATCAGCATCTGTATAGCCATTTACTTCAAGGTCCTTCCCTTTTCTTAAGAACACCCCATAATTTGCTGTGCCTTTGAGATACCTTACTATTCGTAAGGCCGCATTCATGTGCTCTTAAGAATATTCCACGATTCGATCTGAGCACTTCTATTCCTAAGAAGTATTTTAGAGGACCGAGATCTTTCATGTCAAATTCTTTAAACAGATTGGTCTTGAGGTTGTTGATTTCTTCTTTGTCGTCCCCTGTGATGATCATGTCATCGACATAGATGATAAGACAAGTTATCTTATCTCCTCTCCTTTTTGTGAAAAGTGTATGATCAGAAAGACTCTGTTTGAACCCATGCTTGACCATTGCTTGGCAAAATCTTCCAAACCAGATTCTTGGAGACTGTTTCAAGCCGTATAGAGTTTTCTTCAATCTGCACACTTGCCCAGAACCAAATTCGGTCTTGAATCCAGGTGGAACTGCCATATAGACCTCCTTGTCTTCACCTAATTCTCCATAGAGGAATGCATTAGTCACATCAAATTGATGTAGCGACCAATCCTTACATGCTGCAACTGACAGTAATGCCCGGATCGTGTCAAGTTTAGTGAAAAGACCTGGGTGCGTAGGTGTCGTTCAAGCAAGGATATATCCTACTGATCAGGATAGAGATCCTAACTAACCTAGACCTTGGTTTCAAAGATTCCTCAACCCACTTCTACTGATCAGTATAGTGGTGGTAAGGGTCGAATCCCACAGAGATGGTGCGTTCTTAAACTACCGCGGTGACAATTGGAAGATTTGGTTAGCTACCACGCTTGGGTTGAGTTTCTACCTAGGCTGGAACTTAAAGGAGGTGTTCTACTGGTCAGACGGTAAGGAAAACATTTGGAATGTAACTGTGTACGTGGAATGGGGAGACAATTTTGTAACAGAAAATATTTGGAAGGTACGGGTTTCTATTTTGGGCTAAACAGAATATTCAGAGTGTAGTGGAAATTTGATGACTAGGCTGACAGGGCTTAACTAAAAGTGAAGGACAAAAGCAAAAGCATCTCGAAAAGTAAGTGGTCCCCTCCAATTGAAATAGACATCATCTTCTTCAACAAACACTTCCAAAATTCAGATAACAATTCCAGATTCAACACGGAAAACTCAGATTAACAACTCACAAACACAGATCCAAAACTAAGAAATCAAATCTGAAATCAAACACTGAAACTGGAGTTCTGCATACTGGTCAACATGAAAGAACGATTCAGAAATTAAAACTAAGCTTTGCATGCAACGATCTACTTTCCGATCTAACAGTGCTTGTTTATCTATCCTAAAGAAATTTGTTACGTAAACGGAATTGAGAGATTCAGCACTTTAAACACCGAGAAACTTTAGATCTAAGCTAACTAGGCAAGGGAATTAAGAAACACCACAATAAACGAAACGGAAATCAACTTCATAGCATAAACACGTTCGGATCTTCAACAAAGTACTTCAAAAGCAGAAAATATCCAAAAGCAAACAAGATCCAACGTAAGGAAAACGAGAAATTTAAAACTACGAAAGCAATGTAAAAGTGTTTTGCCACTCCAGGCGATGAGACTCTAAACTACGATCTTGCTGGCTGGAATGGACGATGACTGGAATTCTGGGAACATCTGAACGTCAAGTGATCATGGCTACGGCGAGGCAAGAAGCGGGACACGGCTGAAAGACTGAAACTACCGAGAAAACTTTCTACCTAAAGATGGTGGTGAATGAGTGAATGTGTATATGTCTCCTCTTCCTCTCCAATTTGGCTTCCTTTTATAGGGAGGCTACCCTTGATTTTAGGGTAAATCCTTGTTGCAATTTGACTTCTTTGCCCTTAATTGTGGGTAATCCGTCCCAGCTATCCGTCTTCTCCATCTCAAGCCGTTTTAGCACGAATACTGATCAGTATGAGATCATGCTGGCGCCTCCTTCACCTGAACATTCCGAAACTTCCCTACTGGCTAGAATGCTTAACCTGCACACTTTAAACAACTGTTTTGCAAATATAATCAATTAAGCACATCATACTGACCCGTAACCAAGGCCTAGAATACGACTTATCAAACTGCTCACACTTACCACAGGCTTGTCCTCAAGCGTGAAGAACAAACAAAGAAAAGAATAAGTCGAATTCTAGCCTGGTTACTCCCCTGACCGACTCTACCTAACTTAGACTCTAAACTATGACGCAAAGAAAAACACAAACAAACACAGAGAAACATAAACACATAAAAGACTGAAAACACATAGATCGGGCTATATTTTCAACCATCCCTCCCCTCTGGATCAGGTGCAATCCGGCCTTAGACAGCCTTGAACTTCTGCCACCCCCCTTTTCTCTTCCAGTCAGTATATCTGTTTGTCAAGATCGCCCACACTCTCGGCCCAACACTAGGTTCGCTCAGTCACTCATACCTCACCAGGAATGTTAGGACTGCATTCTCTCATTATGCTCACCACAATTGCTTCGGACTTAGATTCCACGAGCGGCTACTGAAGGACTTATAGGCTTGTAACGGGGTTGTTGGCTTGTAATGTTTTCGGTGGATGTTCCTAAGGCTCTAAGGTTCAAAATTTCTATTTTTATTTATGCGGGGGGGGGGGGGGGACTGTGTATATTAGGCTTCTGATCAGTTGCTTTCTTTAGTTGGCGCTTCTGGCTTTGGTCTCCACTGGTCAGTAGCATCTTGTGGCTTCGCCACCCTTATTCCTTCATTCATCTCTTTTTGTGGTCAAATCTTTCTGACCATTTTCTTCATTTTCTCGGTTCCCTCTTTTTTTTTTTTTCATTCCTTCGTGGCTTCGCCACCCTTATTCCTTCTTCTCTTTTTGGACTGGGAATGACTCCATGGTCGATTTTCTTCTAACTTTTTCGCCCAGCTGGTTTCTGCTTTTCCGCACTTCTTCCTGGCCAGTAAGCTCCATTTGTTTCATGCCTTACACAGTCCCAGTCGGCTGTGGTGTTTATCTGGGTATATAAAAGGTTAAGAAGAAAGGGTTCTAAAGGCGGTTTTTTTTTTTTTTTTTTTTTTTAAAACGGGGGGGGGGGGGGGGGTTCCTACTGCCTTCAGTATTTGCTACCCGTGATCACTTCACCCTAGGCGAATTGTGGCAGCCTCTCTTTTCTTTCCAATATATGTGGAAAGTGGTTCCACTTTAAGGCTTATAACTCACATTTTTAGAGGGCTTCCGTGTTTGGCTCTAAGTATGGGCTTTTCTCTCATACTCACCTCATCTATCCTGACTAGGAGGTACTAACGGGGATGGTTTAGGTTTTCCAGCATGTCCTATCTCCCTCAATTCCCCTCACCTTCAGCTCAAGACGGTTGAGTTTTAAGCCCAATCACACACAACATAAAACTAGACCTAACAAAACAAAACAAAAGCACAAACACAAAGACTACACATATATACATACATCCTACTGGCCATTGCGTCCCCCCTCTCACTTCACAAGTGTCTGCCCTCAGATAAGGCTGTGAAGTGGAAAAGGTAATGGCCAGTACGATGGCACACAGACAACAAACAACAAAACTAAAACAAAAACTTCTCACACTTAGACTATGGAATAGGCTAAGTGAGAGAGGTTTTATTACCTATACAGAGATCAACAAAACATAACCACAAACACATATATACAAACTCCTCACACTTAGACCATGCAATGGGCTAAGTGTGAGCTAACATGCATGCGACATAGAAAACAAAACAAACAAAACAAAGAAAACATGCTCCAAAGAAACAAACCCTTAACTTCTCACACTTAGACTATGGAATAGGCTAAGTGTTATGAAGTGGGGTTTGCGCGCAAACACAAATTATACTACCTAAACAAAAACCAACTCATAACAACAATACGAAAAGTTAAAAGAAAAACTGAAACTTAAAAAGAAAAACTAACTTGGTCAGTAGGGGGGGTCTATCGGAGTCTCCTGCTCCTTCGTGGGGCAGGTGGTGCAGGTCGTTCTATCGGTTGGTCCTCCGGTTGGTCTGTCTCCATTCCAGCTTGGTTCTCATCATCCTTTGCCGGCTCCTCGGCAGTTGCCGGCACCTCGGCTTTCTCTTCCTCTTTCTCCTTCACTACGGTCTCTGGGACTTGTGGTTCAACATCCTGGCCAGCATGGCCGCTTGGTCCGGTATCCTGGGCTACACTGCCCCTTACTCTCATAGCTTCAGCCGCCCTCTGGTGGCTCACCTCCTCTAGGATATTGTCGATCATGGACAACATCCTATTCATCTCCGTCTGTATCTTGTGGTTCTCCTCTCCTAAATTAGTCACGATCACTTCCATAGACGCTTGCCTCTGGGTCAGTATCCTCTGCTCCACAGATTCCTTCAACACCCGTTCCACTACTGATGCCAATCGGATCATTTCTGCCCTCATCTGTCTGTTCTCCTCCGCCAATTCAGTAACCGTCCTTTCCAATAACGCGACTCTTCCTCCTGCCGTGGCTTCCTCACCCATTGCATAAAATTGCGGTCGTCCCACCCTCATGTAGACCGCATTTGTCCTAACGAAGTAAGGTATGTCGAATAATCCCGGTGGCCGCACCATGGGCAGCGGAGACAAGTCTTCAGCCTCAGTGATAATGAGGTTGTTGCCTACGAAAGCTCCCAAAATGTGGCAAAGAGTGAGGTTTCTGGCAGGGTGCGTAGCGATCAAGTGGCACTGATATGCCGTCCAAAATCCAAGATGCAGCTTGCGTCCCTGTCTTGCGCACCAAAGGAGATACACCTCCGTCATTGAAGTGCGGACGGCTGAGTTAGATTGGCCCAGCAGGTTGGCATCAAGGTGGAGCTGTATTAGTCGCAGAACTGGATCATTGAAATGGATGGAACGGGAAACAGTGGACGCGAATTCTCCAGCGCCGGGGTGAGTAAGTTCAGCCCAGGCCTCCTGTTGATCAAAATCCACGTGCCTACGAGGGATACCCCTCTCCCTGTCTCTCAACTCAGAACTGATCGCTTCTTCCAATGTACACATGCCCATCCGACATGTCCACTCTATCAAGTTCATACTAAACTCTGCCGCAAATAATCTAAAACTAATGGACACTTCATCCAGGTCCGTTGTCACCTTAAACCGAAAGGTAGTGAAGAACTCCTTCGCTAATCTCACACTGATACGTGGATCCCCATTTTGCAGTAGCCACTCAAAACCCAAAGCATTTATATAAGCAAGGAATTGGTCACGAACACCTAGTTCATCCAGAGAAGGGTAGTGTATTACCTTGCCGCACTTAATTTCCTTGCTTCCATCGTCCAGACTCTCGAAGGTATCCTTCAGTTTCTGCTTCTCGAAGAGTTTCATCTCCTCGGCGATCTCATTTGTGAAATCCATGGTCCATCTTCTATATCGGAGCCTCTCCACTGGTGGGTGGACAAGCTCTCGGTGATCACCTAGGAGCGACTGTTCCCCATATTCCTCCTCTTCCACGGACTCATCACTATCTGATGCAGACTCCTCACTAATCTCATACTCACTATCACTCTGCTCTTGCCGGCTCGATGGGATCCTCTGAGAAGCTTCAGTAATCACAATTCCTGTGTTTGCTGGCCTGGACCTCTTTGTTACTGCTTTCTTCTGGATTGGAGCCTTCCCTTTCCTCTTTCTGGCTCGCTGATATTGTGCTTCTTCCTCCTGAGCAGTAGGCTGTGCAGGTTCACCCCCTGCCTTCGTTGGAGTGGCTTGTTCTTCCTCGCTCTCGATCTCTACTGGGTTCTCAGCCGTGCTTGTCTTGGCCTTGCTGGCTGCTCTTTTGCCCAGGCATCGCTGAGATACCCGCATCTTCAGAACCAATTGCCGCTTCACTGGGTGGGGTTTTAAGACGGGAGGCGCCACAGCTTCCGGTACTTGAGTGTCTACGGTTGGTCTCTCCTCATCTACTTGCATTCGATCATCCCCTGCTTCCACTTGGGTATCAACTGGCTCTGGCCCTTTCTCTTCACTCTGTTCTTCCCTCTCCTCTTCCCCTACTGACTGGGATGCCTTATCCTTCGGTATGGGTTCTGTAAAAGCTTGTTCATCCTCTCCTACTGCCCTCGATGCGAGGTCTAGATCCTCAGCCATTAGAGCAGTATCTTCCCTGCGATTCACCTCTTCCACTATTGATTCAAACTCCGTTTCCATCATGAGGCCGCGCTTTTGGGCCGACTTATTCAGGTCGATCTCCTCCCTAATTACTTCTTGGCAAACCGCTTCCACTTCTGGCGTCTCCTCAATTCCTTCTCCCCCTTCCTGGTCTTGTTGCTCCCTTCTCAGCCTTTCCGCTCTTTCTTCTTCATCAGAGGCATAATAAGCCGCAATGGCCTCGAGATCCTCAAGTTCGGCTTCCTGGGTCGTCGGAAAAATTCCTTCCGTCTCTGTCATTTCGGCTTCAGTTGAGGGGTTGCTTTCTTGGGGAATCATCGACGGAATCGGCAATGTAGATGAAATATGGGTCAAGGGTTGCGTAGTGGTTACTGGCATGGTTGCCGCATGAGTTGCTCCGGCTCCGCTCCCTTGCCCTCTACCTTGGTTAAAATACTCTAACTCCGCTGCCCAATTCCTATTCGGATCCTGCAATCGGAGAAACTCCGCCATTGCATCCAGAGAGACCATCGGCGGGGCTTGTTGTGTTGGCGCGGGACGTTGTGGGATTAGTGGTGGTGGTATTTCAAGGTTTCCTTCCTCACTGGTTTTCTTTGAGGGCGGTTTGATTTTGGTAGCAAATGCTTTCTTCCCCATGGCTGAAAATTAGGGCTTGTAAAGAGTGGAATTTGGTCTTGATATCTGGGAGAAAATGGAAGAAAATGAGGGTTTGTGATTTACGCTTTCTTGAGAGAGTATGGGATAATATCTCTTGAAAAAGGGAATTTGAAAATGAGGGTTTGTGAGGGATAAAGTTTGGGACGGTCGTTTAATTTAGGCGAGAGATAGCAGTTGCAGGTGGTTACAACCGGCTATAGGGAGTTGCCGGTCGCGACGCTTGGACGGAAGGCGGTTAGGAATGCTGGCCCCTGATTGGCTATCGCGTCTACTCTCTCTGCTCCACGCCACTCCAGCCGCTGCCACCCTGCAAAAGCTGCATAAGTCTTAATTCAAAATTTCGTCTTTTCTCGAAACCTACCATTACTTGCCTAATAAGGGAAATAATTCAAATGGGCTCTTAAATTAGAATTGAAATAGCACCAAATAGGTAGTCTCTTGGTCAATGTGTACTCCAAATTCAATTTAAGGCCCGAAAATATTTTTGGATTTTCTTAGAAATTATCTGACATGCAAAGACTAATTACGTATTTACAATATTTACACCTTTCTTGGGTAATTTGGAATCCTACTTGGCCAGTATACGCAGAAAATTATCAAAATGGAACTAGCCATGTGGAATTCCAAATTCCTATCTTACTGATCAGTATGAAACCGATGTAAGTGTTTGCAGTGGAATTTCATCCACTACACCCACTTCGCTATTCTCCCTGAATATTTTCAACCTATGTCCATTTACTATGAAAGGTTCCGAGTTAGGAAAACTCCCTGAAATTTCTACTGCTCCATTGGATCTGAGTGCAGTTATGATGTAAGGTCCTGTCCATTTGGACTTGAGTTTCCCTGGCATAAGCTTCAATCTTGACTGGAAGAGTAGTACTTTCTGGCCAACGTGGAGCTCCTTAGTTCTCAGATTTCGATCATGCCACAGTTTGGTTCGCTCCTTGTACCACATGGCGGAGTCGAATGACTCCAATCTAAGTTCTTCAAGCTCCTGCAGCTGCAGCTTCCTTTCCTCTTCGCAGGCTGTAGCATCCATATTCACTTTCTGTACTGCCCAGTATGCTCGATGCTCGATCCCAACCGGTAAATGGCACATCTTCCCAAAAACGATCCGGTAAGGGGACATGCCTATGGGGGTTTTGTAGGCTGTTCGATACGCCCAGAGAGCATCCTCTAACCTCACACTCCAGTCTTTCCTCGAAGTGTTCACAGTCTTCTCCAAAATCTTCTTTATCTCACGGTTAGAGATCTCCGCTTGACCATTGGCTTGCGGATGGTACGGGCTGGAAAGTCTATGGTGCACACCGTATTTCTTCATTAAGGCTTCAATTGAGCGATTACAGAAGTGTGTACCTTGATCTGATATGATCGCCCTTGGAACTCCGAACCGGCTGAAAATATGACTCTTTAAGAACTTGGCCACCTCCTTTGCTTCACACGTACTTGTGGCCTTGGCTTCCACCCATTTGGAGACGTAATCTACCGCGACTAGGATATACAGATTGCCATAGGACGAAGGAAAAGGCCCCATGAAATCCATTCCCCATATGTCGAATAGCTCGCAAACTATTATGGGTACCTGCGGCATTTCGTCCCGGGCAGATATTCCACCGGTCAGTTGGCAACGCTCACAACTTCTGCAGAACTCGTACGCATCTTTGTTGAGTGTTGGCCAATAAAAGCCGCTATCCATAATCTTCCTTGCCGTCTTCTTGGATCCGAAATGTCCTCCGCATGCTAACGAATGGCAGTGGGTAAGAACATCCCGCTGCTCCCAGTCAGTAATGCACCTTCTTATCACTTGATCGGATCCTACCCTCCATAGGTAGGGGTCGTCCCAAAAGTAGTATTTTGCTTCACTCTTGATCTTCATTCTTTGTGCCTTGGTAACACTTGGTGCTTCTGGAAGTTCTCCAGTTACTAGGTAGTTGGCCAGGTCCGCATACCATGGCTCCTGCCCTACCTTCTCCTTTCCTTTTGCTGTATCATTCTGACCAGTAAGTTTGTACACTTCTTCCCAATCAATTTTCCTGGGCGCAAAAATCACCTCACATAAATGTTCCTCTGGAAACTTATCATGCACGTCGTCACTGTTTCCATCTTGCATTATTCTGCTCAAATGGTCTGCCACCTTGTTCTCGACTCCTCTCTTATCTTCCACCTCCCAATCAAATTCTTGTAACAAGAGTACCCATCGGATCAAGCGTGGTTTGGATTCCTTCTTGGCAATCAGATACTTAATGGCTGCATGGTCAGTATATACTATGACCTTGGATCCCAACAAATATGGCCGGAACTTCTCGAAAGAATACACCACTGCCAGCATCTCCTTTTCAGTGGTATCGTAATTCCGCTGGGCTTGATTCAAAGTCTTGGACGCATAAAAAATTACGTACCTCTTCCCATCGATCTTCTGACCCAGCACGGCCCCTACCGCAAAGTCGCTGGCGTCGCACATTACTTCGAAAGGATGGTCCCAGTCAGGAGCCCGTATGATAGGTGCGGATATCAGCTTTTCCTTGAGAAGATTGAAAGCAGCCTTGCATTGCTCATCAAAAACGAACTCCATGTCATTTTGAAGTAGCTTGGTAAGGGGTTGGGCGATTTTGGAGAAATCCTTAATAAATCGTCGATAAAATCCGGCATGCCCCAGAAAACCCCTAATCCCCTTCTGATCAGTAGGGAACGGTAATTTAGATATAACGTCCACCTTTGCTCGATCCACCTGGACTCCCCTTTCCGAGACCACGTGTCCCAGAACAATCCCTTCGGTGACCATAAAATGGCACTTCTCAAAGTTCAAAACCAAACTCTTCGCTTGACATCTCTCAAGAACTATATCCAAATGATGAAGACAAGAATCGAACGAGTCTCCGTAGACCGTAAAGTCATCCATGAATATCTCTATGCAATCCTCAATCAAATCAGAAAATTTGCTCATCATGCAACGTTGAAACGTACCTGGAGCGTTGCATAGGCCGAAAGGCATGCGCCGGTATGCATAAGTTCCGAATGGGCAAGTGAAGGTGGTCTTATCCTGGTCTTCAGGATCCACGTAGATTTGGAAATATCCGCTGTACCCATCCAAGAAGCAAAAGTACTTCTTCCCAGCGAGTCGCTCCAACATCTGGTCGATAAAAGGCAGAGGGAAGTGATCATTCCTTGTTGCATTGTTCAGCTTGCGGTAATCGATGCACATTCGCCAACCCGTGACTAGCCTCGTTGGAATCAGCTCATTCCTCTCATTTTGGACGACTTGGATTCCCGACTTCTTTGGAACCATGTGGATCGGGCTGACCCACTCACTGTCTGGCACTGAATAGATAATCCCTAGCGACAACAACTTCAAGATTTCCTTCAATATTTCCTCTCGCATGTTAGGGTTTACTTTCCTTTGGGCATCTCGATGTGCCTTTGCTCCCTCTTCCAGCCTAATATGGTGCATGCAGACGTCGGGGCTAATTCCAACTAAATCTGTAAGACTCCATCCAATCGCCTTCTTGTTCTTGCTCAGCACGGTCAGTAGCCTAGCTTCTTGTTCCTTCGTAAGGCTGCTGCTGATGATCACTGGATAGGAGTTCTCACCTCCGAGGAAGGCATACTTCAAATTCGAGGGTAACTTCTTCAGCTCAACTTGGGGTGGAAGTGTGTCTTCGGTTAGGGGGTTTTTCTCGGACTCTTCCCCTTTTTCTAAATCTCCTTCTGATGGTTCTTCTATACTGACTGGTAGCTGAGCCCCTGCGGCTCCTATGAACTCCGACTTGTGACAAAAATCCTTGATTGCTCCTTCAATTTCTTCATCGGTCAACCCCTGGCTACTGATCAGATCACACCATGCAGCAGCTTCTACGTCAGCCTGTTCATAAACATCTAAAGCCTGGAGTTTCTCCTGCAATAGTTCGGTCTCAAGAAAATCTTGGACTAAAGGGTCAATCACATCAACATAGCATATATTTTCAGAATCAATAGGTTTCTTCATGGCATCATTTATATCAAAGGTAAACTTCTCCCCATGAAATCAATGCAAATAGTCCCCTCAGCCATATCCACGATCGTCTTGGCCGTTCTAAAAAATGGTCTTCCTAACAAGACTCCACTAGACTCCCTCACTTCATGCTCACTCATTTTGATCACATAAAAATCAGCAGGGTATGTAAAATCATGCACTCTAACTAATACATCCTCTAAAACTCCCTCCGGACTTATGCACGACCTATCAGCCAGTTGGATCAATACTCTAGTACTTGACAGCCTCACTCCCTTCAACCGGTTATAGATAGACAATGGCATGACATTTATAGACGCCCCCAAATCACACATTGCATGTTCGACCTTCACATCTCCAACAGTTATTGGTAAGGTAAACATACCTGGGTCGGCTCTCTTGGGTGGTAACGTCTCTTGCACTATTGCTGACGCTATCCCCTTCCACCATAATCTTGCCATCTTTCTGGGCTCTCCCGGCTATGAAGTCCTTTATGAATTTCCCAAGACGGGGTAGTTTCACGGCTTGGAGAAATGGTATGGCGACATCCAACTTCCCAAAAATCGACAAATAGTCAACCGGGTTCTCTTTCTTCCTCTTTGTAACAAATCGGAATGGGAATGGTTTCTCCCCTTTTTTCTCATCTACTTGTCCCTTAGCAACCTTCTTGGAGTCTTTCCGGGGTAGTTCCTGAGTCTGGGCTTCCATTCTGGCTCTTCCTCTCGATGAGGTTCCTTCCTGGTCAGTAGGGTTCGGGTTCATCTCCTACAATTGGTGTAGCATCCAAGAAGAATGGATCCTGCATCTGAGGCATAGGCCTCCCTAGTTCTCAGCTGAAACGGTATCGCCTCCTATCTTCGTTCCGTTAGATCCTCCACTAGGTCGTTTGGGTTGAGGCGCGTCATAAGTAGTTCCGGTCCGCAACGTAACCTTACTCACATTTGCCTTGTCGGGCATTTGGACTGTAGATGGGAGTTTACCTGCATTTCCCTTCAAATCCCCCACCGAACTGGCCAGTTGGGCTAACTGCCTATTCATCATATCCATGTTCGCCTTATGTTCTTTCTGGGCATTTTGCATCCCCTGCACGACCTCGTTATGGGATTGCAAGTCTCCTTGATGCTCTGTTGTGACGCTAGCATTTCACCCATCATGTCCTCAACGGACCTCCTTGGCCTGTTGGATTTTGGAAATGATTCGGCCCTTGGTGTTGATAGTTCTGGAAGTTTGCTGGCCTTGATTAGGCGGGTATTGGTTATACTGGGCAGGAGGGACGTACTGATCTTGAGGATATTGATTCTGGTGCTGGGCTTGAAACTGATTTTGGTTCTGATGGTGTTGGGGTGCATGATTTGGCTGATTTTGGAAACTGTGGAAGTTTCTCTGGTGGGGGTGGTACATAAACAGGATTCGGGTTTTGGCTTTGTGGGCTTTGATTTTGGGTTTGTTGGTTTCTTCCTGACCAGTTGGGCTGGTAGTCTGGGTTTGCTAGTCCACGGTTAGGGTTTGGTTTGGATTGGGGTTCTACTGGTTCTGTCCTTGGTTCTGATTTTGGCCCCCGTCTCCCCATCGAAAGTTTGGATGATCCCTCCATGGTGCATCCCGTTGTCTACCCTGAATCCAATGCCCACTGGAATTGAAGTACCCCGCAGCATTGACCTGTTCCATATTCACGTAGTCACTAGGCTGTTCATAGTTCGGTCCTTGATTTCCCTGTTCTGCACCTTTGTAATTCCCAGCTGGGGGAGGTGGTGGGGTGCTTTTCTCGATCGCACTCAGAAGTGACTTCTTCAGCTCATCCATCTTCAAGTCCATTTTCTGCTCCAGTTTATTTTCCTGATCAGTAGACGAGACAACAGCAGCCCGCTCTCGGTTGTATCCTTCCCTTGAATGGTCATACTCTTTCTTTGCATTCAGTAGCTTCCTTAGGACTCTCTTCGCTTCGCTGACCCGTAATTGTGTGAAGCTTCCTCCTGACGATGAATTTGCTAGATCCTTGGTTACCGCGTTCATACCTTCGTAGAAAGTATGATGCACTTCAATGTCCGCCATGCGATGGTTGGGACATGATTCCAAAAGACCCATGTATCTTGCCCAATAATCGCTCAAGGGTTCATCATACCCTTGCTTCACATTAGTTATTTCCCTTTTCAGCGCGCTTGTCTTTGATGACGGGAAAAACTCGCCTAGGAATGCTGACTTGAAATCGGCCCAAGTCTCAATGGAGTTGGGGGGCAGGCGCATGATGAACCAGGTGTTGGCTTCCCCTTGAGCACAAATGGCAAGGCCTTCAACCTATAATCATCCTCATTCGCTCCTGCTGGTCTCCTCTGCGCCCTACAAATTTTACAAAACTCATGCAGAAACTCATACGGCCCTTCATAGCTCTTCCCACAGTATGTAGGCAGAATCGCGATCACATGAGGCTTCACATCGCAGGCGGTTTGCCCTGGAGTGACGACTATGGCTTGCGATGGTTCTCCCTCGGTATGCGCGTTAAGGGTACCGATCTCTGGATCCTCATCTCCGTTGGCGGCCATCTGAACTGGAATGCCTTCCAACAGTGGTATCTCCTCTGGTATTGGTCCTTCTATGTTGTATTGCTCTTCGTCGCTACTCGAACCTAAGTCAGATAAAGCCGTCGACAACCCGGATCGAGTGGTTACGAGTATCGATCCTCGCTGAAGTATCTTCGGCCTCCACTGGTCAGGAGCCGAACTGCTTCTCATAAACTGAAAAGAAAAGAAAAAAAAGAAAGGTTATGCACAATATATACACCGAAGTATCACTCACAGTAATTGCAAATAACGCTATCCATCCCCGGCAACGGCGCCATTTGAAAGGACCTGGGTGCGTAGGTGTCGTTCAAGCAAGGATATATCCTACTGATCAGGATAGAGATCCTAACTAAGCCTAGACCTTGTCTTCAAAGATTCCTCAACCCACTTCTACTGATCAGTATAGTGGTGGTAAGGGTCGAATCCCACAGAGATGGTGCGTTCTTAAACTACCGCGGTGACAATTGGAAGATTTGGTTAGCTACCACGCTTGGGTTGAGTTTCTACCTAGGCTGGAACTTAAAGGAGGTGTTCTACTGGTCAGACGGTAAGGAAAACATTTGGAATGTAACTGTGTACGTGGAATGGGGAGACAATTTTGTAACAGAAAATATTTGGAAGGTACGGGTTTCTATTTGGGCTAAACAGAATATTCAGAGTGTAGTGGAAGTTTGATGACTAGGCTGACAGGGCTTAACTAAAAGTGAAGGACAAAAGCAAAAGCATCTCGAAAAGTAAGTGGTCCCCTCCAATTGAAATAGACATCATCTTCTTCAACAAACACTTCCAAAATTCAGATAACAATTCCAGATTCAACACGGAAAACTCAGATTAACAACTCACAAACACAGATCCAAAACTAAGAAATCAAATCTGAAATCAAACACTGAAACTGGACTTCTGCATACTGGTCAACATGAAAGAACGATTCAGAAATTAAAACTAAGCTTTGCATGCAACGATCTACTTTCCGATCAAACAGTACTTGTTTATCTATCCTAAAGAAATTTGTTACGTAAACGGAATTGAGAGATTCAGCACTTTAAACAAAGAAACTTTAGATCTAAGCTAACTAGGCAAGGCAAGGGAATAAGAAACACCACAATAAACGAAACGGAAATCAACTTCATAGCATAAACACGTTCGGATCTTCAACAAAGTACTTCAAAAGCAGAAAATATCCAAAGGCAAACAAGATCCAACGTAAGGAAAGCGAGAAATTTAAAACTACGAAAGCAATGTAAAAGTGTTTTGCCACTCGGGCGATGAGACTCTAAACTACGATCTTGCTGGCTGGAATGGACGATGACTGGAATTCTGGGAACATCTGAACGTCAAGTGATCATGGCTACGGCGAGGCAAGAAGCGGGACACGGCTGAAAGACTGACTGAGAACTACCGAGAGAACTTCTACCTAAAGATGGTGGTGAATGAGTGAATGTGTATGTCCTCTTCCTCTCCAATTTGGCTTCCTTTTATAGGGAGGCTACCCTTGATTTTAGGGTAAATCCTCGTTGCAATTTGACTTCTTTGCCCTTAATTGTGGGTAATCCGTCCCAGCTATCCGTCTTCTCCATCTCAAGCCGTTTTAGCACGAATACTGATCAGTATGAGATCATGCTGGCGCCTCCTTCACCTGAACATTCCGAAACTTCCCTACTGGCTAGAATGCTTAACCTGCACACTTTAAACAACTGTTTTGCAAATATAATCAATAAGCACATCATACTGACCGTAACCAAGGCCTAGAATACGACTTATC